>NC_054376.1:73909745-74269120 GCF_017654675.1 Xenopus laevis
GGCAATCAATCAAAACATGCTGCACCTTTTCTGAAATAATCAAATTACTATTCACATGCTTCTCTAAGCAAACTGTCTCTACAAATACAGTTATGTGATGGAATCAGTTATTTGTAAGGACAGTTCTAATATAGTGTCTATGAAAATTGAGCACACACCAATGAATTTAAAGGGGTTGCTTGAGTTGTTTTCAGATTGTTAACTAGAAGTAAAGACTTTTTTCAATTACTTTCTATTGTTTACTCCATCAGCTACTTCTTATTAGCCCAGTGTTCTCTATATGCTTTCTTCTTCTACTCTACTAATCTATTGCTTCTTAAATGTCTTCATTTTTATATAGTATGAAAGATACCACTATCACTCTAAACACATATGAATATAAAGAAAATCAACTTACCTAACATATTCCTTAAGGTGATCCAAAAATGTTTTGTGATTTCTGGAGAGTTTAGGGTGATGTGTAGCAAACGTTTTTTCTGAAAATATTGGTCTGTCCGCAAGGTAATTACTTCCACTGTGCTCAATCATCGCTTCCAAATATTTAATGGTCGAGTGGAATTTTCACTTTTCAAAAGTTAATATACCTATGAAGCAATGTCCTGGTAATAAATAGTATGTCATGGTCACATAGGGAATAAATTAAAAAGATACAACAGAGATTGAACAAAGGCTGGTAAAAATAAAATATATATGCCTTGGCTATGATTATAAAGCATTTTTAACATGTGCAGTACTTTTAACAGTCACTGGAATATATGGGATTGTTTTATAAATGCACATTTATTATATGCCTATTTGATGCTTTGCAGCATTATAGTCATTGCTATTTAGCTTCCCTATGTTACCTACCCCTTGAGGAATCTTTGATTGCTGCTTTAAGGTTCCTGTAAGAATGCCCCGAAAGCAGCAAATAGTTCACCTTTAAAGCATCTTACATAATGAGGCAAAATCTTTATTATGGTGTCTACTGTAATAATTAACTTAGATTCAATTTTACAAGAACATTTAAATTTCATATGTGACCTTGACCACAGTATTTGAAAGTATATTTGTGTCTTTTTAAGGAAATTGATTTTTCTCACTCCAAACCCTTAAACAATTTATTGTAATGTTTTCTTTTTCTTGAAAAGGTGCAAGGAAGAAAGAAATGCTGTGACAAAGGGGAATGTATCATTTAAATGGTTGCTAGAGTTATCTAATTTAATATGAAATATTGTAGGTATGTGCTACTGATTCTCATAAAAATGACAACATAAAAAAATACATTTCTGCTTGCATTACATAATATTTATGGGTTTATATGTAATCCTTTTCTGGCACTATGTTTTAAAGTTATATTACACTCTCCTAACCATTTGGGTAGGACTATTTACCAAATGATTTTTCTTACAGTAATGGGCTCCTTTAACTGGAAACCTATTATGCAGAAAGTGCCAATTTATGGGAAGGTCATCTTCCATAAAGTCCATTATAAGCAAGTCAATTTAACATTTACAAATTATTTTGTGTAATTAAAAAAAAGTAACTTTTACTTGATCTTAAATAAGCTGCATGAATCCATATAGATTGTGATATCATCTTATTGAGTTTATTTAATGTTTAAATTGTTTTTAGACTTAAGGTATGGTAAACTAAATTACAGAAAGATCACTTATCAGAAAATTCTCACGCATTCCTAATAATATATATCATATACCTGTATACACCTACTGTATACATACATATTTTTATTTTTTTATGAAGCAGTAACAGAGCATTGTTTTGCTTTCACATTTGCTAACTTCACTGTAATTAGCTGATTTAATTTAATTAGAGATAATATCTTGTAACTCCATACCTTCAGCCATTTATTGTGATCATTTTGACACAGAGTCAAGCAAAGCGAAGATCAGCTTGAAAATTTCAGCTTTCACATTTTTCAAGACAGTCTCTGCTCTGTGTAGCTGCACACAGGCAGAAACTGTACAGTTAAGGGCAGAAATTAGAAGCTGCTGATTTCAGTGAATCCGCTTCTCTCCTCATTAATATTCCTCAGGCAGAAAGAAGAGGAGAGAACACTAGTGTGCCATTGCCCTTTGCTCAAGAAATAACAAAGCCTACAGTAGCACAAATGCACTATTCAGTGAACTTGTTCTTAACTGCTGCCCCTTTTTATTGACATCTGCTGCAATGCAATATAGTTGCAGATTAAGAGCTTATAATTTTGCCTAAACATTTTCAATGTCCGCTTACAAAAAGGACTGTCAATCAGAAGATTACAGCTCACTTTCAGCAGAGCATTGACTTTAGGTAGTGTGTCAAATGGATGATCATTCCCTCAGGCCTATGAATGAGCTCCAGTCTTTTTCTTCAGCATCTTGCATAACCTTATAAAACTCTACAGTGACTGTTTGGCTGTACCCTGGGACTGCCCATCAATGCTTCCTAAAATGTTTAAATTGAATGAAAGGGGCTTTTAGCTCTTTTCTCATTCCATGCTTGCAGGCAAATCAAATGACTTGGGGTGCTATCATTAGAACTCTGTTTTAAGTTAGGCAATGTAAAAAAAACTCTCTTTCGTCGGATCTGACGTGCCGCTCCAAAACGCAGGCGTCAAATAAGATAAGCAATAGCAATGTCGGATGGTGTCACAGCGTTCATCCGACACGACTGTCGGATGCAGACGCTGCATGCCTGCAGACGCCCAAGCCATTATGTGGACACCTGCCTGTTTTACATCTCATTCCAAAACTAAAAGTAGAGTATTAATATGAGTTTGGTTCTCTCTTTGATTATAAAACTGCCAATACCCTAATAGTTTTCCACTACATGTTGGAAGAATATTGCTAGGCTATGCATCCATGAAAGTAATTGAACTCCTGGGTAATAGTTACCATAATGTGATATCATTTAATGTTTGGTGCAAAAACAAATATATACTGGGTCAACAAAAACCCTGAAATTCAGACAAGCTATTTTTAGTGTCATGAGGGCTGCCCTTTAGAGCATAGATTGGGGCAGTATGTTTTCATCTAAAAACACAGAACAGAAGTGGTTGTCATTCAAAATTATATTAAATTATTGCAGTTCTCAATTTATTCCCTTAAGAAGTAAATGTAGAAGCACCAGAAATCACCCTATGTGGATTAATATAGAAGTAAAGTAGTTAATAGAAAAGAAGAGAAAGGCATTTAAAAAAAAATACAAGTCTGTAGGGATAGAAGCAGCATTTAATGAAAATAAACACTATAATAAATGTTGTAAAACCTCCGTCCAACAGGCAAAGATAGGAAATGAGGAGCGAATTGTGGCAGAGGCTAAGACTTACCCTAAAAAGTTTTTAAAGTATATTAATAGTAAAAAGATGCAGGTAGAGACTGTTGCTCTGTTAAACACACCTCCCAACTGTCCTGTTTTTAGAGGGACAGTCCCTCTTTTGACAGCTCAACCTGCAGTCCCTCATTTGTACTGGAAAGTCCCGTTTTTTCTCTGCACTGAACAGCCAGAAAAAGAAACAATGTTTCTAACTTAATTGGCTTTTGGTAGAGAGCCCAGAACAGCTACCAGGTGCACTTGGAAACTTTTGTAACAATTTCAGATAAGCAAATAAGTAATTGAAACAACATAAGATAACAGTTCACTTGGGAAAAGTTAGACTGACAGCTTAAAGGGCAATTCACCTTCATTAGCAAAACTGTAATAACTAAAAAAAACACAGAAATGTGTTCAAATTTTCATAACCTGCCAAATTTTGTAAAATGAACATGGTAATTAGGGGGTGTGGCCAAAAAATGGACGTGGTCAAAAATTTTGCGTTCCAACGTTTTTGTCCCTTTTTTTATTTACAAAATGTTGGGAGGTATGCTTTAAAAAATGGTACCAGTATGGTTGTAGCATATACAGAAAAGGCAAATGTGCTTAATAAGTTATTTTCTTCTGTGTACACAATAGAGGAGTCAAAGTTAGCAGGGCCACCTCATAGCTGCACTGTTGGCTCAGCTCAATTTAGTCACTGGTTGACTCAGGATATGCTTCTTCATGCCTTAGTGAAAATTAATGTGAATAAGGTGCAAGGGCTGGATGGCATACACCCTTGGGTTCTAAGAGAGCTTAGGTCAGTTTTAGAACGGCCTCTATTTCTGATTTTCTCTGATTCGGTTTCATCTGGTATCTATGGATTGGAGGAAAGATTATGTCATTCCAATATTTAAAAAGGGATTAAGATTTCAGACTGGGAATTATAGGCCAGTAAATCTGACATCTGTGGTGGCCATATTATTTGAAGGCTTGTTAAGGGATCACATTCAAAATGTTGTCCCAGTGAATGGCATTATGAGTAGAAATCTGCATGGCTTTATGAAGGAGAGGTCATGTCAAATATGATTGTTTTTTATAAAGAGGTAAGTAAGATGCTGGACAATTGGGGGGGCAGTAGATGTGATCTATTTGGATTTTGCCAAAGCGTTTGACACAGTGCCCCCACAAACGACTGCTTTCTAAACTAAGGTCTGTTGGGCTTAATGAAGTCTTTTGCACATGGATAAGAAACTGGCTACAGGATCGGGTACAGAGGGTGGTTGTTAATGGTACATTTTCTACTTGGAGTAAGGTTCTTAGTGGAGGTCCACTCTACAGAATGCTGGTAAGGCCCTATCTAGAATATGCCGTACAGTTTTGGTCTCCATCGTTCAAACAGAACATTATTGGATTAGACAGGGTGCTGAGAAGGGCAACTAAGCTAGTACTGTAAATGGTATGGAAAATCTTAGCTATGAAGACTGGCCATCTTTCTAATGATTTATTTACCAGTAGGTCTTTCCAACTGACACAAGGTCACCCATTCCGATTAGAAGAAAATAGGTTCCAGATAAATATTCAGAAGGGGTTTTTTACAGTGAGAACTGTGAAGATGTGGAATTCTCTCTCTGAATCAGTCGTACAGGCTGATACATTAGATAGCTTTAAGAAGGGGTTAGATGGCTATTTAGCAAGTGAGGTTATGAAATACAAGGTTATGAAAGATAGAACATAGTACAAGTTGATCCAGGGACTAGTTTGGTTGCCATCTTGGAGTCAGAAAGAAAATGCTTTCCCCCTCTGAGGCATATTGGCTTCAAATGTGTTTTGCTTTTCTCTGGATCAACTAGCAGTTATGCAGGTTATATAAAGTCTAAAAATGTTGACCTTGACATGTCTTTTTTCAACCTAACTTACTATGTTACTATATGCAAGAGGTTGAACACGATGCTGGATGACCAGGATTGATTCGCTTTTGTATTCCAATTCTCCCACAGGTGTTCATCTGGGTTGAAGGTAGGACTTGAAGGTATCCAGTGAAGTTCTTCTGTTCTCATCTCTGCAAACCAATTCAGCATGTACCTTACTTTTTGCATATGGTTATTATACTGTTGAAACGGGTAAGGACCTGTTGATATAAAAAAAGGGTTATAGTTAGGATACAGTACTTCAGTGATACTAAATTGGGTTTACAATAAACCTAAAACACTAGTAATCAATCTAGAATAATTAAAGCAATTGTTTAATTAGCTTTGGTGAGTACATTTTTGCTCATGACTAAAGGGCTCCAAGTGACACACACATGCACACAAGCACGCATATACACACACACAAAAGTCTTATCTTAACAGTATTGGCTAGATAAACAAATCCACATTTATTAAACTGTCATATGACTGTTTTATTGTAAATATAAAGTGAAACTGCTGTACAATCTTCTGAAAGAAATAAGTGTATTTTTAGCTGTCCAATAAAAAAGATAGAACACTGCAGTTTTAAACTGTCGTTGCCCTCAGGGGCGATCATGGCCCCTCCGCCGCCTGAGACAGCAGCAGTTGCTGCTGCCGCCCCTCCATCGGAAGTTCGCTCTTAAAGTACCAGGAGCAGCATTTTTGCTGCCCCTGGTACCTAGTTTGTTTTCCCCTGGTACCTAGTTTGTTTTTCAATACATTGATCTGAATTATAAGTGAGGCGTTTCACTCATGTTGTTATTTTAGGGTGATGAAACCTTGGGGGGGGAGCTTGTGTACTGATAATAGAATGCTAATTGTCATTGCTAAACTAATGATGTATCCATACTGGAAATGGAAAAGATGTGAAGTAAAGATTTGCAACACAATGTAAGTTAGAAACCCCAAATATTGCTATTTGGCAATTACAACTCATATTTTTCTTTTCTTTTATTTGTAAAAGTCACTCATTTGAATTCAATTCAAATGCTGGTTTGATTACAGTATTATGCATGTGGAGGATGAGCTGTCCTACAGGTTAAAGGAAAACTATACCCCCCAAACAATGTAGGTCTCTATTAAAAGATACTGAGTAAAACAGCTCATGTAAATGAACCATTATCATAATAATTTACTTTTTTAGTAGTATGTGCCATTGGGTAATCATAAATAGAAAATTGCCATTTTAAAAAATAAGGGCCGCCCCCTGAGATCGTAAGATTCACTGTGCACACATACAAACCACATGTAAGGTCACATGAGCCAATTAACAGATAGAGTTCTGCCTTTTGCTTCCTCACTTCTTCCTGTTACAGTTATTGTTGTAGTATTTCTGGTCAGGTGATCTCTGAGGCAGCACAGATAGAGTCACTAAATGGTGGTTCAAGGCAAGAGATGTAAAAGGGCAATATTTATGTAAATATATATTCCAGTTTGGTAAGATTCTTTAATATGTCATTCAATTTGATATAAACTAACTGTTGCTTAAGTATTCATTTTGGGGGTATAGTTTTCCTTTAAGTAATCAGCATTTGATATGGGATCTCATGCAAGAGACAGGTCACTTTTTTTCTCCCACTGTTACAGCATATAATGGCTGCCTTGGTTGCAGTAAAAGCCCCTTGAGTCCCATGGGATGAAAGTGTTAAATACATTATTCCCTTTCTTATTTGAGAGTTTGGAGAGCACAGTGAATTGTTTTATTTATACTTGATCTGCCATGGACAGAACCTTAAATAAACAAGGTGAAACCTGCCAACTTGCCAATAAAGCACCAAGGAGCAAATTCACTAAGGCATAACTTCGCCGCACTTCGCCACACTTCGCCAGGCGTAGTTTCGCCAGCGCTTCGCAAATTCACTAAAATCCAAAGTTGCGCTCAGGGGTAGCGTAAGGTTGCGAAGTTGCGCTAGCGTTGATTCGCTAAGCGAAGCGAAGTTACGCTAGCGATGGTTAATTTGCATACGGCGCCAAATTCAAATTTCAATGGAGGAATACGTATCAGCACTACAAATGCCTAGAAAACCTTCAAAACATCAAATAAAATTTTTATTTTGCCCTACACATGTGCCCACTGTATAGGCAAGTTGCCATGAGTCAGGAAATGTAGGGGGGAAGGAGGGGAGCCCCAAAAAAAATTGCGATCTTTTTCAAACTATCACCCATAATGTAGAAAACACGCCAGCGTTTTTTGGGACTTAGAAAAAATTTTGACTTTTTTTGAAGCAATCCCTATCTACTCTATTGCGCTTCGCCTGGTCTGAGGTGGCGAAGGAAGTCTAGCGTAAAAGGTAGCGTTCAGTACACTGCGCGCGTTAGTGAATTTGCGTAGTTACGTCCGTAGCGATAATTCGCCAGGCGTAAGGGTGCGAAGTAACACTAGCGAATCTACGCCAACGTTCGTTAGTAAATTTGCGCAGTAAGAAAATGCCAAACGCTAGCGAAGTAACGCTAGCGTTTGGCGCTTCGGCGCTTAGTGAATTTGCCCCCAAGAGTGCCAAAAGGAACTCTGTAATAGAGATGTCGCAAACTGTTCGCCGGCGAACTTGTTCGCGCGAACATCGGGTGTTCGCGCTCGCCGGAAGTTCGCGAACGTCGCGCGACGTTCGCCATTTTGGGTTCGCCATTGTTGGCGCTTTTTTTTGCCCTCTCACCCCAGACCAGCAGGTACATGGCAGCCAATCAGGAAGCTCTCCCCTGGACCACTCCCCTTCCCTATAAAAACCGAAGCCCTGCAGCGTTTTTTCACTCTGCCTGTGTGTGCTGAAGAGATAGTGTAGGGAGAGAGCTGCTGCCTGTTAGTGATTTCAGGGACAGTTGAAAGTTTGCTGGCTAGTAATCGTTTTGATACTGCTCTGTTATTGGAGGGACAGAAGTCTGCAGGGGTTTGAGGGACATTTAAGCTTAGGTAGCTTTGCTGGCTAGTAATCTACCTTCTACTGCAGTGCTCTGTATGTAGCTGCTGTGGGCAGCTGTCCTGCTTCTGATCTCATCTGCTGACTGCTGCAATAACAGTAGTCCTTGTAAGGACTGCTTTTATTTATTTTTTGTTGTTTTACTACTACTACTACTACTACTATAAGAGCCCAGTGCTATTAGTCTAGCAGTGTTGGGGAGTGGGACTGGTGTGCTAATCTGCTGCTCCTAGTAGTTCAGCAGCACCAACTTTAATTTTTTTTTTTAATATTCATTTTTTTTATTTTACTTTTTTTTATTTTACTACCGCTGTAGTAGTGTATAAGTTGACCTTTTAGGCATTATTTGCCCTGTAGGCATTATTTGCACACTGTTTTCTTCAACCCGCCATCTAGCTGTGTGACCTTGTTCACATTCTGTCTAAATATCCATAATATTACCGTCTCCAGAAAAAACACCGGAGTGACTTTTTTCAAGCAGCCATAATATATTTTACGTAATCCGTATCCACCGCTGTAGTAGTGTATACGTTGACCTTGTAGGCATTATTTGCACAGTGTTTTCTTCAACCCGCCATCTAGCTGTGTGAGCTTGTTCACATTTTGTCTAAATATTGATAATATTATCGTCTCTAGAAAAACCACTTGAGTTACTTTTTTTCAAGCAGCATTCATATATTTTACGTAATCCGTATCCACCGCTGTAGTAGTGTATACGTTGACCTTGTAGGCATTATTTGCACACTGTTTTCTTCAACCCGCCATCTAGCTGTGTGACCTTGTTCACATTCTGTCTAAATATCCATAATATTACCGTCTCCAGAAAAAACACCGGAGTGACTTTTTTCAAGCAGCCATAATATATTTTACGTAATCCGTATCCACCGCTGTAGTAGTGTATACGTTGACCTTGTAGGCATTGTTTGCCCAGTTTTTTTGGCCGCAGCCACTGAAGCACAGAGGCCAGAAAAAATATGCCATATAAATGCTGAAAATAGTCATTTTTTGCCATACGTTGACTCAACGTATATGGCAAAAAATGACTATTTTCAGCATTTATATGGCATATTTTTTCTGGCAACTGTGCTTCAGTGGCTGCGACCAAAAAAACTGGGCAAACAATGCCTACAAGGTCAACGTATGGCAAAAAATGACTATTTTCAGCATTTATATGGCATATTTTTTCTGGCAACTGTGCTTCAGTGGCTGCAACCAAAAAAACTGGGCAAACAATGTCTACAAGGTCAACGTATGGCGAAAAATTACTATTTTCAGCATTTATATGGCATATTTTTTCTGGCAACTGTGCTTCAGTGGCTGCGTCCAAAAAAACTGGGCAAACAATGCCTACAAGGTCAACGTATGGCAGTTGTTTAAAGAGAACAGTAGATTACTAGCCAGCAAAGCTACCTAAGCTAAAATGTCCCTCAAATCCCTGCAGACTTCTGTCCCTCCAATACAGAGCAGTATCAAGCAAATTACTAGCCAGCAAACTTACTATCATCTGTCCCTGAAATCACTAACAGCTCTCCCCCTACACTATCTCTTCCAAGCACACACAGGCAGATTTTTCAGATACATTTTTGCCCTTGATCCCCCTCTGGCATGCCACTGTCCAGGTCGTTGCACCCTTTAAACAACTTTAAAATCATTTTTCTGGCCAGAAATTTTTTTTTTAGATGTTAAAGTTCGCCTTCCCATTGAAGTCTATGGGGTTCGCGAACCGTTCGCGAACCGCTCGCATTTTTGCGCAAGTTCGCGAATATGTTCGCGAACTTTTTTTCCGACGTTCGCTACATCCCTACTCTGTAATACTGCTTGTTTTGACAAGATGCAGGGTCTGCTTTGTGTACTATAATGCCCCTGCTGTGTCTCTACTTGCAGGATATTCATAAACTGAATGCTTGTGGGTGAGAATTTATGGTGGTATTTATCAGCGTCTGCTTCATTGATTTTTTCTATATTGTATTGTGTTCTAGCAAAGGGAAAGGTACCAGTATACAAAAGGTGTGCCTTACTGTCTGAGTTATTATAGTTTTGCATTACAACTTATGTCTCTTTGCACTTATTTGACCACTTTGTAGAATCTCTGCATCTAGGCCTGGTGGGATTGCTAAACCGAGTTCTCTGTCACTTAAAGAGGTAGATTTTATGCTTTAAATGTGAGCACTCAATAGTAGTATTTGAGGGCAAGGGAGATGGAACGTAAGATTAGTGATGTTTACAGTTGGTGGCCTGACTATCATACCTAGAGACTAAAGGGCGAAGTGACTAACGCTGGCGACTATTCATCAGCGTTACCGATTTTAGGCACTTCGCCGATTTACTATTGGGCGCAGGCGTAACTTTGTTATCGAAAGAGACAGACGCTAGCGCTCATTCGCACTCTATTGCCAGACGAATTTTTGCTCTGGTGAATGGACGTTACTCCACAAATTCACTAAGATGCGGATTTTACTAAACATTACCTCTTTCGCCAGACTTGCCTTCCCAGCTCAGACTAGGCTAAGTGCATTGGAGTGCAGTGTGATGTGTCATGTGAGTGTCATGTGTAGGGCATTATAACAACTCTTTTTTCTTTATTAAGGTTCCCTGGACTTGTTTAATGTAATGTAATTTGCTGCAACATATACGTCCATTTAACTTTATAATTTCCTGCCGTATACAAATTAGCATGAAGACCTCTAACAAAATTGTGCTAGGCATTATTAAACGCTAGCACATCTTTGCTTTGGTTGCCAAAATAACGCTAGCAAAAATTCATGATCGTTGGCGCCCTGGATGGCTGCGAAGCGGTCGCTGGCGAATTTTCGCCGCTTAGTAAATTTACCTCCTAGTAAGGTAGGGATAGAAGTATGACTGAGCCCACCTGAATCTATGCTGCCCCATTTTAGAACTATGACTTACAATAACTGATCATTTCATGCTGCTTAATATGCAAGAGACATTTTTTTGACTGTAACAACTACCACATGGGGCCTTGCCTTGTTTTTAAATTATACTGTTTGGACCAGTATAGTTTAAAATAAACAGGTATGGGATCCGTTATCCGAAAACTTGTTATCATGAAAGTTCTGAATTATGGAAAGGCTGTCTCCCATAGACTCAATTTTGTCCAAATAATCAACATTTTTAAAAATGTTTTCTTTTATCTCTGTAATAATAAAACAGTACCTTGTGCTTGATCCCAACTTAGGTATAATTCATTCTTATTGGGAGCAAACCCAGCCTATTGGGTTTATTTAATGTTTACATGATTTTTAAGTAGACTTCATGTTTGAAGATCCAAATTACGAAAACATCCATTATCCAGAAAACCCCAGGTTCCAAGCATTCTGGATATCATGTCCCATACCTGTATTATAAAACAGTAATCACACTCTGTGTTTGTAATAAAGATTTCTAATTACCCTGCACACCTGTAATGTTGAACTACAACTCACAGTGTACGTGGAAGATGCATACTTCTTTTTGGTTTCAAACCTAAACATATGCCTGGTAGATTCTCCGGGAAGAGTTGTAGAAGTGCTATTTGGGGTTATGGGGATACGTCACATTTGAGCCTCATCTGGATTAGATTGAAAACTTCAGTCCAAAAAGGTTGTTCTGAGGGGCACTGCCACCACATGTGTAGCAGTGTCCCATGTTTTCCACATTGTATCCAGCATTGGGTCGGGTACTGGGGTTAATGGAGACTATTAATTTTTGGGGTGAGGTAACATCTGTGGGTCAATTTAGTATGTGTCTCTATATGATTTGTGCAACTGGCGGCTCCTTTAGCTGCCATTGTTGTAGTGTGACCTGTGATTGTAGATTTTCCTTTCATTTATGCATCTAGGAAAGGTTTTGACTGTGATCATAACACAGTAGGGATCATTTACAATGCAAAGTGTGGGGAAGAATGCCTGCAGCCTTTACAGAGTGCAGTAGGCCCTGTCCTTCCCACCCTAAGGATAGGACTGCTATGCCTCTTGATGCTGCTCTCTGCCAGATTATTAAACCATAGCTCGGTGCAGAGATCAGCAGATCATGTACGCAAGTACTTCCTACATGAGAACAAATGAGCATGCTCTTTTCCCCCTTACTGCACTTGCACACACACCCCGGGCATGCAAAATAACCCTTTGTACAGGTACTCCTTTTGGCACTTGGGAACTTTGCGCAATTCGTTCGATCGAACGATCAAAGGAATAATCGTTCGATCGAACGATTAAATCCTTCGAATCGAACGATTCGAAGCATTTTAATCCATTGATCGAAGGATTATCCTTCGATCAGAAAATTGTTAGCAAGTCTATGGGGACCTTCCCCATAGGCTAACATTGGCCTCAGTAGGTTTTAGGTGGCAAACTAGGGGGTCGAAGAAATTTTTAAAGAGACAGTACTTTGACTATCCAATAGTCGAATAGTCAAACGATTTTTAGTTGGAATCATTTGATTCGAAGTCGAAGGTCGTAGTCGGAGGTCGAAGTAGCCAATTCGATGGTCGAAGTAGCCAAAAAAACAATTCGAAATTCGAACTATTTTTCCTCTATTCCTTCCTTCGAACTTAGTGAATGGGCCCCAAACTGTTTTTTAACACTGAGAGGCAGAAGTGAAGCAATCCCGGCTTGTCGTTACCCTCAAATTGCATTTGTTTCATACCACATGCACATGTATTTGCATTTGTTGATGCATCAGTTGCAATTTTAGCAGCTGCAAATCCCAGCACTAGGCATAGGTCTTTATTCTAAACATGGTTCTAAGTTGAATTTTGCACAATTTACTTGCAGTTGTAAATAACCTTTATAGTGTAACAAATCACATAATTAACCCTTAAGCACTTTAGTTTACTCAGTTTTCACGTGGCCTTGAATGTACAAGTTATTCATTGAATAGCTTTTGGCTAAGGTACAGGTGGTTGCACAAATACTTATAAAAGAAATGAAGGCATGTACTTACCAGAAAGTGTGTCTGTCTATTGTCTTGTAAATATTGCAGATAGATCAGTTTTATATATTTCATTGCACATTTTATAATGGTATTACGTTTGCAGAATTTGTGCTAGAAAAACATAGAGTGGGAATTAACACAGGAAAATATACAATACAACTCCATACTTTGCACAAGTAAAATCTGGCAGATAATACGATTCAAATGTTATTGAGCTGAACATATTGATCCTAATTTAGCTTAATGGAATATTAAATGATGCAGTATATACTATATAAACATTTGAGCTCACGCGAAATGCACATATGCAAGGTGGGGTCGTAATTAAGTAGATAATTCAAACATTCTCAAACTTGACCTTGACAACAATTTACCTTTAGATTCAGTTCCCAATCTAGTCTGTGTCTAAACCCTCCCCGCTTTCGTTTTAAAGCATTCATCCATAGGGAGCGCAGGTTATAGAATGGTCAATTCTAAACAACTTTTAAATAGGTCTTAATTTTTTCTTTTTTATAGTTTTTAAATTATTTGCCTTTGTCTTCTGACTCATCCCAGCTTGCAAATGGGGGCCACTGACCACATCTAAAAAACAAATGCTCTGTAAGGCTACAAATTTGTTAGTTCTACTTTTTATTACTCAACTTTCTGTTCAGGCCCTCTCCTATTCCTATTCAAGTCTCTTATTCAAAGCAATGCATGGCTGCTATGGTAATTTGGAGCCTAGCAACCAGATTGCTAAAACTGCAAACTGGAGAGCCGATGAATAAAAAGCTAAATAGATTAAAAAAAAAACACACACAAATCATAAAAAATGAAAACCAATTGCAAATTGTCTTGTAGAAGTCAATGGCAGATGGTCCCTTTAACATTAGGAACATGTTTTGTACCTTCAGGATTCTTCATAGTTTTGGGCTGTTTGACACTGACTTTCATTCAATAATCTGATAAATTAGAGTTGTCGAGGCGTCAATTCGAAACAGTCGAGTTTTTGGAGTGTCAATTCGGAAAAGTTGCACAATTCAAATTGATGTACAATTTTGTAGAGATTTTTACCGTAATGATTTTTTTAAGGAGATGTATTGGCAAATTAAGGGGATTCAGCTTTGCGAGTTTGGTCAATTTTTTTTTATTTATACTGAGAAAAAGTCGAGATTTTGTAAATACCTCCTTGGGAAGCGTATTTATCAAATGGTGAGTTCCAATTTTCACCTATTGATAAATATCCATCTAAAAATCCCATAGGAATGAATAAAATGTGGATGAGTTTTTATATATTCAAATCTAAACTCATTTTGATAAATCTGCCCCTAAGTTGAAACTAAGTAGATTTTCCTTGCTGAGTCTTTTTTCTGATGACTTTTTTTTTTCTTTAATAAATCATCACTATTAGAAGTTTCAGAAAATACAATTGTGGAAAAAAACTCATTAATTGTGGTTTACTCATCATTCCAACATTTAGAAAAACTCAAACAACATGAATAAATATCTAATTATTTGGCTAGTACAGCTCCTATTGACTTCTACATAACCTTGCAAGATTTAGATGCCAAAGTTTTATGTCAAATTTATTTGATATTTAAAAATAATCAAAAATGTGTTTATTCATATTAATGATTTTTAGAGCAAAAAAATTGAATACCAATGTTAATAAATAACAGCAGATTTATTAAGGGTTTAATTGAAAGTTAAATTTTTGAGATTTATCATACTCTGGTCCTTTAAGAACTCAAATTTGACTATGTCCCACCTAAAACCTGCTGAGTTCATGTATAAGTCAATGGGAGAGGTCCAGGGACCAATTTGGAAATGTTAGTAGCCTTCCTGACATTCGAGATTTTTTCGGCCAAAAAACTTGAATCGGGTTTAGTCGAATTTGATTTAAGTTTTTTGAGTCGATAAAATTCATCCGAGTTTTAGATATTCGATTATTTTATTAAATAACCCCCCAATTGAATTTCAAGTATATTCGAATTTAAAGGAGTTTAAAAAAACACATGAATTAGAAATTCGAACTTTGATAAATGTGCCTGTTGAAATGAGTTTTTCCAGTATTATATTATCAACATACCCCATAATGAAACATGCATTTCTGAATTCTGTGTTCCATGAATGGCTGTAACTATTACACCAAAAAATTGTAAAATTGGCCTGTTAATCTCATAGAAAATTAAATCTACATCACTCTTGCTATTTGATCCTAGGCAGATGGCCATCCCCAAGATAACATCTTTAAAATACTTCTGCAGGTAATACGTTTCCTCGCAACGCAACTTTGGGCAGCTTCAGAAAGCCAAAGCCACAAATATGGAGGAGATTAGTCACTCCAGAAGAGGAGATTTGTTACGGGGAACTAATCCCTTGTCTACCATTGCCCAAAAGGTGCTATGGACTTAATAGCAGTATACATAAATCCAGCGGTGAAAGCAACAGTCTGCATATCCTCCCAACACTTTGGCATAAAGCTGCATAAAGCTGCAGGATTTCTTGTTTTTAAATTTTACTCAAGAAGTTTCCAGCATCCTGGGATGTCAGTTTTCCTGTTCATGGGCTTTGGGCTATTACTGGGAAAATAATTCTATGATTTCTTAGGACACAAAGGTAGATTGTAAGCCTAGCATACATAAATACTGACACAGGGCTCCATGTAATTAACTTATATAATGGCTGCATTGTATTCCACATAGTTCTGGCACTGGGGAACTGGAGCAGTCAATACCTTTATATTTATACAGTACATTGCTCATGGACAGTTTCTGACACCTACTGGTTATTTTTGCTTATTACAGTAGTAATGTTACATTTGCACTAAAGCAATTTATTTTCAAGGCCTACGAGTACAGTATTTAGTGTACATAAGGCTGTTGTTATCACTGACAGATTGCATTGCATTGACCCAACTCGAGTGAGTGTAGGTCTCCAGGTAGCAAGTCCCCTCGGGAGACAATCAACTACTATAAGGTTGCTAAATGAATGAATGAAATGAGTAAATGAATGAATGAAATGAGTGAGTGAATGAATGAAATTAGTGAATGAATTAATGAATGAAATGAGTGAAATCTAGGGACACGTTCTAAAATGGTGGCATGCACAGAACTACATTGGAAAGTAACATGTCTATGCCCACTTTTTTTGTTTATGCCCCAATAAGTCACTCCCGATTTCCAGATACGCTCTCATTAATCATTAGTGAAAGCTAATGTAGGAAAGTATAACTTGCATTATTCTCCACTGTAGGACTTTAACTATGTAGGGAAGCAGAGAGCTGTAGTCAAACAACAGTTTGGGGCCACAGATGATTCCTTGTCATAGAAAGTGAAATCAGTTAGAAATAGAATCTCCAGTGACTCACAATCTAAAGGTATTTTGGGAGCTTTGTCACCAGCATGGAGCGCAGATTTCCCTCTGGCGACAAACCCTGTAAAGCTCTAAAATTTGTTAATAGAGGAAAGCTAATAAAGCTTCCTTCCCTTTCCCTCTCTTCCTTACTATACCCATTCTATCTCTTTATTATATGTTCTCTTCCCTGCTATGCTTTCTTAATTCTGTATGCCCATACATTCTCTCCTCATCTCTGCTTTACCCCTTCTCTATTATGTTTTTTATTCTAGTTTCCCCCCACATTCTCACATTTTCCAACCATTTTCTCAACCTTTCTCTTTTATCTGTTTCCATTCAACCATTTGGTTTTCTCCTGAACCTTCCCTGCCTACACCTATTAATTATACAGTCCACATCCATTATAGCTTGTTGTTCTGCTCTAGTCTACATAATTATAGGAAATTACTGTATACAAGAAAATATTACCAACCATAAACTACTGATAGGCAGCATTTTGAATTCAACATATTTCCAAATAACAATAATACCAAGCTGAAAGGCCCATGCCACCACTGACTGGACTGATAAAATAACCCCCCCCCCCACGCGCGCTAATGACATATGCCCTGCTCCTACTTGTGCAGAACTTCAGATGCAAAGACCAGTGCAGGCTTCTGTGGGACTTGGGGTGGCCAGGTCCACTATGGACCAGAATTTGTCAGTTTATCCCAGTGGGCCAGACTGACCCTGTGTAGAGGGGCCATGAGCATGTGCTATGGCAACAGCTAGCAATACAATCTGTTCTGTCTTTGACACAACAAGTCCTGTGTTTTTTCTGCATGTGACTTTTTTGTGCACCCAGGCATTTGTCCTATTATACTGACTGTGTGCTACTTTATTTTATATAAATATCCTCATAAGCTATTGGACCTCTGAGTGCTGATTAGAGGTGGATATGGAGTGGATTGTGGTGTGTTTAGGCAGCCCTGGGGATGGCAAGAATAAACTGGGCTTGGTCAAGAAGCACTAGCATCTGAAAAGAACAGATTTTTTTTATATTTAATTTTGAAATCTGACATGGGGCTAGACATATTATCAGTTTCCCAGCTGCCCCCAGTCATGTGATTTTTGCTCTGATAAACTTCAGTCACTCTTTACTGCTGTACTGCAAGCTGCAGTGAAATCATCCCCCAAGCAGCCTAACAACAGAACAATGGGAAGATAACCAGATAACAGCTCCCTAACACAAGATAACAGCTGCCTGTTAGATCTAAGAACAGCACTCTCAATAGTAAAGTTCAGGTCCCACTGCAACACTTTCAGTTACATTGAGTAGGAGGAATAACAGCCTGCCAGAAAGCAGTTCCATCTGAGATGGCTGGCTACACATCAATATTACAACTAAAAAAAATACACTTGCTGGTTCAGGAATGACATTTTATATGGTAGAGTGAATTGTATGCAGTGAAAACAGTGTGATTAAGAAATAAAAATCATGACAGAATCCCTTTAAAATTCGATTCAAGTTTTTTTAAAAAAAAATGTAATTCAATATTTGAAATTTATGTACTGGCCCTTTGAGAATTTGAATTTGATTATTTGCCACCTTAAACCTGTTGAATTGCTGAAAATTGAGTTTTTTTCCCAGAAAAAACTCGAAGGAATACATTTTTGAATTGCAAATATTTTTTTCCATAATGACTTTTTTATGTTACCCCTAAAACAAATGTTAAAATCAAAGTTTAATTTGTAAATCAAAAGCTACAATAACAAGCAAATAAACCATGAGATGTTAAATTAGTGTGAATATTTACAACCCTGCTAAGCTTATAATTTCTGTGCAAGGAGGAGCCCCACCCTCTGTGAGCTGACAGGAAGGAAGAGGGAGAGAGAAAGTGTTGCTGGGAGAGAGGAGCAGCAGAGTACAAGCAAAGTGTGTATGCTCCTAGAGTTTCTGTGTGGGAAAGTTAGTAGGGAACCCCAGTGGCATAAAAGCACGCTCTCTTTAGGGTGCGGAAGGAAAGGGGGTCCTTGTCAGGGATCTGAAGAGCAAAGTGTGTTCTTTTCAGGGCACGGAAAGCCAAAGGGAGTCCATCTCAGGACCTTGAAGCCAGGGCCGGACTGGGAGTAAAAATCAGCCCTGTCAAAAAAATCAAAGCAGCCCACATATAAATGCGTACTGGTCTTTTACTTATACACATGCATATTATATATATATATATATATATATATATATATATATATATATATATATATATATATATATATATATATATATATATATATATATATATATATATATACACACACCATCTATCTCTCTCTCTCTCTATATATATATATATATAATATGCAGGAAATTATGGCAAAAAGAAAAATGTTCTTTATTCAGCTCAACGTTTTGAGCCCTCACAGGGCTCTTCATTAGGAGTATATAACAAAATATTATGTACTCCTGATAAAGAGCCCTGTGCGGGCTCAAAACGTTGAGCTGAATAGAGAACATTTTTGTATTTGCTAAACAAATCATATGAGTGCTGTAATTTCCTGCATACCTTATACAATTTTCTTACGAGCACCGGGGTATCCAGTATATCTATCTAGCTAGTATATCTATACATATATATAGATAGCTAGAGGCTCCATGCGAGGGACGAAATGTTGATGTAATAAATGCTTTATCTTTTTGAAGAAAATCCTGGTGTACATCAGCTTTTTCTGCCTTTATATATATATATATAAAATTATGAAAAGGACCAGAACTCCGTTTTCAAAAATCACGATAAAACTGATAATTTTCATAATTATCTACATATTATTTGACCAAGCACCCGGAAAATGGAAATATTGTGACAGAGTCGGGTATCACCCAAGCCATAATTTATATATATATATATATATATCTATATCTATATCTATATATATATATATATATATATATATATATATATATATATATATATATAAATCCGACCTGCACTCCAATTTTGTGATTAATTAAATTGGTTCTATTGTGTGTATATATATATATATATATATATATATATATATATATATATATATATATATATATATATATATATATATATATATATATATAAAAGAAATTAGTTTGATTCACAAAGAATTGGAGTGCGGGTCTTTTCAACTAAATTGTATATATTAAGTTTGACCCTGCACCTGTTCACATCAATGAAAGACTGGTTTTCGAGTGCGGCTGCTTACTAATGAGTAGATAGACAGACAAACAGACAATAAAAAGATAGATAGACGGACGGACAGAGACAATTATGAAAAGGACCAGCACTCCATTTTTAAAAATCACAATAATTTATTGTAGTGTATATATAAATACTTGGTAAAAGTGGGAGAGTAAATTAACAGTGGCAGATAGTTATAGTTTGAGGGGGAAAAAAGCTTTAGTCTTTTGCACTATTCTCCAGGCACACTGTTTGGCTGGGGGGGGGGGAGTTTGAGAGCAGAGGGGGAATCTGGAAAACAGCCAGCCACAAACTTACCCAGTTTTTTCAGAGCCCAGATCAGTATGAGGCTGTCTGCAGCTGTTTGGTTGTTCTGGCGCTCCTTTGCTCTTCCCTGACAGAGGAACAGGCAGGAGGCGGGGCCTCACACTGAACTCGATCCCGGCAAACTTCAGTCACAGTGAGCAGGAAGAAAAAGCTGCTCCTGGGTCCTAATGGTGAGCGATCTGCTGCCCCCACACCCTCCCTCAGTCTGAGCAGCAGTCAGCAGGGCAGTCCTACACATTACAAAACTTGCGCAATGTTTACTAAGTGCTGCATCTGTTCAGGGAGCCGGCAGCCCACTTAAACAGAGCCTAGAGCAGCCCTTCGGGCAAATGCCTGAACTGATACATTACCAGTCCGGGCCTGCTTGAAGCGACTGCCACATAAGTGGGGATTCCCCTCAGCAATTCAGGGATCATCATTTATTCAGTGAAGTTGCTCCTGGCTGGCAGGCTACTTGTATCACTGTAATTTAAAGCTATAGTGTCCTGCCAAATAAACACATCAACCATTCCCCTGTGTATATATATTGCGGATCAGAGAAGTTCCCAGGGAGGCGTATTACAGTTCAGCCTGTCCTGACCTTGGGTAGAGGCACGCCATATTAAAGTGTATCTGCTCTCCCATATAGCGGAGGCACAGGACTCCTGTAGCGTCACACGCAACTAAATGCGTGCTAGATCTCATGCAGTAGCAGAAGAGGGCTATAATAGTTAGTTAGGCATAAATGTATATTGCTATATTTAACAAACAACTATTCCTTATGTAATCTTAACTTAATAAATATCTAAATGAAAGAGGAGGGTGATTTAAACAAGCTGTTTATTGACAGTGTCTTCAAATCCACTGATCACCAGCTAAAGGTCTACTAGTAGATCCTGATCTATCTTTTGGGCACCCCTGCTTTATACATTACATTTTTGGCTAACTAAATATATTAGAAACATTTTTTATTTTGCACAGCCTATCTATTTACCCAGTTTTTATTTTTATACTGAACTGTTCCTTTAAGACCTGGTGGCATCTGAGTAAGATGTTATAGGAGTTAAGGTATTCTCCTTAAATTATCAATATCAAGGACTCCATAATATGTTATGTTCTGCCAACATAAAAGGCAATACTGATGACTATGAGGGAAGTGAGAGGTATTACGTCATTTTTATCAGGTAATTACTAAAATTAATGCTAGTACCAATCAAATATCATTTTTAAAATAATTAATATGATAAGAATAACCAATATAGTTGGGATGCAAGTTATTTCCTCTTGCATAAATAGTTATGTAACCTACCTTACAGCTCTGAACTTTTATCTGGCAAGCAAAATATGCAGTTCTGTACTATACAGTGCACTGAATTTATTTTATCCTTTTCTGATTTATATTTGGACTCCAAATCCCTAATAGAGGACATATGGGTACTGTATGTCAACTGAAGAAAGCAATGCCAGTCAAAAGCTGCAAGGGCAAAAAGGTTTTCAGCTGTTCATAGAGTAATAGATTCTTCCACTTTTGCAAAGCGCTGGGAAGGCCCCATCTATAATATCCTGTGCACTTTTGCTCTCCAGTGCTCAAACTTTTGAGAGTCCACTCACTCAATGAACAGTTTATTTGGAAAACAGGTTGCAAACAAAGCCGTGTAATAAACACAGCCACTTCTGCAGGGGTCTAAATAGGACAGAAAAATGGGACCCTCACTCCTGTGGAGTGTACATTAGGGTCTCCTTCAACCCAAACAAGGTAAAGCACAGTGCCTTAGAGCGCCTAGCTCCTTTTGCCATTGCTGCAGCTCTTCAGAGAGACTCCTCTCTTACCAGACTGAGGCACCAGACTTCCCTCATCATGAGTCAGCTGAGAATAATTAAACTTAGCCTGGAGCTTACCTTACTAAAAAAAATCTAATTGCAATTTTTTTCACAAATCTCACAAAACCTTTTGTGCCTTTCCTGTTTCTTAAAAGCCAAAGTGTAAAAACCAAAGAAACCTCTACTGCAAAACAACACCAAGTAAAAGTTGTTGAGGTGCTATAGAAGTCAATGGGAGCTGCGCTGATCTTATTGGACCACTTCTACTCAATTCATTTAGAGGTTTTTGGATTTTTTGCTAGGAACTGCCCAAAAAAACTTGAATATTTAGAGGTATTTGTGTTTTTTTAGGGCATTGTTCATCAATTTTTTTCATTTCTACTTTTTATATTCGGATCATTTAATAAATTCCATGACATTTGTGGTGTTAGAGGAAGTAGGGCTCATTTATAATGTCTTTTTATAGTACAGAAGCATGTGCAAAAGGCATTAATGTGGACATTGTCATTATTATATCAGTAAAACATATATGATTTTAGTATAAATACATATATATATATATAGATTCTTGTTGTATCTAACGTATGCATAAAAGGACAGATCTTCTTAATTTTTTTTTATTAAAGATTCTTTCTCATCCTCTTTTGCTTACAAAGGCAATTAATAACCAGTACAAATAATTAATCTGTAATATTGTAACAATCTATTCTGCTAAATTAGAAACATCAGCAGTTAATTGGGATCGGACTACAGTCCTATCCCAACAGGATGAACAAAAGAAAGAAAAGGAATGTTTGCTACAATTGGAGACACACACACATCAGACTTTATTCGAGTTACACTGATTGATGGAGTGTACTCTGAGATTAAAATCTTGAAAATCTGCCAGTAGGGATGTAGCGAACGTCGGAAAAAAAGTTCGCGAACTTGCGCAAAAACGCGAGCGGTTCGCGAACGGTTCGCGAACCCCATAGACTTCAATGGGAAGGCGAACTTTAACATCTAGAAAAGACATTTCTGGCCAGAAAAATGATTTTAAAGTTGTTTAAAGGGTGCAACGACCTGGACAGTGGCATGCCAGAGGGGGATCAAGGGCAAAAATGTATCTGAAAAATCTGCCTGTGTGTGCTTGGAAGAGATAGTGTAGGGGGAGAGCTGTTAGTGATTTCAGGGACAGATGATAGTAAGTTTGCTGGCTAGTAATCTGCTTGATACTGCTCTGTATTGGAGGGACAGAAGTCTGCAGGGATTTGAGGGACATTTTAGCTTAGGTAGCTTTGCTGGCTAGTAATCTACTGTTCTCTTTAAACAACTGCCATACGTTGACCTTGTAGGCATTGTTTGCCCAGTTTTTTTGGACGCAGCCACTGAAGCACAGTTGCCATAAAAAATATGCCATATAAATGCTGAAAATAGTCATTTTTCGCCATACGTTGACCTTGTAGACATTGTTTGCCCAGTTTTTTTGGACGCAGCCACTGAAGCACAGTTGCCAGAAAAAATATGCCATATAAATGCTGAAAATAGTAATTTTTCGCCATACGTTGACCTTGTAGACATTGTTTGCCCAGTTTTTTTTGGTTGCAGCCACTGAAGCACAGTTGCCAGAAAAAATATGCCACATAAATGCTGAAAATAGTCATTTTTTGCAATATACGTTGAGTCAACGTATGGCAAAAAATGACTATTTTCAGCATTTATATGGCATATTTTTTCTGGCCTCTGTGCTTCAGTGGCTGTGGCCAAAAAAACTGGGCAAACAATGCCTACAAGGTCAACGTCGTTGACCTTGTAGGCATTGTTTGCCCAGTTTTTTGGCCACAGCCACTGAAGCACAGAGGCCAGAAAAAATATGCCATATAAATGCTGAAAATAGTCATTTTTTTGGTCGCAGCCACTGAAGCACAGTTGCCAGAAAAATTATGCCATATAAATGCTGAAAATATAAATTTTTTTGGTTGCAGCCACTGAAGCACAGAGGCCAGAAAAATTATGCCATATAAATGCAGAAAATATGCATTTTTTTGGTCGCAGCCACTGAAGCACAGTTGACAGAAAAATTATGCCATATAAATGCTGAAAATATAAATTTTTTTGGTTGCAGCCACTGAAGCACAGAGGCCAGAAAAATTATGCCATATAAATGCAGAAAATATGCATTTTTTTGGTCGCAGCCACTGAAGCACAGTTGCCAGAAAAATTATGCCATATAAATGCTGAAAATAGTAATTTTTTTGGTTGCAGCCACTGAAGCACAGAGGCCAGAAAAATTATGCCATATAAATGCAGAAAATATGCATTTTTTTGGTCGCAGCCACTGAAGCACAGTTGACAGAAAAATTAAGCCATATAAATGCTGAAAATATAAATTTTTTTGGTTGCAGCCACTGAAGCACAGAGGCCAGAAAAATTATGTCATATAAATGCAGAAAATAGGCATTTTTTTGGTCGCAGCCACTGAAGCACAGAGGCCAGAAAAAATTAAACCAGTAGGGTTTGCACCCTAGTTTGTAACGGTGGCGGAGGGAGGAGGAGGACGCTAAAGGACAGCTGTGTGTGGAGTCATGAGGCTTGAAGAGAAGGACAGCTGCATAGAAGTCAGAACAAGTCTTCCGGCGTGCAGTAACCCTCCGAGATCCACCCCTCATTCATTTTAATAAAGGTCAGGTAATCGACACTTTTGTGACCTAGGCGAGTTCTCTTCTCAGTTACAATCCCTCCTGCTGCACTGAAGGTCCTTTCTGAGAGCACACTTGAGGCTGGGCAAGACAAGAGGTTCATGGCAAATTGTGACAGCTCTGGCCACAGATCAAGCCTGCGCACCCAGTAGTCCAGGGGTTCATCGCTCCTCAGAGTGTCGATATCTGCAGTTAATGCCAGGTAGTCCGCTACCTGCCGGTCGAGGCGTTCTTTGAGGGTGGATCCAGAAGGGTTGTGGCGCTGCCTTGGACAGAAAAACATTTGCATGTCTGACGTTACAGACTGGCCAAAGGGCTTTGTCCTTGCAGGTGTGCTCGTGGCAGGATTACTGGCACCTCTGCCCCTGGAATGTTGATGAGTTCCTGAAGTGACATCACCCTTAAAAGCATTGTACAACATGTTTTGCAGGCTGGTTTGTAAATGCCGCATCTTTTCGGACTTGTGGTATGTTGGTAACATTTCTGACACTTTATGCTTGTACCGAGGGTCTAGTAGCGTTGCGACCCAGTACAGGTCCTTCTCCTTAAGCCTCTTGATACGGGGGTCCTTCAACAGGCATGACAGCATGAAAGACCCCATTCTCACAAGGTTGGATGCAGAGCTATCCATCTCCGCTTCCTCATTATCAAGGACTGCATCATCCACGGTCTCCTCCCCCCAGCCACGTACAAGACCAGGGGTCCCCAAAAGGTCACCACTAGCCCCCTGGGAAGCCTGCTCCTGTTGGTCCTCCTCCTCCTCCTCCACAAAGCCACCTTCCTCCTCTGACTCCACTTCTGGCACCTCTCCCTGCGTTGCAGCATGTGCCTGGGTTCGTTCTGGTGATTCCGACCAGAAATCGTGCGCTTCCAGCTCCTCGTCACGCTGGTCTACAGCCTCATCTGTCACTCGTCGCACGGCACGCTCCAGGAAGAAAGCGAAGGGTATTAGGTCGCTGATGGTGCCTTCGGTGCGACTGACCATATTTGTCACCTCTTCAAAAGGTCGCATGAGCCTGCAGGCATCGCGCATAAGCACCCAGTAACGGGGGAAAAAAATCCCCAGCTGTGCAGATCCAGTCCTACCACCCAGTTCAAAAAGGTACTCGTTGACGGCTCTTTGTTGTTGCAGCAGACGTTCCAACATAAGGAGCGTTGAATTCCAGCGAGTCTGGCTGTCAGAAATCAAACGCCTGACTGGCATGTTGTAGCGCTGCTGAATGTCAGCAAGGCGTGCCATGGCTGTGTAGGAACGTCTGAAATGGGCCGACACCTTTCTGGACTGGGTGAGAACGTCCTGGAATCCTGGGTACTTGGAGACAAAACGTTGGACTATTAAATTTAACACATGTGCCATGCAGGGCACATGTGTTAAATTGCCTAGTCTCAACGCTGCCAACAGATTGCTTCCATTGTCACACACCACTTTTCCGATCTGCAGTTGGTGTGGGGTCAGCCACCGATCGGCCTGTGACTGCAGAGATGACAGGAGTACAGATCCGGTATGGTTTTTGCTTTCCAGGCACGTCATCCCCAAGACAGCGTGACAACGGCGTACCTGGCACGTCGAATAGCCTAGGGGGAGCTGGGGGTGCACAGGTGTGGAGGAGGAGAAGGAGGACCCAGCAGCAGAGTAAGAAGAAGAAGAAGACGAGGTAGAGAGCGATGGAGGAGTAGAGGTGGTGGCAGAACCGCGTGCAATCCGTGGCGGTGACACCAACTCCACTGTTGTTGTTGAGCTACCCATTCCCTGCTTCCCAGCCATTACCAAGTTCACCCAGTGGGCAGTGTAGGTGACATACCTGCCCTGACCATGCTTGGAGGACCATGCGTCAGTAGTCATATGGACCTTTGGCCCAACACTAAGTGACAGAGATGCGGTAACTTGGCTCTGCACATGTTGGTACAGGTGTGGTATTCCCTTTTTAGAAAAAAAATTGCGGCTGGGTACCTTCCACTGCGGTGTCCCAATTGCTACAAATTTGCGGAAGGCCTCAGAGTCCACCAGCTGGTATGGTAAAAGCTGGCGGGCTAAGAGTGCAGACAAGCCAGCTGTCAGACGCCGGGCAAGGGGGTGACAGTCAGACATTGGCTTCTTACGCTCAAACATGGCCTTCACAGAAACTTGGCTGGTGGCAGATGACTGGGAATGGGAACAGGTGGTCAAGGTGGAAGGCGGAGTGGAGGGTGGTTCAGACGGGTCAAGGAGAGCAGAGGTAGAGCAGTAAGATGCTGGACCAGAAGGAGTGTGGCTTTTAGTTTGCCTGTTGCCTTTGAGGTGTTGCTCCCAAAGTGCTTTGTGCTTGCCGCTCATGTGCCTTCGCATAGAAGTTGTACCTATGTGGCTGTTGGGCTTACCAAGGCTCAGTTTCTGACTGCACTCATTGCAAATTACAATGCTTTTGTCAGAGGCACACACATTAAAAAAATCCCACACTGCTGACTTTTTGGAAGTGTGCGATCTGGCGGTAACAGTAGAAGTTGGCGGAGTTGGCGGTATTGGCGGCAATGGCGGGTGCGTTGGCCGGCTGAACACAGGTGCCGATACATGTTGTTGCCCTACTGATCCCTGCGGGCTGTCCTCCCTGCTTCTTCTAAGTCTTATTCTCCTACTGCCTCTCTGACTCTCCGTCTCTCCATCTGAACTACCCTCCTCTTGCTCTCTTCTACTAGGCACCCACAAAACATCAATCTCCTCATCATCATTCTCCTCAGATGCATCAATTTCTTCTGACACATCACAGAAGGAAGCAGCAGCGGGGACCTCCTCCTCATCACTCATTATGTCCATCTCTATCGTGTTCTCTGCCAGAATTAAATCTGGTGTAAGGTCCTCATCTCCTTCATCTTCTTCTGGCAATAATGGTTGCGCATTACTCAGTTCAAGAAACTCATGGGAAAATAACTCCTCTGACCCCAGTGAAGAAGGGGCACCGGTGGTGGAGGAAGTGTTACGTGGGGTGGCCATAGCAGTGGAGGATGAGGAGGATGTTGTGGTAAAGTTAGAAACGGTAGAGGATGGGGTGTGCTGTGTAAGCCAGTCAACTACCTCTTCAGCATTTTGGGAGTTCAGGGTCATTGGCTTTTTAAAACTGGGCAATTTGCTAGGGCCACAGGATTGCATAGCAGCACGGCCCCTAGCACGGCCTCTGCGTGGCGGCCTGCCTTTGCCTGGCATTATTTTTAAAAAAACAACAACAACAACAAAAACTCAGTTGGTTTTTCTGGAAACGATAATACACACAGCTAGATGGCGGGTTGAAGAAAACACTGTGCAAATAATGCCTACAAAGTCAACGTATACACTACTACAGCGGTGGATACGGATTACGTAAAATATATGAATGCTGCTTGAAAAAAAGTAACTCAAGTGGTTTTTCTAGAGACGATAATATTATCAATATTTAGACAAAATGTGAACAAGGTCACACAGCTCGATGGCGGGTTGAAGAAAACAGTGTGCAAATAATGCCTACAAGGTCAACGTATACACTACTACAGCGGTGGATACGGATTACGTAAAATATATGAATGCTGCTTGAAAAAAAGTAACTCAAGTGGTTTTTCTAGAGACGATAATATTATCAATATTTAGACAAAATGTGAACAAGCTCACACAGCTCGATGGCGGGTTGAAGAAAACACTGTGCAAATAATGCCTACAAGGTCAACGTATACACTACTACAGCGGTGGATACGGATTACGTAAAATATATGAATGCTGCTTGAAAAAAAGTAACTCAAGTGGTTTTTCTAGAGACGATAATATTATCAATATTTAGACAAAATGTGAACAAGCTCACACAGCTCGATGGCGGGTTGAAGAAAACACTGTGCAAATAATGCCTACAAGGTCAACGTATACACTACTACAGCGGTGGATACGGATTACGTAAAATATATGAATGCTGCTTGAAAAAAAGTAACTCAAGTGGTTTTTCTAGAGACGATAATATTATCAATATTTAGACAAAATGTGAACAAGGTCACACAGCTCGATGGCGGGTTGAAGAAAACAGTGTGCAAATAATGCCTACAAGGTCAACGTATACACTACTACAGCGGTGGATACGGATTACGTAAAATATATGAATGCTGCTTGAAAAAAGTGACTCCGGTGTTTTTTCTGGAGACGGTAATATTATGGATATTTAGACAGAATGGGAACAAGGTCACACAGCTCGATGGCGGGTTGAAGAAAACAGTGTGCAAATAATGCCTACAAGGCCAACGTATACACTACTACAGCGGTGGATACGGATTACGTAAAATATATTATGGCTGCTTGAAAAAAAGTGACTCCGGTGTTTTTTCTGGAGACGGTAATATTATGGATATTTAGACAGAATGTGAACAAGGTCACACAGCTCGATGGCGGGTTGAAGAAAACAGTGTGCAAATAATGCCTACAAGGCCAACGTATACACTACTACAGCGGTGGATACGGATTACGTAAATATATGAATGCTGCTTGAAAAAAGTGACTCCGGTGTTTTTTCTGGAGACGGTAATATTATGGATATTTAGACAGAATGGGAACAAGGTCACACAGCTCGATGGCGGGTTGAAGAAAACAGTGTGCAAATAATGCCTACAAGGCCAACGTATACACTACTACAGCGGTGGATACGGATTACGTAAAATATATTATGGCTGCTTGAAAAAAGTGACTCCGGTGTTTTTTCTGGAGACGGTAATATTATGGATATTTAGACAGAATGTGAACAAGGTCACACAGCTCGATGGCGGGTTGAAGAAAACAGTGTGCAAATAATGCCTACAAGGCCAACGTATACACTACTACAGCGGTGGATACGGATTACGTAAAATATATGAATGCTGCTTGAAAAAAGTGACTCCGGTGTTTTTTCTGGAGACGGTAATATTATGGATATTTAGACAGAATGGGAACAAGGTCACACAGCTCGATGGCGGGTTGAAGAAAACAGTGTGCAAATAATGCCTACAAGGCCAACGTATACACTACTACAGCGGTGGATACGGATTACGTAAAATATATTATGGCTGCTTGAAAAAAGTGACTCCGATGTTTTTTCTGGAGACGGTAATATTATGGATATTTAGACAGAATGTGAACAAGGTCACACAGCTCGATGGCGGGTTGAAGAAAACAGTGTGCAAATAATGCCTACAGGGCAAATAATGCCTAAAAGGTCAACTTATACACTACTACAGCGGTAGTAAAATAAAAAAAAGTAAAATAAAAAAAAATGAATATTAAAAAAAAAAAATTAAAGTTGGTGCTGCTGAACTACTAGGAGCAGCAGATTAGCACACCAGTCCCACTCCCCAACACTGCTAGACTAATAGCACTGGGCTCTTATAGTAGTAGTAGTAGTAGTAGTAAAACAACAAAAAAATAAATAAAAGCAGTCCTTACAAGGACTACTGTTATTGCAGCAGTCAGCAGATGAGATCAGAAGCAGGACAGCTGCCCACTGCAGCTACATACAGAGCACTGCAGTAGAAGGTAGATTACTAGCCAGCAAAGCTACCTAAGCTTAAATGTCCCTCAAACCCCTGCAGACTTCTGTCCCTCCAATAACAGAGCAGTATCAAAACGATTACTAGCCAGCAAACTTTCAACTGTCCCTGAAATCACTAACAGGCAGCAGCTCTCTCCCTACACTATCTCTTCAGCACACACAGGCAGAGTGAAAAAACGCTGCAGGGCTTCGGTTTTTATAGGGAAGGGGAGTGGTCCAGGGGAGAGCTTCCTGATTGGCTGCCATGTACCTGCTGGTCTGGGGTGAGAGGGCAAAAAAAAGCGCCAACAATGGCGAACCCAAAATGGCGAACGTCGCGCGACGTTCGCGAACTTCCGGCGAGCGCGAACACCCGATGTTCGCGCGAACAAGTTCGCCGGCGAACAGTTCGCGACATCTCTATCTGCCAGCAAAGAAATCACTATGTTGATGAAACACATTGGGGCAAATTCACTAAGATTTGTAGTTGCGCCAGCGTCCGCTTCGCCGCACTTCGCCAGGCGTATTTTCGCCAACGCTATGCAAATTCACTAAAATCCGAAGTTGCGCTCAGGGGAAGCATAAGGTTGCGAAGTTGCGCTGGCATTAGGAGGGTAGCCCCAAAAAAATGTTCGATCTTTTTCAGCCTATCACCCATAAAAAAAGAAAAAAAGCCAGCGTTTTTTGGGACTTAGAAAATTTTTTAACTTTTTTTGGAAGCAATCCCTATCTACTCTATTGCACTTCGCCTGGTCTGAGGTGGCGAAGGAAGTCTGGTGTAAAAGGTAGCGTTCAGAAAAATGCGCACTTTAGTGAATTTGTGTAGTTACGTCCGTTGCGCAAATTCGCCAGGCGTAAGGGTGCAAAGTAACACTAGCGAATTTACGACAGCGTCTGTTAGTGAATTGTCGAATTAACGGAAATGTGCTACGCTAGCGAATTAACGCTAGCGTTAGGCGATTCGTCCTTTAGTGAATTTGCCCCAATGTATTACTTGATGGGTGAGTTAACCATTTCGACTGTATGTGCAATTTGATTTGTGGAACAAATAGTACTACATCAGGGAGCATGCACTTCTTTTTTTATTTATTTTGTAGCTACTGTTTGGTTCTGCCAGGTACAATGCTGTACAGAAAGCTGTGCCTTCAAGTCATGCATTATATGAACTAAATGATCTCATCAGAATACTGGTTTCAAAACTGAGGATCTGGTCTTACTGGGTACACTTAATAATGGATAGGGAGGTCCTCTCTAAAAGCTTAATAGCATTACATTTTGGATGAATGCTTATTTACTGTCTCGATTTTTTTTAATAAATAAGGTAACCTTCTTATTTTTTTTTATTAAATTGTGAGTTTATTTAAAGTAGAAAAAAGTTTAAAAAGTTTTTTTAAAATTCAAATAAACGTGAAAATTTAACAAACTCAAACATGCGCTTATTTATTAAAACATTTTAATCGAAAAAACGGTGAAAAAACCTAATACAGAAAATTTGACTTATTTTTCAATGGGTCTACAAATTCTCTTACTCAAATTGAAAAAAATCACTAAATTTTGCTAGTACTACTACTAGTACTTTTACATGAACTTGCAAGCTTTACGATGATGACGTTTGACATTTATTTTAAAAAAAATTCTGATTAATAAATGTAGAGCATTCGCTCTATAGCTGTTATACTGCCTTAAAATTTGTGAGCCTGCTGCAAACAATCTGCTACAAAATTTTTATGTATGGGAGGCACCGCCGAATTGTTATGTTGCTGTAGCACTCATTTACAAATATGGGACAAATTGCAATGTATAAAAATGGGTGTAAAGTGCTTTTTTGTTTTGCATTTTTGCACCTTCACCCATGAATTTGCATCCAGTGTCCATAAGCATAACTCTCTCCTTGAATGAAGAGTTGTGCTCTTCTTAGTATGTAGCTGAACCGTAGCCATAGTCAAGCCTATTCCACCACCACATTTTCTATTTAATAAATGGGCTTTAAATGCAGTGAAAAGATTGTTGTTGTTATGGAATATGATGTGACTGCTGCTTGAAGCCTGGCATAAATATTATAGATATTATGTGCTTCAACAATCTAAATTTATTCTAAAGAAGTATTGCAGAGAGGAAAATTCAAATGCTTTGGCACTAAATTGTCCTCCACTACTGTCCTCTATTGAAACCACTGTGGGACTGCCATCCACTTTGAACATTATGATGAATTGTGTTATAATGGTCTACATTTTCTACACATTTGTTTGTAATTGGAGTAAATATTGTACAATTTGCCAATTAAACTTAGAATCTATGGGAATAATTATCAATGTTTGTATTTTTTTCTGTGTCCATTTATTCCATTTGAGGTTTTTTTTTTAAAAAAGGGTTTTTTTCCACGATTTTATCCATTCAAGTTTTTAAATTTGGATTTCTTAATAAACAAGGTAACATTCATTTTTTTTAAATAGTGAGTTTATTCGAAGAATAAAAAAAGCTCTAAAATTACACATATCCTAATTCTGATAAATAGGCCTAAATGTGCTAACTGTTATTAATCAGGGAAACGTGTTTTGCAACTCTTATTGACAGACTTAAACATACAGAAAAATACTATATTTTAATAAGCATTAATAAAAAAGGAGGGTATAAATATGGATTCCTTTAAGTTTTGCTGGGTGGTGTCCAATGAAGTTTACCTCTTTTATGATATGCATATTTTCATAAGAGACATCACATGAATGCATAAAAGACAGTAGAAATTAAGAAATAGTTTCCATCTAGGGGGAAAATAATGCCGGCAGGAGCTTGAGTAGGCAAGATGCTTTCCTTGGGTTCAGTGTTGATAAAAGTTTGGAATGTTAACAAACAGCCGCTGCCAGAGATTTTCATGACAAAACATCCTTAGAACTTTGTTTCATTTGGCATCTATGAAACAAATAAATAAAAATGTATATTTTTAAGAATCTGAATAACAATGCATGAAAATACTCTAGAAGTAAGATTATAAGATACTTACTACATTATGGGGCACATTTACCTAGGGTCAAATATCGAGGGTTAATTAACCCTCGATATTCGACCGTCAAAGTAACATCCTTCGACTTCGAATATCGAAGTCGAAGGATTTACCGTTATTCCTACGTTTGAACGATCGAAGGAATAATCGTCCTATCGAACGATTAAATCCTTCGAATCGAACGATTCGAAGGATTTTAATCCATCGATCGAAGGATATTCCTTCGATCAGGAAATTGTTAGGAAGCCTATGGGACCTTCCCCATAGGCTAACATTGGTTTTAGGTGGTGAACTAGGGGGTCGAAGAATTTTTTAAAGAGACAGTACTTCGACTATCGAATGGTCGAATAGTCAAACGATTGTTAGTTCGAATCGTTCGATTCGAAGTCGAAGGTCGTAGTCGAAGGTCGAAGTAGCCCATTCGATGGTCGAAGTAGCCATATTCGACCATTCGAAATTCGAACTTTTTTTCCTCTATTCCTTCACTCGAACTAAGTAAATGGGCCCCTATATGTTGTGCGTAAAGATAATATATTAATACAAGTAGGGGATCCGTTATTCAGAATGCTCTGAATTACAGGAAGGCCATCTCCCATAGACTCCATTATAGTCTAATAATTTTTCTAAATTATAATAAAACAGTACATTGCGCTTGATCCCAGCTAATAATTAATCCTTATTGGAGGCAAAACAATCAATCCTATTGGATTGTTTATCTAGAAAACCCTAGCATTCTGGATAACAGGTCTCATACCTGAATTGTTTAAAATTAATGATGATGATTAAATAGCACAAAGAGTAGCCCTTGCCATTTTTTGCCTCATGAAAGAAAGGGAAATCTTCATCTAAATGTCTCATTTACAGAAATGTTTTTCTTGGAAATGTTTTACTTGCATGATGTTGCATATAATGTAAAGCTTGCTATTTAGTCGGTATAATATCAAATCATATACAGTACTGGTAGTTTCTCAATTCAATTATTTTCTCTGTATAGGTACTCATATGAATCCTCATTAAAATGATCCTTAAGTGCACAAAATCACATCTTGGAAACAAAATTATTAACTCACTGGTCGTTCCCTCAGTGTTCCATTTGATGTCTCAGTTGTAAATAAAATATTTTCTGATTCCTAGAAAAAAAAGTTACAGCTATGAAAAAATAGCCTAAGGTTCACAAGCTGGTTACTTTCATCAGCTCTTCTAAAATATTCAGAGCAACGGTATTTAATAAATGCAAAAACATTTTGTATTTGTATTCTAGATGATTATGTTCCCTTATAACACTGGAGTTTGGTATTAAGGCCAATTCTGCAGCATAAGAAGCGGCGGCCAAGGGCAGAATGATACTATTATTATTATTATTATGCTTTATGTGTCTCAAGTTGCTGCTATTTGATTGACTTGGTTGAAATATTTTTAAAATTGTATTGGATTATTAATTAATTACTAACCCAGAAACTGTGTAACCTCCTGCAGGATGAAGGGAGTTTACAAGTGATGCAATATTGGCTGAGGCATCCTTTAATCAAGGGAGGCCTGAGACCATTAATTCTTCCTGCTTTATTACTAATGAGATAGGGATCAAGAATGAAACCATGTATACTTTCCCAGCTCCACATCACAATTAGTCGAGTGTGGAGCATTTTTTTTATCCAGTATTGTTGAATCTCACATATACTATTGTGAGAACACAAAAAATGCAGTCCACATGGTTCTTTTATTTTTTGTGAATAAGTGCTAGAAAGTAAGTGGAGCAAAATCTTGCCTCTTCCTAGGCACAACAGCGAAGGGTGTAGTAACAGGGTTTCTAAGTAACCCTCAAGTTAGGGTATTCCCATGTGCTGTTTGCAGCCCCCCCATAAATACACAAAAATATTCACAATGCAAAAAGTTATACCTTTGAATGAACAAAGTTTCCTTTGCGAGAATTTAATATAGCTTTTGCGAACCTGGAAACTGTTTAGCGTCCTTATCCAACAGTGGAAGGCTTGCAAATGTATAGTTTGAGCCAGTGCACAGTGAATGTAATAAAATGTCTTACTGAATAAGTTATATTTGCTCCAAAGATTACAACACCTTCAAGCAATTCTTAAAAGTTCAAAAATGTGCAATTATATTTGCAATGCAATAACAGTTTGAGGAAGAATATTATATTTTGAAATTACTGAATAATTGTGCAACTTGTGTTTCGCTTTGTGACTATTATTACATACTCCATATGAGTTCTAAGTGTGGGACAGGGCAAAAAGTACACTTTGCACAGTGTCTAATCGATTGTAAATGAGGTCTCATGCATCTGCCCTTTCTGAATACACAAAAATGAATATTATTCTTTCAGACCAACTGAGGATTACGGTATCCTAATAAATATTGATACATTTATGGAATATATATATATATATTTCTTACCTTTGAGGTGCCATTTTTCAATGCCAAATTTAGTCCTTTCTTTTCCAGCACATGTAAAACGGCATCATGGACAGTAAGAAAAAATATTGATGTTTTTATATCGTCATCAAAAAAATTACTCCTTTGTAACTTTTCCAAAACTCCACCTGAAGGGACACAAAATTATGGAATGAATAAATATATTTTTTAAAATGATCTTTATCCAGAACTACATTGCATTTCTAGACACCTCCTGATTTTGTCATTTATTGAAGAGGAGGAAACCATGGGGCAAAATGCCTAACCTGTGAAAATTCACCAGCAACAGCTTCACACACATTGCTACACTTCAGCAGGCAAAAATTCGCATAGACAACGCTAATTTACTAAAATGCAAAGTTGTGTCCAGGCTGCCGAATACTGGCAAATTTTCGCTACCGTTATGTCGGCAATCAAAGCAAAGATGTTCAATTATGCCTAGCGCAACTTCGTTAGAAGTCTTCACTCAGTCTTCGCTGTTTAATGGACGTATATGTTGCAGCAAATACATTACAATACACATGTCCAGGGAACCTAAATAAAGAACATACAGTTGTTATAATGCACTACACATGAGCCCACTGTATAGTTGGTGTTCCATATGTTAGAAAATGTATGGGGGAATCCGTTTACCCAAAAAAAATTTAAGGACTTTTGCAGGCTCTGAAAAAGGACTCCAGCGTTTTTTGGGACATAGAAAATGTTTCCACTAAAAATTGAGGAAGTCCTATGCACTCCATTGCACTTCGCCTGGTCTGAGCTGGTGAAGGCAAGTCTGGCGAAAGAGATACCGTTCAGTAAAATCCGCATCTTAGTGAATTTGCGGAGTTATGTCAATTTGCCAGAGCATAAATTTGCCTGCCGATAGAGTGTGAATGATCGCTGGCGTCTATCTCTTTCGCTAGCGAAGTTACGCCTGCGCCCGTTAGTAAATCGGCAAAGGGCCTGAATGAAATCACGCTGGCGAATTTTCACCAGCGTGAATCAGTTCGCTCCCTTTAGCAAATCTGCCCCCAAGTAGTTCCTGTTTAATGGAAAATGCGCCATCGACGGCTTCGCTCACATCGCAACACTTCGCCAGGCATAGATTCAACAACGCTAATTCACTAAAATCCGAAGTTGCTTCCAGGGCGCTGAACGCTGGCGAAGTTGCGCTATCGTTGCCTAATTTGCATACGGCGGGAAGTTAAAGTACAATGGATGTATATGTATGTATATGCAATGCAGCAAATACATTACATTACAGAAGCCTGGGAAACCTTAATAAAATAAAATAGAGTTATGTTGCCCTACAAATGAGCCCAGTGTATAGTTTATGTGCCACATGTTAGGAAATGTAGTGGGGAACCCCCAAAAAAATGTATAATCTTTTGCAACCTATCACCCTGTAAAAAGTAAAAGACGCCAGCATTTTTTGGGAAATTTTCAACTATTTTTTGAGGAACTCCTATCTACTCTATTGCACTTCGTCTGGTCTGAAGTGGCGAAGGAAAGTCTGGTGCAAGAGGTAATGTTCAGTAAAATCCGCATCTTAGTGAATTTGCTTAATTATGTCAAATCGCCAGAGCGAGAATTCGCCTGGTGTTAGAGTGCAAAGTAGCACTAGAGTCTATCTCCTTCGCTAGCGCATTTGCGCCAGGGCCCGTTAGTAAATCGGCAAAGTTCCGAAATTACGTCACGCTGGCGAATTTTCACCAGCGTTAGTCACTTTGCCCTTTAGTAAATTTGCCCGAAAGTAATGCATCTGTCCATTGTGGATGTTAGGGCTATTGCAAGCAGGGAAAAGCTAGCATTTTTGTGCCAAGGTCTGTCTGTCACTGCTCTGTACCCTTACATCTACATACATATTTACCTAATCAGTCACATATTAAATGTTACCTACCGTATATACTCGAGTATAAGCCGACCCGAGTATAAGCCGAGGTACCTAATTTTACCTACGAAAACTGGGAAAACTTATTGACTCTAGTATAAGCCTAGACACAACTACAGCCCTGTCTCCCAGCAGCGCACATTCCAAAGCGACCCCCCCAGCGATCAACCGGTCTTCTTTGCAAAGTTGATGGTGACAGAGAATTGCCAAACGGATTACTGTGTGCATTGTCCCACTGTCCCACTACCATGTGCAGAGGGTGCTGTGTGATATTGCCATCACTGTTATTATTTCATATAACCAACAGATGGCGCTGTGTGATATTGCAGTCACTGTTATTCTTTCATATAACCAACAGATGGTGCACTGTTATTCTTTCATATAACCAACAGATGGCGCTGTGTGATATTGCAGTCACTTTTATTCTTTCATATAACCAACAGAGGGCGCTGTGTGATATTGCAGTCTCTCCCCAAGCGAACTGTTGGTATAAGAATGATTAAAAGTGACTGCAATCTCAGCTACTGCCCAGTGACTCGAGTATAAGCCGAGGTAGACTTTTTCGGCACATTTTGGATGCTGAAAAACTCGGCTTATACTCGTGTATATACGATATATAGAAATATGGGCACTGCAAACAGGGGAGGAAGACCTGAACGGTATTGTGAATTGATTCATCAAGTACTCTGGTTATTTCATAATAAACAATTCATTTGGAAAAGTAAATATCAAGCCTAAACGTGTTTTAGACAAAATCGACGAAATACATTTTATTGGACAGGCAGAATCTGCTTATAAGTCTTGAACAGTTTACTAATAAACATCTTGATGGGAGCATTCTGAACATAAAAGACCATAAAAGACTATTGAAGCAATAAAAAATAATAGAGCTGTGCTGAACTTAGACCTACAAGAACACTTTATAAATGGTTACTGTGGGGACTAAGCAATATCATGGTTTTAAAATAAATTTATATTATCTGCGTTTAGTCTTTGACCCTACCCATAAATGACATTTTTTAAATGATTGTACAATAAATATAATACAGCCAAAGGGCTTGGTGATGCTGTTGAATTGGCCACTGTACATATGTTACTGTTAAGGGTACTCTGATTCACTGCGGATTACAAAACGTTAGGTATCCTTTCAGCAAAGTATGCAACCACGTGGGGAATTATCTAATACAGCTCAGCACTGTGCCACCATCATGAGTATGAGCTACCTATAGGTTAAGTGATGAGCCTTGTGGGATCTCATGTTAGAGACCCTGGTTCAATTCCCTGTGGCAACTCCTTGTGACCCTTAATCTCCATGTATCCCAGCATGCTTAATGCACCTATATTGGCTACCTTTCATGCTCTAAAAGCACGTTGAGTCCCACAGGAGACAAGTCCCTTAAGATGGCAGCTAAAACTGTCACCATAAGTAAGAAATAAACTTACAGTCAGCACCAGCAATGTATACATCTACATCAATCTTCAGGAAATCTTTTAGAGTCTGTAAAAGGAGAATTTTGATATTTTGTAAAAAATTTAATACGTTTGTACACAAAAGAGTATGCCTAATTCTCCAAAGACTACTGTTATTGTGATATGTATTAGGCATGGTATCATATTTCTTGTTAATTAAATCAAAATGTAGTATTTCATTGCTTATACGGGGTCTTTTACCAAAAACCCAAGTTCAAGAAGCTCCAAATTACAAAAAAGCCATCTCCCATAGGGGCAAATTCACTAACCTGCGGAGTTGCGCTTGCGCAGGCTTCGCCACACTTCGTCGCACTTCGCCAGGTGCCGCTAATTCACTAAAATCCAAAGTTGCGCTCAGGGAGGCGCTAATTCGTCAAGGAAAGCGCAGTTACGCTAGCGATGCCTAATTTAAATACGGCACCAAGTTAAAGTACAATGGATATATGTGTAGCAGGAAATATATTACACTACACAAGCCTGGGAAAGCTTCATATAATAAAATAGAGTTGTTATTTTGCCCTATACATGTGGCCACTGTATAGTTTAGGTGCCATATGTTAGGAAATGTAGGGGGGAAGGAGGGTACCCCCAAAAAAATTTATGATCTTTTTCAGCCTATCACCCTTAAAAAAGGAAAAGACGCCAGCGTTTTTTGGGAAGCAATCCCTATCTACTCTATTGCACTTCGCCTGGTCAGAGGTGGTGAAGGCAAGTCTGGCGCAAGAGGTAACATTCAGTAAAATGCGCAAGTTAGTGAATTAGCGTAGTTATGTCCCATCGCCATAGCGCAACTTCGCCTGGCGTAAGGGTGCGAAGTAGCGCTAGAGTAGGTCCACTTCGCTAGCGAATTTAGTTAGTAAATCGGCGAAGAAACAAAATGACGTCACGCTGGCGAATTTGCGCTAGCGTTAGCCGCTTTGCTCTTTAGTGAATTTGCCCCATACAATCTATTTTTAGTAAATAATTAATATTTTCTCTAAACTGACAATACTGTTGTACCTTGTACTTATTGGTAATTATGCTGCTTTCTATACATGGACACCCACACACAGAGATGCAAATCAGCATTTTTAAAATTCCTGTTTTATTGTGATATTTTAAGCAATTTTCAATTGATTTGCTGTTATAAATAACAATGTCCTGTATCCCTGTCACTTTTCTAAACAGCATTACTTTCTGTTCAATACTTTAGTCATTGTTTTTGTCTTGTTTTCCTTGTAATAAAGGGAGAGCCTCCTTCCCTGCAAGGCACATAACACTAGTACTTTCTGCACAACTATCTTAGATATCGATTCCAATTAAACGTAAGCCTGCCTTATGTAGATGAGTTAATGTAAACCCTTCTCTTTAGCTTGCTGTAGGTTTATCAACAACATTATAATGTGAATGACACAAAGAAATCAAAGCACACTAGAGAAGTGAATAAAATAGCAATACAGAAGATGGTTTCTAAATTGTGCTTGCTTGACTGTGTTGTCATAGTCTAAACTCAATAGTACCTAAAGAAATGAAAATATATATAGATTCTATTAATCTAACAAAAGAATGAGGAAAGACGAAGATTTACCACCCTCATTCCGTATGGAGGATAAATTATAGAACTGTAAATGAAGGTATTCCAAATGCCTGTTCATGATTTCCATTAGTATCATCTTCATAAGCTTTGCACAATGGATCTTAGAGAAAAGCCTTGGTATTAATATTCTGGGTTTTTTTAATAAAGGACATACAACAAATTAGAAATACTTACTCCTTTTAGAATCTTCATTCCGGACAAATCAATAAATGATACTGCTCCAAAATCAAGAATTAGACTGTGAATGTTAACTTTAGGAACTGCAATGTTCATTGGAAGATCTGCATTCCAGTCAATATCTGCAGGCAAATCTGCAGTATTAGTAGGCTGGTCCAGTTCTTCCAATGTATTATTATCTAGTTCCTCATCCTCAATGTCTTTGCAATCAGGAGATACAGTGACCAAACCTTTCTGTAAGAAAAAAAAAATCAAATGACAGGTTGATTATGTTAAGTCAAAATCATAATTCTGAAGTTACTTATGCGTTATGATTGTGATTTTGTGTACCCCCAATATCCATTACTGATCCATGCTACAGCTAATGGAAGTCTATTAAAAGATGTTAGCTTTTTAATTGAAATTCCCTAAAAAGACTCTAAACAGACCCCAGAATAGGGATGTAGCGAACGTCGGAAAAAAAGTTCGCGAACATATTCGCGAACTTGCGCAAAAATGCGAGCGGTTCGCGAACGGTTCGCGAACCCCATAGACTTCAATGGGAAGGCGAACTTTAACATCTAGAAAAGACATTTCTGGCCAGAAAAATGATTTTAAAGTTGTTTAAAGGGTGCAACGACCTGGACAGTGGCATGCCAGAGGGGGATCAAGGGCAAAAATGTATCTGAAAAATCTGCCTGTGTGTGCTTGGAAGAGATAGTGTAGGGGGAGAGCTGTTAGTGATTTCAGGGACAGATGATAGTAAGTTTGCTGGCTAGTAATCTGCTTGATACTGCTCTGTATTGGAGGGACAGAAGTCTGCAGGGATTTGAGGGACATTTTAGCTTAGGTAGCTTTGCTGGCTAGTAATCTACTGTTCTCTTTAAACAACTGCCATACGTTGACCTTGTAGGCATTGTTTGCCCAGTTTTTTTGGACGCAGCCACTGAAGCACAGTTGCCAGAAAAAATATGCCATATAAATGCTGAAAATAGTCATTTTTCGCCATACGTTGACCTTGTAGACATTGTTTGCCCAGTTTTTTTGGACGCAGCCACTGAAGCACAGTTGCCAGAAAAAATATGCCATATAAATGCTGAAAATAGTAATTTTTCGCCATACGTTGACCTTGTAGACATTGTTTGCCCAGTTTTTTTGGTTGCAGCCACTGAAGCACAGTTGCCAGAAAAAATATGCCACATAAATGCTGAAAATAGTCATTTTTTGCCATATACGTTGAGTCAACGTATGGCAAAAAATGACTATTTTCAGCATTTATATGGCATATTTTTTCTGGCCTCTGTGCTTCAGTGGCTGTGGCCAAAAAAACTGGGCAAACAATGCCTACAAGGTCAACGTCGTTGACCTTGTAGGCATTGTTTGCCCAGTTTTTTTGGCCACAGCCACTGAAGCACAGAGGCCAGAAAAAATATGCCATATAAATGCTGAAAATAGTCATTTTTTTGGTCGCAGCCACTGAAGCACAGTTGCCAGAAAAATTATGCCATATAAATGCTGAAAATATAAATTTTTTTGGTTGCAGCCACTGAAGCACAGAGGCCAGAAAAATTATGCCATATAAATGCAGAAAATATGCATTTTTTTGGTCGCAGCCACTGAAGCACAGTTGACAGAAAAATTATGCCATATAAATGCTGAAAATATAAATTTTTTTGGTTGCAGCCACTGAAGCACAGAGGCCAGAAAAATTATGCCATATAAATGCAGAAAATATGCATTTTTTGGTCGCAGCCACTGAAGCACAGTTGCCAGAAAAATTATGCCATATAAATGCTGAAAATAGTAATTTTTTTGGTTGCAGCCACTGAAGCACAGAGGCCAGAAAAATTATGCCATATAAATGCTGAAAATATGCATTTGTTTGGTCGCAGCCACTGAAGCACAGTTGACAGAAAAATTATGCCATATAAATGCTGAAAATATAAATTTTTTTGGTTGCAGCCACTGAAGCACAGAGGCCAGAAAAATTATGTCATATAAATGCAGAAAATAGGCATTTTTTTGGTCGCAGCCACTGAAGCACAGAGGCCAGAAAAAATTAAACCAGTAGGGTTTGCACCCTAGTTTGTAACGGTGGCGGAGGGAGGAGGAGGACGCTAAAGGACAGCTGTGTGTGGAGTCATGAGGCTTGAAGAGAAGGACAGCTGCATAGAAGTCAGAACAAGTCTTCCGGCGTGCAGTAACCCTCCGAGATCCACCCCTCATTCATTTTAATAAAGGTCAGGTAATCGACACTTTTGTGACCTAGGCGAGTTCTCTTCTCAGTTACAATCCCTCCTGCTGCACTGAAGGTCCTTTCTGAGAGCACACTTGAGGCTGGGCAAGACAAGAGGTTCATGGCAAATTGTGACAGCTCTGGCCACAGATCAAGCCTGCGCACCCAGTAGTCCAGGGGTTCATCGCTCCTCAGAGTGTCGATATCTGCAGTTAATGCCAGGTAGTCCGCTACCTGCCGGTCGAGGCGTTCTTTGAGGGTGGATCCAGAAGGGTTGTGGCGCTGCCTTGGACAGAAAAACATTTGCATGTCTGACGTTACAGACTGGCCAAAGGGCTTTGTCCTTGCAGGTGTGCTCGTGGCAGGATTACTGGCACCTCTGCCCCTGGAATGTTGATGAGTTCCTGAAGTGACATCACCCTTAAAAGCATTGTACAACATGTTTTGCAGGCTGGTTTGTAAATGCCGCATCTTTTCGGACTTGTGGTATGTTGGTAACATTTCTGACACTTTATGCTTGTACCGAGGGTCTAGTAGCGTTGCGACCCAGTACAGGTCCTTCTCCTTAAGCCTCTTGATACGGGGGTCCTTCAACAGGCATGACAGCATGAAAGACCCCATTCTCACAAGGTTGGATGCAGAGCTATCCATCTCCGCTTCCTCATTATCAAGGACTGCATCATCCACGGTCTCCTCCCCCCAGCCACGTACAAGACCAGGGGTCCCCAAAAGGTCACCACTAGCCCCCTGGGAAGCCTGCTCCTGTTGGTCCTCCTCCTCCTCCTCCACAAAGCCACCTTCCTCCTCTGACTCCACTTCTGGCACCTCTCCCTGCGTTGCAGCAGGTGCCTGGGTTCGTTCTGGTGATTCCGACCAGAAATCGTGCGCTTCCAGCTCCTCGTCACGCTGGTCTACAGCCTCATCTGTCACTCGTCGCACGGCACGCTCCAGGAAGAAAGCGAAGGGTATTAGGTCGCTGATGGTGCCTTCGGTGCGACTGACCATATTTGTCACCTCTTCAAAAGGTCGCATGAGCCTGCAGGCATCGCGCATAAGCACCCAGTAACGGGGGAAAAAATCCCCAGCTGTGCAGATCCAGTCCTACCACCCAGTTCAAAAAGGTACTCGTTGACGGCCCTTTGTTGTTGCAGCAGACGTTCCAACATAAGGAGCGTTGAATTCCAGCAAGTCTGGCTGTCAGAAATCAAACGCCTGACTGGCATGTTGTAGCGCTGCTGAATGTCAGCAAGGCGTGCCATGGCTGTGTAGGAACGTCTGAAATGGGCCGACACCTTTCTGGACTGGGTGAGAACGTCCTGGAATCCTGGGTACTTGGAGACAAAACGTTGGACTATTAAATTTAACACATGTGCCATGCAGGGCACATGTGTTAAATTGCCTAGTCTCAACGCTGCCAACAGATTGCTTCCATTGTCACACACCACTTTTCCGATCTGCAGTTGGTGTGGGGTCAGCCACCGATCGGCCTGTGACTGCAGAGATGACAGGAGTACAGATCCGGTATGGTTTTTGCTTTCCAGGCACGTCATCCCCAAGACAGCGTGACAACGGCGTACCTGGCACGTCGAATAGCCTAGGGGGAGCTGGGGGTGCACAGGTGTGGAGGAGGAGAAGGAGGACCCAGCAGCAGAGTAAGAAGAAGAAGAAGACGAGGTAGAGAGCGATGGAGGAGTAGAGGTGGTGGCAGAACCGCGTGCAATCCGTGGCGGTGACACCAACTCCACTGTTGTTGTTGAGCTACCCATTCCCTGCTTCCCAGCCATTACCAAGTTCACCCAGTGGGCAGTGTAGGTGACATACCTGCCCTGACCATGCTTGGAGGACCATGCGTCAGTAGTCATATGGACCTTTGGCCCAACACTAAGTGACAGAGATGCGGTAACTTGGCTCTGCACATGTTGGTACAGGTGTGGTATTCCCTTTTTAGAAAAAAAATTGCGGCTGGGTACCTTCCACTGCGGTGTCCCAATTGCTACAAATTTGCGGAAGGCCTCAGAGTCCACCAGCTGGTATGGTAAAAGCTGGCGGGCTAAGAGTGCAGACAAGCCAGCTGTCAGACGCCGGGCAAGGGGGTGACAGTCAGACATTGGCTTCTTACGCTCAAACATGGCCTTCACAGAAACTTGGCTGGTGGCAGATGACTGGGAATGGGAACAGGTGGTCAAGGTGGAAGGCGGAGTGGAGGGTGGTTCAGACGGGTCAAGGAGAGCAGAGGTAGAGCAGTAAGATGCTGGACCAGAAGGAGTGTGGCTTTTAGTTTGCCTGTTGCCTTTGAGGTGTTGCTCCCAAAGTGCTTTGTGCTTGCCGCTCATGTGCCTTCGCATAGAAGTTGTACCTATGTGGCTGTTGGGCTTACCAAGGCTCAGTTTCTGACTGCACTCATTGCAAATTACAATGCTTTTGTCAGAGGCACACACATTAAAAAAATCCCACACTGCTGACTTTTTGGAAGTGTGCGATCTGGCGGGTAACAGTAGAAGTTGGCGGAGTTGGCGGTATTGGCGGCAATGGCGGGTGCGTTGGCCGGCTGAACACAGGTGCCGATACATGTTGTTGCCCTACTGATCCCTGCGGGCTGTCCTCCCTGCTTCTTCTAAGTCTTATTCTCCTACTGCCTCTCTGACTCTCCGTCTCTCCATCTGAACTACCCTCCTCTTGCTCTCTTCTACTAGGCACCCACAAAACATCAATCTCCTCATCATCATTCTCCTCAGATGCATCAATTTCTTCTGACACATCACAGAAGGAAGCAGCAGCGGGGACCTCCTCCTCATCACTCATTATGTCCATCTCTATCGTGTTCTCTGCCAGAATTAAATCTGGTGTAAGGTCCTCATCTCCTTCATCTTCTTCTGGCAATAATGGTTGCGCATTACTCAGTTCAAGAAAACTCATTGGAAAATAACTCCTCTGACCCCAGTGAAGAAGGGGCACCGGTGGTGGAGGAAGTGTTACGTGGGGTGGCCATAGCAGTGGAGGATGAGGAGGATGTTGTGGTAAAGTTAGAAACGGTAGAGGATGGGGTGTGCTGTGTAAGCCAGTCAACTACCTCTTCAGCATTTTGGGAGTTCAGGGTCATTGGCTTTTTAAAACTGGGCAATTTGCTAGGGCCACAGGATTGCATAGCAGCACGGCCCCTAGCACGGCCTCTGCGTGGCGGCCTGCCTTTGCCTGGCATTATTTTTAAAAAAACAACAACAACAACAAAAACTCAGTTGGTTTTTCTGGAAACGATAATACACACAGCTAGATGGCGGGTTGAAGAAAACACTGTGCAAATAATGCCTACAAAGTCAACGTATACACTACTACAGCGGTGGATACGGATTACGTAAAATATATGAATGCTGCTTGAAAAAAGTTAACTCAAGTGGTTTTTCTAGAGACGATAATATTATCAATATTTAGACAAAATGTGAACAAGGTCACACAGCTCGATGGCGGGTTGAAGAAAACAGTGTGCAAATAATGCCTACAAGGTCAACGTATACACTACTACAGCGGTGGATACGGATTACGTAAAATATATGAATGCTGCTTGAAAAAAGTAACTCAAGTGGTTTTTCTAGAGACGATAATATTATCAATATTTAGACAAAATGTGAACAAGGTCACACAGCTCGATGGCGGGTTGAAGAAAACAGTGTGCAAATAATGCCTACAAGGCCAACGTATACACTACTACAGCGGTGGATACGGATTACGTAAAATATATTATGGCTGCTTGAAAAAAGTGACTCCGGTGTTTTTCTGGAGACGGTAATATTATGGATATTTAGACAGAATGGGAACAAGGTCACACAGCTCGATGGCGGGTTGAAGAAAACAGTGTGCAAATAATGCCTACAAGGCCAACGTATACACTACTACAGCGGTGGATACGGATTACGTAAAATATATTATGGCTGCTTGAAAAAAGTGACTCCGGTGTTTTTTCTGGAGACGGTAATATTATGGATATTTAGACAGAATGGGAACAAGGTCACACAGCTCGATGGCGGGTTGAAGAAAACAGTGTGCAAATAATGCCTACAAGGCCAACGTATACACTACTACAGCGGTGGATACGGATTACGTAAAATATATGAATGCTGCTTGAAAAAAGTGACTCCGGTGTTTTTTCTGGAGACGGTAATATTATGGATATTTAGACAGAATGGGAACAAGGTCACACAGCTCGATGGCGGGTTGAAGAAAACAGTGTGCAAATAATGCCTACAAGGCCAACGTATACACTACTACAGCGGTGGATACGGATTACGTAAAATATATGAATGCTGCTTGAAAAAAGTGACTCCGGTGTTTTTTCTGGAGACGGTAATATTATGGATATTTAGACAGAATGGGAACAAGGTCACACAGCTCGATGGCGGGTTGAAGAAAACAGTGTGCAAATAATGCCTACAAGGCCAACGTATACACTACTACAGAGGTGGATACGGATTACGTAAAATATATGAATGCTGCTTTGAAAAAAGTGACTCCGGTGTTTTTTCTGGAGACGGTAATATTATGGATATTTAGACAGAATGTGAACAAGGTCACACAGCTCGATGGCGGGTTGAAGAAAACAGTGTGCAAATAATGCCTACAAGGCCAACGTATACACTACTACAGCGGTGGATACGGATTACGTAAAATATATGAATGCTGCTTGAAAAAAGTGACTCCGGTGTTTTTTCTGGAGACGGTAATATTATGGATATTTAGACAGAATGGGAACAAGGTCACACAGCTCGATGGCGGGTTGAAGAAAACAGTGTGCAAATAATGCCTACAAGGCCAACGTATACACTACTACAGCGGTGGATACGGATTACGTAAAATATATGAATGCTGCTTGAAAAAAGTGACTCCGGTGTTTTTTCTGGAGACGGTAATATTATGGATATTTAGACAGAATGGGAACAAGGTCACACAGCTCGATGGCGGGTTGAAGAAAACAGTGTGCAAATAATGCCTACAAGGCCAACGTATACACTACTACAGCGGTGGATACGGATTACGTAAAATATATGAATGCTGCTTGAAAAAAGTGACTCCGGTGTTTTTTCTGGAGACGGTAATATTATGGATATTTAGACAGAATGGGAACAAGGTCACACAGCTCGATGGCGGGTTGAAGAAAACAGTGTGCAAATAATGCCTACAAGGCCAACGTATACACTACTACAGCGGTGGATACGGATTACGTAAAATATATGAATGCTGCTTGAAAAAAGTGACTCCGGTGTTTTTTCTGGAGACGGTAATATTATGGATATTTAGACAGAATGTGAACAAGGTCACACAGCTCGATGGCGGGTTGAAGAAAACAGTGTGCAAATAATGCCTACAAGGCCAACGTATACACTACTACAGCGGTGGATACGGATTACGTAAAATATATGAATGCTGCTTGAAAAAAGTGACTCCGGTGTTTTTTCTGGAGACGGTAATATTATGGATATTTAGACAGAATGGGAACAAGGTCACACAGCTCGATGGCGGGTTGAAGAAAACAGTGTGCAAATAATGCCTACAAGGCCAACGTATACACTACTACAGCGGTGGATACGGATTACGTAAAATATATGAATGCTGCTTGAAAAAAGTGACTCCGGTGTTTTTTCTGGAGACGGTAATATTATGGATATTTAGACAGAATGGGAACAAGGTCACACAGCTCGATGGCGGGTTGAAGAAAACAGTGTGCAAATAATGCCTACAAGGCCAACGTATACACTACTACAGCGGTGGATACGGATTACGTAAAATATATTATGGCTGCTTGAAAAAAGTGACTCCGGTGTTTTTTCTGGAGATGGTAATATTATGGATATTTAGACAGAATGTGAACAAGGTCACACAGCTCGATGGCGGGTTGAAGAAAACAGTGTGCAAATAATGCCTACAAGGCCAACGTATACACTACTACAGCGGTGGATACGGATTACGTAAAATATATTATGGCTGCTTGAAAAAAGTGACTCCGGTGTTTTTTCTGGAGACGGTAATATTATGGATATTTAGACAGAATGTGAACAAGGTCACACAGCTCGATGGCGGGTTGAAGAAAACAGTGTGCAAATAATGCCTACAGGGCAAATAATGCCTAAAAGGTCAACTTATACACTACTACAGCGGTAGTAAAATAAAAAAAGTAAAATAAAAAAAAAATGAATATTAAAAAAAAAAAATTAAAGTTGGTGCTGCTGAACTACTAGGAGCAGCAGATTAGCACACCAGTCCCACTCCCCAACACTGCTAGACTAATAGCACTGGGCTCTTATAGTAGTAGTAGTAGTAGTAGTAGTAAAACAACAAAAAATAAATAAAAGCAGTCCTTACAAGGACTACTGTTATTGCAGCAGTCAGCAGATGAGATCAGAAGCAGGACAGCTGCCCACTGCAGCTACATACAGAGCACTGCAGTAGAAGGTAGATTACTAGCCAGCAAAGCTACCTAAGCTAAAATGTCCCTCAAACCCCTGCAGACTTCTGTCCCTCCAATAACAGAGCAGTATCAAAACGATTACTAGCCAGCAAACTTTCAACTGTCCCTGAAATCACTAACAGGCAGCAGCTCTCTCCCTACACTATCTCTTCAGCACACACAGGCAGAGTGAAAAAACGCTGCAGGGCTTCGGTTTTTATAGGGAAGGGGAGTGGTCCAGGGGAGAGCTTCCTGATTGGCTGCCATGTACCTGCTGGTCTGGGGTGAGAGGGCAAAAAAAAGCGCCAACAATGGCGAACCCAAAATGGCGAACGTCGCGCGACGTTCGCGAACTTCCGGCGAGCGCGAACACCCGATGTTCGCGCGAACAAGTTCGCCGGCGAACAGTTCGCGACATCTCTACCCCAGAATAACATACCTTTCTTCTTGAATTCAGTCTGAAGCCTTTTCTAAATCACTAGTAGAAAACCATAGCTCATTTTAGCTAGTTTCTGGTCAAGAGTGAAGCTCCAACCCCCCTTTATTTTTTCTTCTCTCTCCTTCTGAATTTAACTGTGAAGACGGTCAAAAGGTGTCAGTTGTAAATTCTTGTGCCTACTGTTTCAATATAAATCAATAAGGTATGAGCAGCAGGCACCTCTTTGACCATCTTTACAGGTCTTGTCAAGTAGTGTGACATTCTTCCACTCTCCATTCATTTCTATGGTATTTTGAAAGCTACATCATTGTTTTCATTAATTTTCAATGACGCTGAAAATCTTAAATGTTTTAAATAAACTGAGAAAATTAAATAAATTGTTAGAGAATATTCCCATTGACTAATATACAACCTAGACCACATTCATTTTTTTCTGGTGACTTTTCATGTTTTTTTATTTGAGGTTTGAATAAACACTTTTTCAGCACCAGTGTTTTTTTGCCATATTATTCTTGAATTGAGAAAAAACAAAAACTCAATGTTTGATGAATAGGCCCCTGTATTTGTATTTTATACAGCCCATTTTCAGTTTATCAGGTGGGAGATCTTTATCAATATCTCTGATCCATCCAGGCCATAACTTGCCCCAGTGTCTCACAAACCCAGCACTCTTTTGGGTAAGCCATGATGCTTTCTTAAATTGTAAGTTCATTGACTAAACAAAGATAATAAGGAGGCTTATTCTGAATGCAGTGTGGGTGCTAATAAAACATAAACTAGTTAAATAAGTAATTCTCAAACTTCTTATACTCTAAGCTCCAGTTTATATAGTAAAAAATGTTATTCTATCCCTTATTAAACAGTTTATTGCTTCTTGAAAATTACTTACTGGTGTCACTTGCAGCTCTCCTTTCTTCAGTAATTTCTTGATTTTTCTTAAAGCCTTATTGCGTTTACGCAGTACCCATAGTGGGTTAAAACCAGTCTGCAAAATGGTATATAACAAAGATAAGAATTAAAACTTCCCTTTGAACAACATTGCCACCTGCTATATGAATGAAATAATTAAAAAAAACATATACTTACTGCAGCAGTGATTTTATCTCTGAAGAAATCTGCATTAGCAAAAAAGAGAGGAGCTGGAGATTTGAAGATTTTTACACCGTCTGGCTCATAAATCTGTAAAAATAGTGTGCATAATTATTGTGTGTCTGCTGAAGAAGTTTATATAGAAATGGATTAATAGAGACAGAGGTCAGAGAGTTAAAATGTGAGACAGAAATGATAAAATGCTTTCCAGACAAACACAAAATCCATTCCTACTTACATCACTGTAGTCTTTTTTTGTCCTGTAGATGTCTGTTCTACTAATATTGGCCAACACGGCAAATTTGGGGCTGTAAAAATAGAGGGGTTTAAAAACATTTATTTCACTGGTAATAGAGCTATAATCAGATTATACAATGTGTGCACCAAATTCAAATATATGGTAAAACACATATGCAGAAATGAAAATGATTGCTGGTATATATTGTTTTCCCTAATAATTAAGCTCCTAACAATGTAACGAGACATTAGAAACATTAAATTACAGTTGCTTGGGAAGCTGATACATGACGTTGCAAAATGACAAGAAAGCATAGTCTTCCATGTGAGCAGGTGGCCCTTCATCAGTCACAGAACTATTCAAAGCTGGTAATAAATCCCACCTAATTACAGTACTGACCCTCCAGCTGTGACTTAACCACAGGGAGCTGTTTCTGGCAGCTGGCAAGCCACACAATAAAGGTGAGACTTGGGATGCTACTGCAGAGTTCTGCTTGTTACTCAAAGGTATGGCCACTTCCTGAAGAAGAATAAACGGGCACACCACCACAGCCTGAACACTGAGCCAAGAGAATTTTTCTGCAGCTTTGATATACTGTAATTACATTTTAAACAGGTAAAACACAATTTAAAAATTTTTGAGACACCAAACATTTAAAGGGAGGGAGGGTAAAATATTAGGAGATAAGGTTGAAACAAAATGTCTCCTTTAAACAGCTGGCACATATTCTGAAATATAACGTATACTTGATTTCATCTTGCCACTTTAGTTCATCATCAAAATGACAATTATATCAAATACATATTATTTTCCAACTGAAAGAGTTGCCTCTGCTCATACTACAGACACATGTTTACAAAATCAGTTATTATATTCCCTTTTTAATTCTTTTGTATTATATTTCCAAGTTTTCTTTAAAGGAGAAGGAAAGTCAAAATCACTTCGGTGTGCCAAAAGTGAGGCAAGGTTTCACGTAAGTCAATACAATCATTGGGGGTGCCTAACTTTTGGTGCCCCCCAGTTATGTTGCCTTTCCTTCTCCTTCCAAGGTGTTGCTGGCTCAGCATTTAGTATCAGCTATGCTGGCTGGCTCATACTGTATATCACTTTTCATAGCCCTTCTATAATATTATAACTTACTTACAAGATAGCAGCAGGGTTGTGGCTTAACAATCAAGGGAAGTGATTGAATATCATTGGGTTGCAGCTAGTGGAACAAGCCATAAATGAAATGCTCCAGGGACAACACTATGTTTTCTGTTCTAAGACATACTATAGGTCACATTCCCTCTTGTGCAAACATTCTAATTCTCAATGACATGGAATAGTTATTTCAGTTGATTGAAATTACGTGCCTATTATTTCTGGTATATGCTTTAATTCTTCACCAATATTCTCAATCAATAGATTACTTTTACAATCAAACAATTACTTTTACAAGGTTTACCTTTAACATAAACATCTTTGAATTTCAAACATATGGCAAATATTAAGAAAGATATGTTATGCTTACATAACTTTTAAAAATGATACACATTAACAGGCATTCAGGGGCACAATTACTCATGGGTTGAAATTTCGCCAGCGACGGCTTCACACCCATTGCAACGCTTCACCAGATGAAAATTTGCTCAGGCAACGCTAATTCACTAAAATGCGAGATTTCGCCCTGGGCATCAGACACTGGTGAATTTTCGCTAGCACTACTTCGGCAATGCGAGCAAATCAAAGTGAAGAAGCGCTAGCGTTCAATTCTGCCTAGCGCAACTTCACTAGTGGTCTTGCGCACAGGCTAATTTGCATACAGCGGGAAATTTTACGTTGAATGCATGTCTTTATGTTACATGCTGCATCTAATACATTACATTTACACTGATAACTATACATGCAGAGGGAACCATAATAAAGTCAAAAAGGCTAAACAATCTTGAAAATGCACCTTAGAAGCCAAAAGATCTTCTGATTATGGATATTGTGTGATATCTCAAGCATTTTACTTACAATTGTACACGGAACACCACTGTTAGAAGTTCTATTCCAACACCGGCTGCCAGTCCAAGATCCAACCCAAGAAGCAGAGCTGCTATAAAGGTTAAAATCCATACAAGCTGTGAAAAATATATACCCATAAATTAGCCAGTGAAGCATAAAATGCAACAAGTTCTTTGTTTGTAAAATACTGCCGCAAAAGATTTAATTGGAAGATCAAGGATTACAACCTTTAAGTTATACCAGTATTCATTAAATAAAAATAATATAAATTAATTGTATGCTAAACATGAAAGGAATGGATAGAAATGGATAGAAATCATTACACATCTACTGGCCATCTCCATTTGGAAGATAGTATATTTAGCTGTTATGTCTAGAAAACTAGTTAAAAATGGTGATTATGTTCTAAATAAATTAAACTGGGTATAATGTGGTACTGCCAGTGACAAAACTATTATATTGCAGCTACAAATGTAGCCTTTCCTAGAAGAATAATCATTCTATTAATAGTGTAAAAACTATGTCATACAAGGCATATACAGTATATCCAATTAATACTGTACACTGTAAATTGTTTTAAAAAAAACTTAAGAAGATAGACGAGCAGTCACAGAAAGCTTTGTACTTACACAGTCAAACTTATCTCTCTTGAACAACACAGGAATTTCATTAAACTTCATTAGCATTCCTTTTAAATTGATGATAATTATGCCTGCCAGAACAGACTAAACCAGAGAAACAAAATGATTACTGTTTCCATTATCTTTCCCAAGATATATAAGAAAGACACATTAAAGCAAAAAGAATAAGGATGTTATTACTTTTACTAAAATTGCTATTCATAAGAGAATTATTGTTTTTACCTTTTGAATGGAATGGAATAAAGGCATAGTATCATAAAAAATGTATTTTATTTACACCTAAAAGCAATGTTTAATAAATAGGGGATGGGCTTATGACATAATTGGGTGTGGTAGTAAGAGCAGGGTGGATTGGTGATGTATAGGGCAGGGTCATTGCTAGTAGGGGTGTATATGATATTTGGGGCAGGGCAGTGACATAAGAGGTAGGTATTTGCCTTTGTATTTGAGTTTTGTTCAATAAACTCCGGTTTGCATTGTGGTTTCAAATAGTACAACAGAATATCAGGTGCATTTATATCAGGGAGAACTCACAAAATTGTCATCGCAAAGAATATGGGCTCCTTAGTTTATAACAAGGCTATAAATATAAACTAAAACTAACTGCAGTTTTAGTAGTATCCAGCATAACAAATCAGTATACATGCTAAATCTCACTCTGATCTACAACCTTAAGATGGCCATAGACGCAAAGATCCGATCGTATCGAATCGAGGATTCGTACGATTTTCGGACTGTGTGTGGAGAGTCCCGTCATTTTCCGTCCGGCGGTCGTTTGGTCAATTGGACAGGTTAGAAAATTTCTGTTGGCTGCCGATAATATCTCTGCATGTATTGCCAATCGTACGATTTTCAGTGGGAGACACTAGCTTTGTCGGACATAGATATCGTACGATTGCTGTCAGGGGCAGAATATTGGCTGATCTGTTCTTTAACTACTTTATTTGATCTGACTGGTAAGACTTTGATCTGAATGGTTAGTGGCAGGTCGGGAGATGGGGAAGTCCGATCGTACGATGATTCGTACGATCGGATCTTTGCATCTATGGCCAGCTTTAAGGACCCTAAGGAACCTTTAGTAAGAACATGGTCTAACTGAAAATGAGCATTTTTCTGTATTATGTATTCACCTTTATATGAACTATTTCTAAATAATTTAGAGGGCATTGTAAGCAATGTATCTATTTGCTGATAAATCCTTGTGGACAGTCTTTGGAATGTAGTAAAACTGTCAAATAGGGACACTTATTGATCACTTGTAGATAAAAGAAAGGTTACACACTTGTGGTTCTAAAATACAAATGGTACGTATAATATTATTGGGACAGGCAAAGCCTTTACAGGAAATTAAATACCTAAATATAAATATATAATAAATTATAAAATATATTTTAAAAATAAAAGAGTGCCTATAGAAATATACATACTTAGCTGTAGCAATGCATTCCAGTCCACACTTGTGACAATTAGAAATATATACAGGGTCACTAAGTAACATTGTACAAATCTGCACCTAGGCAGTAACCCATACCAACCAAGGCCTGAGGCCACATGCTTTCACCTCTCATAGTTTATTGCAAGTATAATTTGTTTATTGTGTAACATAAATGTAATGGCAGGAATATTATACCTTTTTAGCATGTATACACATAGGCGGTGAAAGGAATGTGTTGTAGCACAGTTAAAGTAATTTGGAGCAAGGTAATTGCACACTTTCCCTTTGATCATTAAACATATATATATATATATATATATATATATATATATATATATATATATATATATATATATATATATATATATATATATAGTTATAATATAGTATAATATATAACTATAATATAATTGAATGATTATAATATCATATATATTATAACTATAATATATATGAATGGTTAAAATATAATATATATTATAACTATAATATAATGAAATGGTTTAATGACTTTAATGACAGAATCAGAATTTCTCCAGCTACACTTTTATACATTAAATTGTCCCTAATATACCTTGAGAAAAAATATACAGTATATTTTTTATTAGTCTGTACCCTTGGTATTCACTTTGCAAGTAATGATGACATGCAGTTGTTTGGTATCATTCTAGCACAAGCCAGTGATATTTTTATTGCACTCTGTTAAATTTTCTACTATAATTTATGGGTGTGTAAATATTATTAAAAACCATTACTACTCATTAACTAAATGTAAGTGTGATATAAATGTCTGTTAACTTCCTTTCTCTTTATATATTAACCCTTTTGGCATTTCTATGGAACCCTACAAAGTCCCTCAGCACAGCATTTTTCTGTTTAGCTATTACTGGAAAATAAGGTGTGAGTAAAGTGCTGCGTTATGTTAATTCATTTTTGCTTTAATTAACTGATAAAAAAATGAAAAAACTCATAGCAGTTATGATTTTAACATAATCTGCATGAATATATTAGTTGAGCATAATTGTTTTACTGCATCCCCACTACATTTGTAGTGATTACACTTATAATGTCTTTCAGTCATGCAACATAAATGTTGTATATAAGACCATATTGTTTCACAAATGCACTGAAAAACATTTAACTGTTAAAAGATTTAGAAGTGGCTTTGGAAGTAAAAGGGAGTTATGATGGGTTAACTGACATAAATACTGAGGAATTAGTAGTAGGGATTAGTTGGCATGTATTTGCGGATAGAAGTTCCGGGTGCGGGTATAGACGCGGTCAGCGGTTCTGCGGGTTTTCTCAATAGCGATTTTTACTCCTTTTTTCTGATCACACCTACTTCTGATGACGTCACTTCCAGTTTACAATGACAGCACTTCCTGATTCTTGATGGTCAGCGGGTCGCGGGTCCGGGTTGCGGATAAGGTACTTGCGGGTCGGGTAGCGGGTCCCAGAAGGTAAGAATGTGTGTCCGGGTTGCAGGTACGGGTTCCAAAAAATGGACCCGCACAGGACTATACTTCTGTACTTCGCCACCGAAATTGCGGCAAAAATTTGCCATGTTCAAGATGTTTTTATCCCCCCTTGTCTTCCACATAAGTCTTTGGGGTGGGCGGGGGGTACAGGAGCTCTCCAGCAATGATTTTTTAAGAAATTTGCAACATGGGAGCCATCTTTTTCTATCAAGAACAGTTGTATCATAGTAAAAAGGAGCTTCTCTAAAAAATGTAGAACAATGTACATGCATGCTTAATGTAATTTTGCCAAACCAATAACTCCAATGCAATATCAAAAATTAGCAGTTTTAGGTTTTCCATAATTTCACCAAAGCGAAATACAGCTTGCTTGCTAATCACTAGTAAACAAAAAAAATCTTATTCAAACAATACGTCATGGAAAATGCTAGGATTCATATCTTTCTAGTCATATCAGATAACATATACCAAACCTTATTTTTTCAAATTACTGTACAAGTCCAGTGATGCTACTGTTCTAAAGCAGTGATGATCTGTACCACCAATAAGGTTAGTAATTCTAAATGGAGAATTATTTAAATGCTGCAGTTTATGTGTACAAATACCTTAGGCAATGGCTCCAGAAGATATCCAACAGCCAATGTAACAATCAAAACGATTATTCCTGATATAATTCCAGCAACCTGTAATAATAACCATGAAAGTGTCATATATCAGAAATAATAGTTCATAAAACTGATATTGGTTTGGGATAGAATTATTTTATCCAACACAAACATACATACTAACATAACAATGCTTATTTATTAAGTGTCAGTTTTTTGTGATTTTAGAGGTTTTTGAAACAACAATTGTCATTTTAAAAGTGCAGATTATAAAAAGTATGAACTAGAAAAGAACAATGCAAAAAAAAACCTGAAAACATCTAAAAATTCAAGTTTTTTCAGACACTTTGTAGCAAAAGATAATCCTAAAACCTCTAAAATTCTAATTGGATTAAAAATGGTCCAATAGGATCAGCGCATCTCCCACTGACTTCTATAGCACCTCAACAACTTTTACTTGGCAAAGTTTCGCCTTAGAGATTTTCATGGTTTTTGACCTTAATAAATCTTGCATTTTTAGAAATATAGGAAAATCACAAATATTTCGAGATTCATGAAAAAAAAGACAACTCTGCAATCCTATTGAATCACAGTTGTTCTTTTTAAATGGGAAAATCTTTTATGTACTGGCTACCTTTAGATAAATGACTACAACACTGAAAGAAAATGAAGACACATATAAGATGGTCTAATTGTGCAATATCTAGCTTGGCCCATGAGTCTATTGGCTGGATAACTGTAAAGCCACCCAGTGCATGGCCACCTTTAAGCTGTTTGACATCATGCATTCCATGGTAAAACAATAATTTGACAATTGTTTCCCAATTTTGGATTATGTGATGCACTTTCCTTATGTTTGACCCTCCTAAATTCTTATATCTGGAGGCCAACAAATTGACTAATTATCATGCAAATGAGTGTGAACTGACTAAATCCAATGGAATGATTGGTATATGCTTCAGGAAGGCCTTCATACAAGCACCCTTTTTTCTAAAGCCACAATATATCATTTATCTTACCTATAAGTATTTTGAGACTACTGATCTGATTCTAATTAGTGATGGGCGAATTTGCGCCGTTTCGCTTCGCCGAAAAATTTGCGAATTTCGCAAAACGGCAAAAAATTCGCGAAACGGCGCCGGCGTCTCGTTTTTGACGCCGGCGCCCGTTTTTTCGACGCCGGCGCCCGTTTTTGACGCCGGCGTCCGTTTTTCGAAAAAAAAAATTTGACGCCGGCGAATTTTTACCGCGAATTTTCGCGGGCGTTTCGCGAATTTATTCATTAATTCGCCGTAAATTCGCCCATCACTAATTCTAATCCTAACACTATAATCTGAGTTGAAAGGAAAACAAAAAATTTGTTTTATTTGTTTTCCCAGAATGAAAGCAAATGTGTTTGCATGGGTAGCAGGAAATACATAAAAGCACATAATTTGACTATAAATTTTAAAAACACAAATAATTCATTCAACACACCCCATAAAAGTATAACTATACACCTATTATTACAATACCTCCCCTTTGTTTTATGCTTAATTCCTTTACATGTAATGTGTAATGTTATTTGTAATTCTAGCAGCACTCCAAGTTCAGGGGCAATAACTAAAATGATGATGTGTGTCTTCCCGTAACAAAAATACCATGCTACCTGAGTTTTGCCTCCTGTGCTTTCTTGTACTGATGACCTTGATAATGATGTGCTAGCCGCAAATCCTCTGAATGAGCCACATACAATATTGCTTAACCCAAATGCTATTAGCTCCTGTATAAAATAATTGGAAAAATATGTATAGTAACGTATTGGCTGAAATAGTTATGAAAGAAACAGGTTAGTTTTCCTTACAGATAGAATTAAAATGAACTTCAAGCATGCTTTTATGATTTTGTTTTCATTTGCCTATTTATTGTTTCATTTTGCCCTGAAATTTATTTTAGATTGTTATTAATATTGTTTATAATTTTTAATATATTTTTCTACAAAGGCCCTCTCCCTTCCCATCTTTATCTTTTATTCATTGTTAAGTGTAGATAAGTTGAGTTACAGCAAATAAACACTTTAGATTCCTAACTAGAGAGCCATAGAACAAAAGTTAATTCAAAGCCAATTAAAAAATAGTAATTTGCAAATTGTTTCGGAATACCTCAGTTTGCATCACACTTGCTCATTGTTAATTGCTTATGTTTGCCTGTATTGCAGTCATGATTATTTGTTGCAAACTGTTATCTTGGCCAGTCTTGTAAATTTCTACCTATTCTATGACTATTCTCATGTTTACTGATTGTCTTTACTTTTGGGTCAACTCACAACACTAGCTGGCTGCTCCCGGTTCCATATATTTGGTGGCTTTGCCTGCCCTTGTAAATTATCTTTAAACCTCATGCTATGAAATCCATGGTTCTTTTCAAAAAGGCAGATTGTGGATTAGCATGCAGATTACACATGCAGATTAGCATATAGAAACTGTAGGGAAGACAGGTATCAAACCTGATTTCTTTAAGTGTTTTCAATGATATACAATAAAGTGACTAACACCCAATGTCTTCCCCTTCAAAATACTCAGAAACTGATACATCATAATATATTATTTACAGTGAGGATGATGTATTAAAATATAATATACAGAAAAAAACTTTATTAATTTGAGCCATGAGCTAATGATCATAAATCTTTTAACAGAGCCTGTTCTAATTACGTCACTTAGTTAACACACATATGTCTTACCTGGTTACCATCTACATTATAGTTGTGCTTGATGGAATATACCTTGGCAACAGAGAATGCAACTGCAAATCCTACTATAGCAATAGAAAATGCATTAGCTATTGTGGTTTGAAATACTTGTAAACTTGGGGCCAAAGGAGGTTGGAATCTGTGTAAAAATAATAATATGAGTGTCAGAATAAACAACCACCAATACACATTATGTACTTTAGTAGTATCATACTAATATATTCCACACTGGTGGCCTAGATCTGATATACTAAGAGCAAAATGGGGGGATTCTCATACACTTTATAGATAGGAACCCCATCTAGAAAGGACAAAAAAGCACTGAGATGGCTCTGGTTTTAAATAAAGAATAACATATTAGAAGTAATACTAATACAACTGCAATATATGCATTGTGGAGAATATAATGTGGATACTGCTTACTGGAAAGAGACTTTTGTGACATCTGAATTGATCATTTGATTTAATCAGGATTGAAGAGCTCTAAGCTTTTAAAAAATGCATAATATTGGATACATATGAAATATGATTAAGAGCAGAATACAAAGCACCAGTGCAAAATGCATTTTTGTGTTTGTTGATAACTGCAATCTTAATTACACATTCAGAATGTAAAAGAGCTATTTAAAAAAGTTAAAACTGAGCTCTTACCCTTTTTGGATTGTACCTACGGTAGTTACATTGTATCTGTCTTTAAAGTTGAATCCATATGACAGACCAGCTGCAATGATTGTCTATAAATGAAAACAGAGGTTTTTGATAATAGGACATCAAGACTCCATGTAAACTAACCTAAAAATATATATATAGTCTTCAAATTGAGACATCACTGGGTTAAAGCTGTGTGGGTAGTTTACTGTGCCTCTGTGATATGCTGCTGGTAGGAACGTTTACTCTAAGGGGTATATGTATCAATTACTGTGTTATATATATATAGTCACACAGAATAGTAGTCACATTTATTCTTCTGAACTGAAAATCTTGACTGAAAAAAATTAATTAAAATAAAGTTGCTTGAAGAGCTATCTTAAAAAAATTCCCACTGAATTCTATAGAAATTTGACTGTTTTTAATTGCCGATTATAAGAGGGGTTGGAAGAGTAGAAGAGTAGGGAGGGGTTTGGGACAGGACTGGGCACGACAAACATTGCCAGGTGGGTGTTGTGATGTTCATTATGACAATACTGTGGTGTTCTGGCTCCTGTTCTGGTTCCTGTATACTACTAAAACTTGATTGCTATTAAATGTGCATCCCAAACAATATTTTGGTAGGTATCCCTCGTACTTTTGTCAAGTACAGCCCCAAGAAGGCTGCGTAAAATAAGAGAATTTGTTACATGTTACATACATGTGTGTTATCCCTATAATAAACGTTAGACATATACTCCATGTAATCCAAGCGGTCAGAGCTAAATTGCTGTATTAAAGTGTATGGTCTTTGTTATTATGATTCTACTGTAGTATGAGATTGAGTATTAGGTTATAGTGCAGATAAAAATCATTAGGGCTACATTGGTAAGAAAACTGAGCATTTATTTAGAAAGTAGTAGAAATGATGGGTAGTGTGAATGTTAAATATATGCAAAGTTTGCTTTTCTACTTTCTCTGCTTTTCTAACTTCTCAGCAGCTAGATTTAACTGGTCTGGTGCAGTAAGAACAATGAAGTATCCAAATGGCTGTGTTATCTCTTGGGTGTATTGCACATCACTAAAATAACATTTTGATAATCCAGTCAAGGCAATATAATAAAAGGGGTAACAGGTCTAGTAGCACACAGGAGCCAATCAGATGTAAATGCTAACTGCTGATTGACTGCTATAATAGATCAGTAACATGCACTGTTTTTATTACATTACCCACTAGTGTTTATACTGAAAATTCAAAAAGGCTGCAAAGTAATATATGTTATGAGAAATGTATTTATGCATTTCATCTATTGTGAAAAAAGAGAACATACAAAGTATGCTAATCACACATATAAACATTTTGTTGTACACTATGACCTGTTGTTAGATTAACTGAATGCTATAGAAGTACAGTTTTAAACTGTTTGGGTTAATGCATGGTACCAGCATTAAAAATGTCTTTATCAAATAAGCTGTTAAATATAGATGTATCTTGTTTAAGGCAATATTACAGTAAGCTATGATGTGATGTGGCATCCCCAAAGGCAAACCAACTGTTGCAGACAGTGATTAGGTAATCAGTTATTGCTAGTTACATTACATACAATTACCATGTGGGAAAATTCTGTACTCTGTACTGTACTGTGGTTTACATGTTTCTGGGTAACTCAAGCAATGAATAGCATGTTGAGGGCAATGCAGTACTTACCAGTATTATTTCAATAGGAATTGGAACAGGCAGTTTTGACTTATATTTAACATTGAGTTCTTTCACAATGTAGACAAGAACCATAATGATAATGCCTATAAGAAGATCAGGGATATTGGTTGAGGTTATCTGAGAAAATATGCTCTCTAGAGACTGAAAAAAAGAGAGAAATAGTTAGAATACATTACACTCTTTTCATTTCAGAATATTTCATATTAAAAAAATCCTCTGTGTGGTAGGCATATATGTAATTTATCATACAAAGTAGAAAAAAGAATGACCTATTAGAAATGCACCTCCCCATTCAGTCGTACTGACCGACCTATATGTTGCCTAAATAAAATATAACCTGTCAAAGTAGTCAATGTTCCCCTTACCCTCCACACAACACAGCTCCCATTGACCACTCAGAGTATCTTCCCAGATGTAGAATGTACAGGCCCTGCCTCACTGTTACTAAAAGATTGTGCACAAAATATTTTAGTAACAGTTAGGCAGGGGTCAGAACTTGTTTTAATTTGGAAACGTTGATAGTTTGCCCTGCCTAACCGCCAAGACCCACATCTTTGTTGCCAAGTAGTTTGCTACATGTGCTTTAGACACCTGCCTGGCCATATATTCTATCAATTATTTCTATGGACATAATTCTCTTTTTAATCTATCAGCTCAATAACAGTTATACTTATTTTAGGGCAAATATTGGTTAGTCAGTATTGGTTAGTCAGTATTGGTTGGGTCATTTTTTTGATATTTTCATTGACCCTGTACACCATTCGTCTCATCACATTGGAAAGTGCTCCCCCTCCTCACTTTAAATCTTTACTGATGCATCTGTTGTGTCCACTTAAATGAACTGCATGCTGTGTGCACTCTTGTTGTCACGTGCATTAATAAAGTCTGTTCCATTTGTTCTTGCTTTCATTATGCCTTGTAACACTCAAAGTTTTGTATTCTTTCTTTTTTTTGATCACTGTGCACACTGTCTTCATCTGGAATTTATAGCAGGTCTTTCCACTCCATTTTGGAGTGCAGAGATCTGCTCCTTCCCCAACTAATACAGTTGGAAGCTTTAGGACTATATTTCTAAGGGGGGGGGCAAAGCACATAGACATCACCCCTACCAGCCCCCTAATTTGAGCGCCATTCAATACAGCACTAAGTGCACAGTGCAGCTTTCCTCAGGACACAAGTGTTAGTAAAATGAGCACTAAGGGGTTTCTTGCTCCTTTAGCACTTGCAGCCCTTGGATAAGTAAATAACCATAGTGTTTGGTGCAACATTTTTAAAAGTTAAATGTATATATTATTTTCATTTACATTTTCGAACATGTACAAATTAAAATAGATACTTACATAAAATATGGATAGTGGCCCACTAAATGAAGGAATTTTAATTCCAAACATATATTTAAGCTGTGACACCACCACTTCAATAGCAGCAGCAGTAGTGAATCCATTAATTAATGAGTCCGACAAATATATGACTATAAAACCAACTTGCAGAAGTCCCAAAGCCAACTAAAAAAAAGAAACATTGAAAAAATAATACCCAGTTGTAATTATAAAGCATTTACAAATAATAGCATTCTATCTAAGCAGGATATACTCACCTGTATAATGCCAACAAGGAAGCATAAAGATGATGCTACAATCATTCTTTGATGCTCTATCAATGCTTCATTAGTGGCATTGGTAGAATTTGAAAAGCCTGTGGTGTCACCAGGGACAACACTAGCCACAACTGAGCCCACCATGAGACTCACGACTGGAAAAGGACCTAAAGTGAACACAATATTTTGTTTATTTAATGGTTATTATAAATATGCATATGTTCAAACAATAATTTAGGGGCAGGACAGTTAAATGGAGGATTTTGGAAAGATTCACAGCAGATTTTTTTTTCAGTTTAATGATTTAATAGGAACATTTTTCTGACAGGTTAACAAATGAATACATTTATCAAAGCAGATAAATGTGTAAAGTCATCATAATGTATTTGACTGATTTGAGCAGTCAAACACATCAATTTCAGTGGGTGTCAGTACTTAGTTGTACTCTTGTCTGAAAAAAAAATGTTTTAACAGTAAAAAGAAATGATCTTTTTTATGATACGCAGATGGTCTGCATTGGTACCCTCAAAATATATTTAATACTAGATCATCCCCATAGTGTAATTTACTGAATACACACAAAAGCAATGTGATACACACAAAAAGTAAAATCTAATACATAAAAAACTTTATTTTACAAGCACATATAACCCATTTTATAACTGTAATTCAGGTTTTAAAAACACACAACTGACTGAAAATTTTATTTTTTCAGGCCAAAGAATTCCAACGATTCAGTGACAAATAGTATTAAGAAGTTTACCTGCTGATACATGTCTGGAAGAGCCAAAGAAGAAATAGACCACTACTGGGAAAAATGATGTATATAGTCCATATCCTGGTGCTACATTTGCAAGCAGTGCATATGCTAAACCTATAAAATATCAAGTGATTTCCTTATGTAAGTTATGCCCAAAAAATGTATTAATAAGAAAAATAAAAAGGTTTATACTGAGAGATAATAAAACAGAATAAATGCACTTGGTCCATCTAATTATTATAAATGCCAATGCCTCAGAAACAATTCTAATTTGATCTCTTTTGATACTTTCATTTTGAATTTATTGTGGAACTGGTAGTATGTAGGTAATAGGTAATTATAAAAGAAAATCCATGGAAGCCTTACCCGCAATATGTTATTTTGTAAAGGGTTACAATCCAAGATTAGCAGATCTATAACAGTTCATATAATTAATGTAGTCCTAAAACACAAATCCCATTGGCTTTTGAATAATGAAAACAAAAAGTGTCATGGCATCGTTAAATTGAAAAAAATGAAAGGCTATTGTGTGGTTAGTAGTGCATTACATTTTTAGAAAGCTGAGACACATGAGATATGTGTATGTTAGTGAAGCTTCCCTAGGTGGACCATAAGGCCTATGTCTCTGTGTACTAGAAACACATTTCCACAGAGTTTCATATGTTGAAAAATAATGTCTCCCACTTGCAATCCCAAATGCAAATATAGGTATTGGATCTATTATCCAGAATTCTTGGAAACTGGGGTTTTCTGGACAACAGATCTTTGCATAATATTGTCACTATACCTTTAAGGGATACTGTCATGGAAAAAACAAGCATCCTAACGTGCTGGCTCTTTCTGAAAGCACATAACCAGGCAAAATGACCGGAGATGGCTGCCTACACACCAATATTACAAATAAAAAATATACACTTGCTGGTTCAGGAATGACATTTTATATTGTAGAGTGAATTATTTGCAGTGTAAGCAGTGTAATTTAGAAATAAAAAATACATCATAAAAATCATGACAGAATTCCTTTAAGATTGCTAAAAAACATTTAAACAGGAAAAAACCCAATAACATTATTATGGATCCATACAGCTTAGTTAGGATCAAGTAAAAGGTCCTGCTTTATTACTATAATAGAGAAAAAGGAAATCCATTTTCAAAATTAGAATTATTTGCTTAAAATGGGCTCTACAGTTGCATAAGCAACTTAAATTGCACACCAACTCAGGAGGAGATTGGATAGTGTCAGTGATGTCCAGTGCTATGAAAGATACAGTTAGTCCAGGATCCTGTGTACCCTAGCCATAGGTTGGTGTCAAAGTCAGATCCTTTTATGGGGTTTACTGTGACACAGTACACATATTTAGATTGTACATATCTACCTGTGGAGTATCAGCTCAGCACCCACACTGTTAAAAGTGTCAGCTCTATCATTTTAATACAGCAGAACATATAATAATTTCACAAAAGCTCTTTGCAGAGTCTATACAGTGATTGTATTAAAATGCATTCTACATTCAAAGGATAGATAAGAAGGGGTAGCAAATATAAAACATAATAGGGCTAGTACATAAACACTAACTCTAAAGGCTACCCAAACAGTAAGGGTAAATTTACCCCTTAGAGCTCACACACCTTCTATTAATTCCCATTCACACCTATGCTATTAGAAATGATATAGCAAAAAAAAATCTTATCACCTTGAAGCACGGCCACAAGTCCTGTGGTGACTCCAGAAATTATATCACTTAGGAACCATTCCTTAAATTGGTAAGCAGGAAGCCAAGCAAGAACAGGTACAAAATTTAACGCAATCTTCTTTGCTTTTTGAGGAGAACACCTATAACAGTTATGATCAAACATATGAATATACAGGCATGCAGTAATAAAACTAATAATGTGTCATTTTTTAAAACTATTTTCTGATTTACCCCACTATTTTCACATTCACCCAACAGGTTTGGCCAAATGAGACTGATTTTTAAATTTTTGAGTTTGCTCATAGAAACAAAATGAGACAAAACTTTTTGTTCTTGAATTCTACCATATTTAAGAAAAAAACAAATAGAATAATCATAATTGTTTTTGGTGATGGAAGGATGCTCACAAATGAAAATCACTTTGTTCCAATGATTTTTAAAAATCACAACTGTTTTAATAAACTGAAAAAAAAAGTTTTCAAGAAAGTATACTTTTATATGTTCATGTATTTTGTTTATTTAGTTATTCCTAATATTACAGAAAAAAATAATTGCATCACATCTAAGCACAGAGGTTTCCCAATTTGAGTTGCTTTCAATGGGGCATATTTACTAAAGGGTGAAAGTGAAAATATGGAGTAAAACCATATATTCCCTGTGCAGTAGTGAAGATTTTCTTTGCAATGACGTAAATTCACAGATCTTCGCCAGATGAAATTTCTCCAGTGAATATTCTCCAATTTACGCACAAGAACAAATTTTCAACAAGAGAAATTTCTAGAGGCTCAGGTTGGAGAACCACCATTTTAAAGACAGAGCAGTGACTTTTGAATCTCTTTATCTACATTGTCACTTCAAACTAATTCATTTTTAATGGTGAAAATTCTCTAGAGAATTTTCACCACTACAATTGTATGAGGAAAATATACCGGCGAATTTTCACAGAAAATACACACCAAGAGAAAATTCACCATGGACATGTAGGAAATTCACACTTTAGTAAATGTGCCCCTGTATCACATGTAGAAGCCAGAAAAATGTCTGTGAAGTTTATCTTTGCAGAGGTACATATTTATATTTTGCTTAAGTCATTCTATAAACTCAGAGTGCAGTGGAAGGAACTAGGGGTCTTTAAAAAGCTTGGGACATTAATTTATTGGAATAAGCCAACTTGGGCCAACACTGGCAACTTTTTGTTAGCGTTACTTTGGCAATGTGAGCATTTGATAGTGAAGATACACTAGCATTCATTTCTGCCTAGTGAAACTTCGCTAGGGATCTTGCACTCAGGTCAATTTGCATAGGGTGGGAAATTTAAAGTTGTATGGACGTCTTTATGTTAAATGTTGGTGTATATACTTACAAATTACACTTTTAAAAACACATGTCCAAGGAACCTTAATAAAGACAATAGAGTTATTCTAATGCCCTACACATGTGCCCACTGTAAAATTAATGTTCCATATGTTAGCAAAAGTAAGGGGAAACCCGGTTACTCAAAAAAAGTTTGTTAGGTCTTTTGCAGGCAATCAGGTTGAAAAAAGGAAAAGACGCCAGCGTTTTTTGGACGCATTTTTGGCTCACAAAATATAATGTAAGTGACAGAAGATTGAGGAAGATCTATCTACTTTAAAGCACTTCGCCTGGTCTGATGTGGCAAAGGCAACTCTGGCAAAATAGGTAACGTTTAGTAAAATCTGCATTTTAACGAATTTGTGGAGAAGCGTCCGTAAATCAGCGATGTCCCTGCGGGTGGCAGCGCTGGCGAAAAGTCGCTATTTTTAGCCACTTCGCCCTTTAGTAAATCTGCCCCTATGTGTGCCTGGAATTCATTGCTTGGAAGAAAGTGGAGAGTCTGATAGCTTGATGCAGAGTGTATTTTGCCATCAGAGCTGAAATAAAAGGAAGGGTTTCATTGTTAAAGGCATTGAATGTGAATGTTAGTAATTTGAAGAAAAGATTGGGATCCAGTTAAAAGATATACATAGGGGTGAGGTGGGATAGGTGAATGAGTCTAGCAGCGTTTAGAACAGAATGAATTTGTGAAAAGCAATGTGTTGGAATACTTGCAAGGAGAAAGTTGTAGTAGTCAAGATGGAAAACAATAAAAGACTGAATAAGTGTTTGGATGTGTGGTGTAAAAGACAGATGGGAGCCTAAGATTTCCTACTCAGTGTGCTTGTGTGGTTGATTGTAATGTGATGTTATTGAATGTAAGTGAAACTTAGATTTAGAATGTGAGGTACAGTATAAGTGAAGCTGTTGGAGGAAATATCATGAATTCCATTTTAGAATGATTCAGTTTTAGGTGGTGCTGTGACATCCAGGAGGAGATAGCAGAAAGGCAGTATGTATCTTGGGAAAGGACAGAAGGAAAGAAATCAGAAGAAGACAGGTACAGTTGGGTGTCATCTTAAATTTTGGTACAGAAGTCCAAATCACTGAATACGTTTTACTAGAGAAGTAGTATAGAGTGAGAATTGCAGAGGGTCTAAGACAGAGACTTGGGAAACTCCAACAGAGAGAGGAAAAAGGTGGAGGTAGAGTTAGAGAAGACATCTTTAAAGGAATGGTCAGATAGATAAGATTTAAACTAAGAAAAAGCAGTGTCATGCATTCCAACCGAGTACGAATGTTTAGGAGGAGTTGGTGGTCAGCCACGGCAAGGGTCATGGAGAGATTGTGAAAGATGAGTATGGAAGATATTTGGTTACTTTGGTGAGTGCAGTATCTGTTGATCTGCTGATTTTGTTGGGCAGAAGCCAGATTGTAAGGGGTTGATAATGTAGTTTGTTTGCCGGTTATGAGGCTTGAACAGACTAGGGGGCAGATTTAAGAAGGGTCGAATATCGAGGGTTAATTAACCCTCGATATTCGACCAGGAACTAAAATCGTTCGACTTCGAATATCGAAGTCGAATGATTTAGCGCAAATCCTGCGATCGAACGATCGAAGGATTATTCGTTCGATCGAACGATTAAATCCTTCGAATCGAACGATTCGAAGGATTTTAATACAACGATCGAAGGAATATCCTTCGATCAAAAAATCACAGGCAAGCCTATGGGGACCTTCCCCATAGGCTAACATTGACTTCGGTAGCTTTTAGCTGCCGAAGTAGGGGGTCGAAGTTTTTCTTAAAGAGACAGTACTTCGACTATCGAATGGTCGAATAGTCGAACGATTTTTAGTTCGAATCGTTCGATTCGAAGTCGAAGTAGTAGTCGAAGGTCGAAGTAGCCCATTCGATGGTCGAAGTAGCCCAAAAAACACTTCGAAATTCGAAGTTTTTTAATTCGAATCCTTCACTCGAGCTTTGTAAATCTGCCCCTAAAAGTGTGCTAACTATCTATTGCTGCAGGGGTGAAAGGACTGTACTGCAAGTTCATTTAAGATTGTCATCAAATGGTTAATGGTAATTTTGCCCTTAAGAGAGAACTAAACCTTTGGCCCCTCCACTGCTCCCTCATCTGCCCCTCCACTGTTCCCTCATCTGCCCCCCCCCCAAGCTCCTTCTCTGCAGCATCTATTCTTTTCAGAAGTCTTCCTGTCTGCTGACTTACTATAAATCCTCAGAGTTGAGCAATGGAGTTCAAAGGCACCATCTACTTCTTCTGATCCTCTTCTGCAAACTGGCACTACAGATCTTGGAGGAGCTTGGAGGGGGGCAAGAGTTTAATTCTCCTTTGCAAGAAATGAGCAAGGTCTTGGTCAGTTACAGTAATGGGTGAAGGATGTGCTGGAGGGCACAAGAAATATTTTAATGTGGCAAAGGAAAAGTTTATTGTGGTTTAGAGGATAGAGAGGAGATTAAATAGAGAAGTACAGTTGTTGCTATTGATAGAGCTTGATTTAGCAGGACAGCATGAACGTTGACAAAGTCAGTTTGTGACTTTCTCCATTGAATCTTCTTACATATGAGCTAAGCTAGTGTACCAGGGTTGGGGTTTAGATGGTCAATTGTGATGGGTGGTGGATGAAGCAAGGGTATCAATGGCTGTTGAAAGCATCATTGTAGAGAGGATCTGCCATATGTGGACAGGAGAGGTTGTTATTATGAGACATGATCTGCTGCTACTGTTGATAGTTATTGTGGATCGAATGATTTCTGTACGAGGGATAGAACTGTTGAAAGTGTTATCTAGAAAGGAAAGTAAATGATGGTCAGATGGGGGAAGGGAGAGTTAGTGAGATTGGACAAGTGGCAGGAGTGGTAGATCATACAATCAAGTGTATCACCTTAACTGTGAATAGGTGAGTCAGTCAACTGAAAGAGACCAAATAAAGTTGTTAGTGAGAGGAGTTTAGAGGTACCTAAAGCAGTGTTGTCAAAGGGAATGTTTAAGTCACCTATAATGAGAGCTGGTGTGTAGCTTGAGAGAAAGTGTAAAAGCCAAGCAGCAAATATACTGAAATGTAGAATAGTGACCAGAGGAATGATATACTGTATGACTGCAATGAGTAGAGAGATTGGGGAAAATATGCTGTGGACTTCCAAAGAAGTGAAGTTGATGTGGTTAGAGTCTGAAACCTACATTCGGGGGAGAGATGAACTCTAACCTCATAATCGAGACAATTTCTCAGTCTAATAGAATAAAAACTTGAACCCCTGTTTGTTTTGATATAGAAAGGAGGAGGTATTAGCAAGGTATTACTGTACTAACTGTTATAAAACATGCCGATGTTAAAGGAAAACTAGAAAAATAAGCATGAATAGAACATGAACAGTGATACCCACACCAGAAAGCTACTATAGAAATGCAGATAAGGCAATGAATGACAATAAAGAGTCTTAATATTTGTAGTGACATTATATTTTCAGCATTGCTTTAAATAATTTTCTGATGAGTCAGCTGCCAATCAATCTCAGTTCAGTGACTGGCTACCCTTAACAACCATAAAGGAGTGAGTGTACATCTGTGATTATTATTAATTATATCTTGTTGAGGGTTTGGCCAAAGACATGAAATGCTGGAGCATTAATGGAAATATTTTCAGCCTATAAGATATTCATCCCCCCTCAAGTTCAACATCCTAGATTGAGCACCCATATAAAAAGTTCCTAGTCAAACTCTTGTAAAGAAATGAAGGATAGTGGGAGGCTGGGGATTAATTTTAAGAAGTAAAATACAACTAGGAACGTTTTAAAGTAATACCAACCTGCTTCTGTAAAAACCTGAACAAAACAGTTTCAATTTAATGTGCAGTATAAGGAGCACAAATAGTGGAAAATAATAAATTGCTTTGAAGAAAAATATTATAGTTTCTCACTGGAAAAATACCATGCTGCCTAGGTTCAGATGTACACACTGGGGACAGTAAACTGTCTTTTTACTTATAATTAAAATTTTGATAATAATAAAGGCACAGATATCTCCTGTGTGATATGCTTTGTTGTTGTCAAATTACCTGAGGCCTGTAGTTCTTTTACTCTTTACTCAAAAATCCTGAGGTCAAAGGAAGATTTGTTATGTGTGAAATTTGAACACTCAGTGAGAAAACTGGTTTATTAAAGGTCTACAAAAAATTAACTCAGACCTCTTGTTGGCTGAACTCGGTGCTGTAAATAACTGTTACAGGCATCTTAATCCTATTCAAAAGGAAATACCCTGGCAGCACTTAACAGTAGATTTGCCTACTGTACAAAAAAAAAGATTCAAATCAATGCAAAATACTATACAAAGCATTGTAAAAAATAACTGTGCCAAGACAAGCTGTTTTGTATATGTTGTATAGTATTGGCATAAGAAGGTGTTTTTTCACCTTCCACTATGATAACTGTATTTTCTAATTTATCTACTATATATTATTTTAGAAAAATCAGTCAGAAAATGTCACTTAATTGCCAGCCAGCCATCAAGCCAATCAGCCACCCCACAATGTTTTCAATCTATGATCATGCACACATCGTGGCAATGTGATTCCTGTACATAGCAAAGTAATTCTAAGTGTCTCACATTACTATGCATGGTGCCCTCATAAAGCTTTAGCCTTAACAAGTTATAGAGCTATAACTGTTGTAGTTTACATAACGTATTATGTACGTAGGGTGAAACCTGTCAGATATTTTAACATTTCAACAAGAAAAACTTATCATGCTACTGTTAGGAAGCCTGGCATTTTTTTCTAGAGCAGTAGCAATTGTACACTGTAATGATTTGCATTTAGTTACTATACAAACAGAAGTAAATTTAGACGGTGCTTCAGAAAAGGAGGGTAGCTCACAAAGTCTATACTGTATATAGGTGGAAAAGTTACTTTTCATATGCATTGAATTTGCTATTTAGAAAGTAAATGGGCTTGGTAGAAGGTCAAACGACAGTTATCAGAAACTATTACTCAGTAGATTTGAATGTGTTTGCTAAGTGAAATAGTGCAAAGGCTAATGTGTTTATGTTGCCAGGAATATATAAAGAAATAGCAAAAACACTGAATGAACCAGTGATGTCCTCAAATGCTTTTCCCTTGCCTTGTAAATCTATATATTTACGTATTGTGGATCTTGACGATATTAAAATAACATACTTTGTGCATACATTGGGATACAGTATCTTGAAGGAAAACTATGGCTAAAATGCAACCTATTTCTATAGGAATATAATATGATGAATATGGTATAAATATATTTTCAGAAAAACAAAGTAGTTAGGAAAAGTAAGAAACATGTACAGCAGGAAATAATCATTATTTTAGTTTGAGATTTATATATGACTTTTTGGCCATTCATTGAAAATGTGTGGTCATTTTCTGATCATATATATATATATATATATATATATATATATATATATATATATATATATATATATATATATATATATATATATATATATATATATATATATATATATATATATATATATATATATATATATATATATATATATGTTCTTTCTAGTACATTCAGCATTTTGTTTGTACATGATCCAAAGGCTGATGATGACAACACCGCAATGTGTGCATGATCATAGATTGAAAATATTGTGGGGTGGCTGATTGGCTTGATGGCTGGCTGGCTATTAAGTGAATTTTTTTGACTGATTGTCCTAAAATAATATATAGTAGATAGATTAGAAGATACAGTTGACATAGTGGAAGGTGAAAAAACACCTTCTTAAGCCAATACTATAAGATGTTCCAGAAGAAATGTATCCTACATATGACAAAGCTATTCAATGTTTTACTTTCAGATACACCCATAACTAAATGCTTACTTTGCAGGCAGAAGTCATATAGAAGGGAAAGACTGTAAACTTTTTTTCCATTTACCACCCCAAACCATTGATAAATACAGACATAAAGATATTTGCAAAAATGTTAGAGTAGCATCTTAATACACTGTGCAAAGTTTGATACATCTTAATCAGGTGGGGTTTATAAGAGGTGTGATGCAACTTATAATTTAAGGAGGGACATTAACATTATTGATTACAGCAATAAACAAAAACTTCAAACCATATTGTTGCCACTAGATACCATTCAATTGTGCATATTAGTGATACCAATGCAAGAATGGAAGCTTTGAGTATTACAGGCCCCTTTCTGATTGCAGTCAAGGGATTATATACTACCCCCAATGCCAAAGTTAAAAATAGGCTCTTAAAAACAGTCCCACTTGAGATTAGAAGAGGCACCAGGCAAGGGTGTCCCCTATGACCCCTCCTGTTCATGCTATGCATCAAACCTACTGTATGTCACATAAAAAAAGACAAAATATAGATATTACAATTTTTTTTCAGACAATGTCCTGCTAACATTAGTCAATCCCCATGTGTGCCTCTGCAATCTACACAAGACCTTAGATGGTCTTGGGTAGCTATCAGGTTATAAAATAAATGCTCAAGAATGTGAGGCCTAAAATATAATCATACTACAGAACATAGCAGCAGCATTGTCTATGACTTTTCACTCCCCTTAAAGTTCGTTAGACAAGAGGGAAAGTCCCTCAAAAGATGAAATTGTGGGAGTGTTTCAAAAGATCAGGGAAAAATGTGCTCCAATATAGCGCTACTAATCACATTCCTTCTGGAGAATAAGAATAGTGAAAAAAAAGAATCATGAAAATCTGTTTATCTGATAGAATTGTCATCGCTAGACACTGGAAGGGGCCTATACTGCACACCTGGACATCTATACAAATTAATATAAGGGGTATGCCAGTCATGGAAAAGATTATGGTGTTTGTACATAATAATGTCAAAACATTCAGGAAAGTCTGGGAACCTTGAGATACCAATAATTCACTTTGTTATGCTGTAGAATGTGGCCTTTGGATATAATGAATAATTATAGTTTAGTTAAACACTCCAACTGATTTATACCTTAAATGTCTACAAATAAAATGACACTGCATGTTAATATGAATGTTACATTAGGTTTATTGCTCACTCATAAAACTTGTGCACAGAAAAAGATGCAGCAGGACATATGTAAGTCAGCATCATGAAGGGTGGCAATATAATGCTCAGCGATTTTTGTATATGTACCTATTTATTTACTGTTTATGGCAGTCTTTTATTTGGCTATTGTAAAATTCATACTGGTGTACAAAGTGCATACTTACAGTCTATGTTTTCTGTGTAATAAAAAAATTGTAAATTGGAAAAAAAAATAATATATATATATATATATATATATATATATATATATATATATATATATATAAAGTTGCAACTGTGGTGCACTCCAGTCAAGCGTTCTCTTCATGCCTGGGTGCTATCAAATATATTGTAGAAAGTAGTTCCCCAAGAGTGACGCACTCCAGGACTTCATAATGCAGTTTAGAAAAGAAGATTTATTGTCAACGTTTCGGACCCGTTCTGGACCTTTCTCAAGACATTACAGGCAACTGTAATGTCTTGAGAAAGGATTACTATGATGCAAATGGCGCTGATAGGTCGCTAGTCGATGCGGTCCTGGATCGAAGAAAGAATCAAACTTGCCCCATTGATAGCTGGCTGAATTTTGGCCTGATATCAATTGGGGGGACCCGTTGGAAGCCCCCACACACGGGCAGATAAGCTGCCGAATAGGTATAAAGGACCGATATCGCAGCTTTAATCTGCTCGTGTATGGCCACATTAAGACTGAGGTGGGACAAGAACTAAAGCTTAAGTAAAGAAGTAGGCTAGAAATGTTGCACATTATGTTTTGGGCGTCTGTACCAGCCCATATCAACCAATTTCAAATGTGAGATTCAAACAACTGTAAGGCAGTGTTAAATAAACTGCAGGTGTTAATTTATAAGCAGTGTAAGTACACTGCATGTTTCTGGCCGAGCCCATTCTCAAGTGTCAGCCCAAATCAACTACAGCCCTTTAGCAGTAAAGATGTTCCTCTTAAAATGTCCCAGTAGCTCCCCATCCTCTTTTCTTCTGATTCACTGCATATGCTCTGTGCTGTTGTCAGTTACTTAGGGACCGACTTAGGGGGTTATTTACTAAACTCTAAACCCAGAGGATGGAAAAGTCAGAATCAGAAAATCCGGCATCTCAGACCTGTCGATGGAAGAAGTCCCAATGATGATGTGCGCTGGGTTTCGGGCAATACCCCGAAGTTTTTGGGTTAAAATTACTAAAAAATCTTGAAAATCAAATGAAAAAGTCAGCAAAAATTTGTGAAAATCTGATTTTTTCCCGCAAAGCAAATTTTCGGGAAAATGTAATACTAAATAAGGATTAAAAACCCGGATTTGATAAATAACCCCCATAGAATATAAATGTCACAATATAAGGCTGTTTAGTAATTAATACAGATAATTACTACATGGCAGCACAGAAGAAAATGATAATTTAATAATCAGCCTTGTAGCATTAGTTTTTATTACAGGCAAACCTAATTTTCTACAATATAATTTGCAATAACCCTTAATCTTAGCTTCTCAACAGTTGCTTAGCACCCACAGAGCATGCGGGTGTCACAGACACTTTACAAGATAGTGACCCCCCTATAACAAGTTTGAAGGCCTGGACCATTGCTGCTATTGTTTATAAAATATGGCATTTTAGCCATATTCATATTTAAGGTTTAGTTCTCCTTTAATAGTCATGCCATTAAGTAACAGTAAGGGGAATAAGAGCCAAGGTTTTTTATAACATTCAAAATAAAAGTCACACAAGCCCTATCTGACAAGCTGCAAGCTATTTCTGGGACCTTTATGAAAATGCTGGTGTAGCACTCATTGTAGCATACCCAGGCCAATGCATTTTCTTCACCAAAAAGGAGTGCACACTAAGTTGCTAGGAGCATGTATGGGCACAGGTAATTTTGTACCCATTCTAGCACTTTGCACTTGCACTTCATCCTAAAAATGCTCTGTGTTTGTACATGAGCCTTTGCATATCTTTTCCTAACCCCCCTCACTAAGGATTAATGGTGATGATTTTTTTAACTTAAAAGAGAGAGGGAGTGTTTAGAAAAGGAAAAATAAGAATGAGAATATCAAGACATAAAAGAGTTTACAACAGAATTGAGAAAGTCAGAAGGTATGAGGACAGTGACTAACTGGGGTTGTGAATGGTCTGACCACTTCTTACCATCAAATGAAGAAACTAAGAATTTTGCAGAGATGTATCAAATTCGCCTCTTCCCCATTAAATGCATTTTTAAATGTGTTCTACATGGTTGATCTTAGACATATATAGTATAAGGTAAGGTAGGAGAGAAGGCAGATTAAAAGTTGTATTTATATTTTCCTATATATAATACTAAATTCCACTTAATAGATTATACATCACTTGCATCATTCCTTGCTCAAGATTACAGTTTAAGGAACAATTCATATACACACTATGGCTATAATTATGAGGAGACAGTTAAACTTCATTTTGGTGTGACAGAGTAAACAGATCACCAGCAGGAAACTAATGCAAATGGAAGCATGTCTGTCTTTCAATAAAGGCATCCAAAGGCCTGTGAATATAGCGGCAGCTTGAGAGGCTATCCCACATGCATGCATAGAATAAAAATACTTCCCTGGCTTTTGTCAGCAGCCATACAAACTGCCCTAAAATTTGATGGTGCACACCTGCTGTATTGGACAAAACATGTAAGAAAGTGGAAGGTGAGGAGGCGTGTCTAGAGTATTAATCCTGACTAAGCATGGGGTGATTTTACAAAGTCCCAGCAGATAATGCCCTGGCAACTATAACACTTAGGAACCAAACAGTCTAAAGCAGGGGTCCCCAAACTTTTTTACCTGTGATGCACATTAAACTGTAGAGTTGGGGGGGTTAACACAAGCATGCAAAAAGCTCCTGGGAGTGCCAAATGAGGGCTGAGATTGGCTATAGCCCCTATATGAACTGGCAGTCTAAAGGAGGCTCTGTTTGGTAGTACAACTGGTTTTTATGCAACTAAAAGTTGTCTACAAGCCTGGAATTCAAAAATAAACAGGCTACTAAGAGCAATATCCAAGGGCTTGGTGAGCAACATGTTGCACACGAACCACTGATTGGGGATCACGGCTCTAAAGCAATTATGCTAACCATAGCACCATTATGCTACTCACCTATAAAATATGTTCATTAAATCACCCCTTTATCCAGAGAGGGGTAATGCTTTAATTTTTTGAGATTAGCAAGTGTTTAGATACAAAATAACTTAGAGCCTGGTAAACATTTGCTATTTTTTTCATTTGCTCAGGCACAAGTTAATGGGCCAAACAACATATGAAAGATGGCAAGGAAATGGAGGCAGTTCAAGACATGGAACATTTGTGTCATTGGCTACTGTAAATTTGGGATTGTAAAATAAGACTAATATGTAAGGTACAGAAAACAGTAGTTGTCCTCAGCTCAGTCAGTGTTATTTAGGTTCTGTTTCATTATTCCCAGATCAGTAAAATACAATGTAAATCAAAGGAATGGAATTTATTAAACAAGCCAACAAACAGGAGTGGCTGTTGGGCCTGAACACTCTTCTATTTCATACAAACAGCTTTCAGGCATCACACAGTGCAGCTCTTACTAGATTCTTGACTTGTTTAAAGGTATAATATTATCAACAGCTTCAATTATCTTTTGTAATAATTTTCTGTATTTCACTATTAGTAATATTCTTTTAATGCCTTTACCCTAGATCTACAGATGTACGTTTGCAAAGTTTTTCAAATATTACTTACGTGCATATTTTCTTAAAGTGATCTAGTAGTGTTTTATGGTGCCTCTGCACTATTTCATGATCAGAACTGAAGGAATCCTCTGAGTATATGGGCCTTGCCACCAAATATTTATTTTCCACCGAATCCATCACTGAGGGAGTTTTTGTTTGAAAATGTTTAATTCATCTGGAAGAAAAAGCCATCTCAGTGATACATCAGTGAATGCAATGGAATCCTCTTTAATTGCACGTGTCTTGTTCAGCGATTTATAAAAAAGTTGGCTTCATTAATATAAAATAAGACCATAGGGCAGTTTTACTTCAATGAAATGGGCTTGTGATAAACATGATCTGCTTATTGTTCAATGATGAAATACTGTATGCATGGTATGTGTTTTGTTGTTTCTTGCACTAAACAGGACAAGACAATTACGCTAAATTCCAACTTCCTGGTTCTTATGGGACTCGTTCATGAAAAGACGTTAAGTACAAGACTTTATATTTGCCAAGCACATACAGGCACTCTAGCATTAGTGTCATGAACATCCATATACACCCTCTTTAAATGCCAAACACTTTGTTAGCATTACATGTGCACAAAAACACACATAAATGCTTATGCTTTGTTGCAAATACATATTTCCAAATGTTGTTAAGACTGTTTAGACAATTGAGATGGCAAAGTAAGTTCTTCAACAGTATTTTTAACATAATTGGGTTGATATAATAATTTGCCTGATTTTTTTTCAAATTTCTTAAGAATAAGGCCACACAAGTGGGGGTTCCAGTTATGCAGAAAACAGAGGGTTCCATCGCCATGGTAGACAGATGAGCAAACACTATGGGGCCCATTTGAACAAATTAATTGTTTTTTCCCTGAAGAATCTCGAAAAATTTGTGGTTTTCCTATTTTTCTAAAAAGCTCTAAATTTTTATGTGCGAAATTGGGTAAGATTTATTAAGCTTTTTTTTACCAATGTGGTAACAATATTTTTCCCAAATAGTTAAAGGAACAGTAACACCAACAAATTAAAGTGTTTTAAAGTAATGAAAATATCATGTAGTGTTGCCGTGCACTGGTAAAACCGATGTGTTTGCTTCAGAAACACTACTATAGTTCATATAAACAAGCTGCTGAGTAGCAATGGCAGAGATTGAAAAAAGGCTATGTGGCACAGGTTAAATAGTGGATAACAGATAACATTATGTTCTACAGAGCTTATCTGCTAAGTGCTGAGCCTTTTCTCCTTTGAATGGCTGCCCCCATGACTACACAGCAGCTTATTTATAAAAACTACAGTAGTGTTTCTGAAGCAAACACAGCAGTTTTACAAGTGCAGGGCAACACTGCATTATATTTTTATTACTTTAAAACAATTTCATTGTTTGATGTTATTGGTCCTTTAAGCAATACTTGTTAATTTCATAGCATATTAGAAATCAGCACAGGCCCTCTGGCATTTGCAAAGTGTGGACTTTGAGTACAAGAAATGACTCATTTATACATCTATAATGCCTCGCATCCTTTTTTTCAAAATGAACATGCTAAAAAATACATGTCTATTTTTTAAAATAAAAAAAAATCCATGCACCTCCCTCACAAACCCTTTGCATTAAATTCATCTTGAACAAAAGGATAGAACACCCGTTAAAACATCATTCTAATGCTACATTCACTAAGTCATCCTCCTCACAATGTTTATGTCCCTTCCTCCCACTTTTACTTTGTCACTGTGTTTTATCAATAATTCAGCAGCCTTGAAATCATGAAAATAGCTATATCAAACCAGAAGGTCTCCAATTGGACAGTTCTGCTCTACGTCAATTAAAAGGGACTTTACATTTTTCTCCCTTGCTAAATTTACAAAATTGAGATTGAATAGCCATATAGCTCTTCAACTTCAAAGGTTATATGGTTTATCTTATCAGAATCTGCCTTTTATATTGTGCTGTAAAGTAATTTGATTTGTCATTACCATTTCTTTCTTGGTTAACCCTAGTATACTGCCTCTGTAACCCTGCTTCATAAAACAGTGTGCAGTATGGTATATGTAGGGACATAATCCACACTAGGGTCAACAATAAAAAATGTTGCCTTTACTTTTTGACATCTATCAAATAGAAATCTTACAAAAATAAGAAATTTAGATCTTGCCAACTTAAATGTAGATTTCATAGAACTCGATGGGAATTGTACTTTCATCATTCAAGCAAGCAGATTGAGCCATTTAAAAAAAATCTCATTCATTTTTAAAATGCTTAAAATAATTCTCAAAATGCTGAAAATCTAATATTAGATGATTGATTTATAAAGGATATTTTTTAACAGTAAAAAAACTACTCAGTTAGGTGTAAGAGCTCAGCACAGGTGTTTGACTGTCTAATGCAGTCAAACATATCCTGATGAACTGACACATTTGAAAATGTTTAGAATGAGAAGACATTCAATTATGATTATGTGGTTTAATTAATCTGTTTCATTGTGGTAAAATTAATCTGTTTTGAGAAAGTTTGGGTAGAACTCTAAGTAGAAACAGCCCTAGCCCTAATGATGTTCCTCCATTTAGTGTGCAGATTTTCAGGTGAATTAACCATTTGATATGCAGTAAATTTTAAAAAAAATGTGGTGTACATATGAGGTCATTGTCACATTTTCTTAATGTAACGGCACACAGATTTCAGTATTATATGTAGCTTTACGGTCTTTGAGCTTCTTATCTAGGACAAACTGAAGCCAGCTGATATCACAGATGGACTTTAGTTTATACATGTTATCCAAGACTACTATTTTACTGTCCATATAGCGGTTATTTAGCACACACTCTCAAATGTACACTATCAAATGTACGCAGCGTGCAGGATTTGTGCGCCATAGACATTTTACACCTTCTACAGCAGTGACACATGAGATACCAATAGTTTTACATTTATAGCAATCTTCTGTTTTTTCGAAAAAAGGCCACATTTATTATCATTTGAATTACAATATACAAGTGTCATTTATTTACACTGTTTTAGGAGTAAAATTCTAAATTAGAAAGATTTTGTTCAATGGTTTTACATCCACCCGTGTAATAAAACTATGTTTAAAAATTTAAAGACTTACCTATGAGCTCAGTATGTATTGTGGAAAAATAGTTCCTTAATATAACCCAGTTCCTAAAGGCAGTAGCAGGCAGCTAATAACTGTTTTCAGGTAGTAAGCATTTCATATATTCCTGTAGGCGTTTCAAATTTGTGAAGAGCAATCATTAACTTGATTTAACTGTTTAAGATACAAGAAGATTTTAAACGAGTCAACCTTTGAAGCTGTCATCAATGAGTGATATTGATAAGGAAGTTCTAAATGAACAGTGTCTTTGCTTTCTTTATTGTTCTCGTAAAAACATAGGACAAATGATTCCCATATATCATAAATATATATTATATATATATAATGTCTTTGCTCTACAATATGGTGTATAATGTCTGTTCAAGCATTATTCTGGGCTTGACTGAAGGGACGGTACATTATAATAGAACTATGAGTGTATCTGTTACAGGATCATGGCAGTAGATTCCACTGTTTGCTCTTTAACTCCCACAGTTAACTGTTTTAGCCTGTGTATGTTACTGTAGTAAATGCGTCCAAAATACAGTGATGTTTCAGTTATGAAAAACATTAAAAGTTAATGGGGGATATAATAATAGTTGCTAACAGGAATAATATTTGCAATTCAAAACTATATGCCTTTGCTTAAACACATTGCACAGATTTAATACAGGTTTTGTGAACCCAAAAAAATTCCCATTGGTTGTGCAGAGTATGTTTTGTTGCTTCAAAAGATTAGCCCACCTTCAAGCATACCTTAAAGTGCTCAATGCGCAATTAAATTTAGCAATGCAATACAATAAGCCTAATAAAGAATATAAGATTGCAAAATATTAACTTTTATGCTCACCTGTGCATTTCTGTCTTATTATGTTTTATTGCATTTCCCGCTTATGCTAAATATTTATGTGTGTGTGTATATATATATATATATATATATATATATATATATATATATATATATATATATATATATATATATATATATAATGATTTGCAAATCCTTCATAAACTGTACTAGCACAACTTTAGATGTTATTCTGCCAAATGGAAAGCAGCTCATAGTCTCCTATTATAAGAAGACACTGAAACCTTAATTTCAGTGAGAGATCACAAAGCTACAAATACAATAGAGTACTGTTCTCAGTTAAAAGGAAAAACCTCTCAAATTGAGCCAAATAATAGAGATTGTAGTGAAAAGTTCTGCTTATTCTTTTGTTTTAGAATAATCAATATTTTATTTTCTTAATTAAAGTATTAGTAGATCTATGTTCTGTAACTACTTGCCCCTCTCACCCCCCTGGAATGAGATAATGAGCTCTGTATAAGAAAAGAACAAACTTTCCCTTACCCTGCCTGTGTAGATAGTTTACAAATACAGTAAGGGGGATTATACATGAAGTTGAGATATGAGGTATTTCCCCTCCTTCAGAAATTGACCTTTAAAGAAGAGCAAAAACTAAAAGTGTTTTAATGTAATTAAAATATAAGTACTTTAATACTGGCCATAAAAGTATTGAGGGAAGTTATCTGAGTTGTGGCAAATTGCCCCTTAAAGGAACAGTAACATCAAAAAAGTGTCTTAAGGGTGGTGGCACACGTGGCAATTCCGGAGAGATTAGTCACCCAGCGACAAATCTCCTCTTCTTTGGGTGACTAATCTCCCGAAATGCCTTCCCGCCGGCAAGAATGTGAATCGCTGGCGGGATGGCATTCGGATCGTTTCGCTTTTCCGAAGTCGCCCGAAGTTTCCTCGTGAGGCAGCCATTTAAACACAGGATACACAATGGGTAACAGATAACTTCCGAAAAATCACATTGTGTACAACAGAGATTATCTGTTATCTGTGGTCTATCCTGTGCTTTTTCTCCTTTTTCAGATTTAAATGGCTGCCCCCATGGCCACAAAGTACTGTAGCTTGTTTATATAATCTGTTTTAGAGTTTCTAAAACACACCAGTTTTAAACAGTGCAGCACAACAGTACATTGTATTTGCATTACTTTAAAATACTTTCATATTTTGGTGTTACATCATGAATAAAAATGCCTGTCTAAAACAATGTGTCCTGTTCACTTACAGTGCAGTTTTACATAAATCTAGTTGTGTATTAATTGAAACCTTGTTGGGTCTTCATTGTATTATGACTGAACAAATCAATATTCTGGTTGAAAGGGGCAAGTCTGCAATCACTAACCTGTACACACCTGCTAAGGATTCAGAGAAGAAATCTTTATGCCTAAAGCTGCCCATAGAGGTTAGAATTTTTAAAAGATCTTTTCGTTATTGTAGGACCAAGCTTATCTTGAAACGATCGTTTAAATGTACGATTTGTCCATCAACTAAAAAGACCATTTCAAGCAATGTTGCCTAGTTAAAGCCAGGAAAACTGAGGGTAGCTGCCTGCTTGGCCCTGCAAACAATTAGACAATAGATAGATTTCAATGTGACTGATGAAAATTTTCTAACCTGGCCGATCAATTTTCGGACCGACGTCAGACGAAAAATCGTTAGATGCACGATCGATCGCATGGGGACACCCACAGCCCTCTTCTATGTGCAGTTAGCGCATTCACATCTTCAGGCGCTCTGACGCTGCGTGATGATGCTGTGTAATTGCGCAAGGTACGAAATTTGAAAATTGAAAGGGCCTGCAGGTAAATATCCAGTGCCCAACGTAGGTTCTGTGTTACTAGTTCTTGGGTGTGATTATATTGATTCCTGTGTGTGACTTCCTTGCCTGATTCTGACTCTTTATATCTGCTGCCTGTACCGACCTTTTTGCCTGTCCCCGGCTACGACTTGGATTTCGATTGTGTACTTTGCTGCTCTCACGGTACTGATCGCAGCTTGTCCCGATTACACATTGCTTGTTCCCCGTTCAACTGTGTCTACGCTTTGGTTCCCTTGCCTGCTCAGAACTCCTACCTCTAGTCCTCTTGCGCAATTAGTGGAGGGCTCCTCCCAATATGAAAAACGGCTGATGAAGGCAGAAGCGTGAGCTGAGACAGGGACATTGGGCGTTGGTTGTCCTGGGTTTTGGGAAACCGGGCGTGACACTTAAGTCCAAGCGAACAGAAAATTGTGGGGCTCTTTGATCCATTTGTATAATTATTATCTAAACATTTGATTGAAGCAGTAATTTGTAGTTCATAGAACCCCCAGTCATTTGATGGTGCAGAACTAATTACCTTTGGTTATATGACAGTAAATGAACAGAACAGTAAACAGTAACAAGGGAAATGAGTGAATTGTGCACATACAACTTTTAGCACTAGAGCAAATTGCTGCCTTTATAATTATATATAACGGTTATAAATATTAACTAATTAATTGTCTCATTGACCTAATTAGAATAAAGCTGATGTAGTTGAACATCTTTTCTGTGTGCATGACAAGAGCAAAATTGTCAACACATATTCCTCAGCCATCCCATGTGGACTAGGATATTGTCAACTACTTGACTACTTAAGCTAACGTTTCCCCTCCTATTCTCTGATATCTCTTTCTATCCTTAGTTCCTATTCCCTCATTCTCTTTTATCTACCTCCACCCCTTTCCTTCTGAATAACTTCTGAAAGGGATATGTCATGATTTTTTATGGTGTATTGTTTTATTTCTAAATTACACTGTTTATATTACAAATAGTTCACTCTATCATATAAAATTTTATTCCTGAACAAACAAGTGTATTTTTTTAGCTGTAAAATTGGTGTGTCATCTCAGGTCATTGTGCCTGATGCTATGATTTCAGAAAGTGCCAGTACTTCATGAAGGAACTACTACAGAGCTTATATGTTATTGGCTGTGTATCCTGTGCCTTTTCTGCTTTTTTCAGCTTTAAATGGCTGCCCCAATGGCTAAACAGCAGCTTGTTTATATAAACTATTATAGAGTTTCTGAAGCAAACACACTGGTTGTACCAGGGCAGGGCAACACTACTGTATATTATATTGTAATTCCTTTAAAATACTTAATTTTTTTGGTTTTACTTTAAGTTCTCATATTTACCAGGAAGCTGTTCTCTTGTGTCAGGGAGTTGTTATCTTGTTATATTCCCATTGTTCTGCTGATGGGCTGAAGGGTATGGGAGGGGTCTGATATCACTCCAACTTGCAGTGCAGCAGTACAGAGTGCTGCTGTATTTCCCTTTTAAACCTAACTCCTATAAAAACCACTTGCCTCAGGTCTATTTAGGTTTTTGGTTAGTTCATATATGCATATGGCTGCCTAAAAAACAGCGCAGTCAGCATTATCAACCAACACCTGATGAGAGATGAGGAAAATGGTACAGCTGCCAGTGCTTTCATGAAACCCTTCTTTTTTTAAAAAAGCACATATGAACTTATGGTCCTGTCAGAGCTTTTACATTTAAATTAAAGCAAATCTGCTGGTTTGTGATCTGCTGACTGAAAGCTGGCTTGAATCTGGGTGATCCATTCAAGCTTTTATAAACATGGACAGAAGCAAAGATGAACTCATTTGTAAACATTTGCCAATGGACTCAGGGGCAGGCTTATCCACACTCTTGCATGCACTCTCACGCCCAGATATTCTTACTCTGGCCACTGATGGAAACATTTGCTTCCATTTTAAATCCGATTTTCAACAAAAATATGATTTTCTGTGGATCACTGAGAAATTACTTTTTTTTATTTTGGTAATTTTATTGCATGTTTAGCCATTTTATTTTATTTTCAATTCTCCATAGATATGTTCTGCTTGTTTGTGTCCATAAAACTTTCAGACCACAACTATTAAAACTGTGACTTTGACCAATGTTGTTATAAGAATGTAGCACTAGCATTAAAGGTGGCCATAGATGTAACAATTCCAAGAAAGATCGTTCGTTTCAATACACATGTGTAGAGCTAAATCGTCAGATATTCAGGTAGATATATAGGTAGAAACAATAGAATTCTACCTGTATCTGACAATTCAGCACTAAAATTGACCGATGTTTGGGGGCCTTCAAAGGCACCTGATCAAAATTTTCCTTCCAGCCCGATCAACAAGCGACCGATATTCAAGTCTTTTGCCTATATCAGTCACCTCTTTTCCCACCATACACGCACGAATATCGTACGTAAATTTGTTTTGTACGATATTATCTGTGGGTTAATGGCCACCTTAAAGTGCCAAAGCAGACATAGGAAGGTGTGTGAGTTTAAGTACAAGTGGCAAAACATGGGTTGAGTGATATTTTGGATATCTTCTGAATAAAAAGGACATATATTTTATTCATAGAAAAACAAGGGGTTTGCTGTGCTGAAATTCATCATTTACTTCCAAAACAATTTTGATCGTGGTTTAAATATTGGACATTCAGTTACTACAGTAGTAAAGGCCAAAATTATACCATCATGAGAACCAGAAAAACAAAGAATGAAATTTAAAAATACAGTGCACTGAAATCATTAGTTTGTGGTGCCTGTCCTGAAATGTAATACATGTATAACATTTTGTTTAAAGAAGTGGCTAGGACGACACCTACAAAGTGGTTCAAAATGGATCATCACAAAAAAGCTCTCGTACTTTTTGTGATGCCAAGACTTTAGGGCTTTTGTAAATTGTTTTTCTGCTAATGTTTTGATTTCTCACTTTTATAAATGCATAAATGGAAAAAATGCAATATCTGTGTGGCTAGTCATTTAGCTAGTCTGAGCACCGTCACCGGTCACAAGGTAGAATGCATTACATTTCAGCTTATCCATGCTAGAATGCTGCTTGGCAGTTTGGCACATGGCAGATGTCTTACCAGAGAGTAGACCTGAACTTGTAGGTTGTTTTTTGGCCCTTTATTCTTATGAAGTAGTTGCTTTTCTCAAATTATGAGAAACAACAGTAATTAAGATTATGCAGGCACATTACAGTAGAAAATATGGATCCCAAATAAATTACCTCTTACTATAAATAGGTGCATGAAGTAAAATTCACAATTTTATTTTGAGAAAGTTAGACTGAAATTTTTTTTATTTGATTACTTAGTGAGTAAACAAACCATGGGTGTAGTTCCATGAACTTTGGTTTTTAAAAGCAGATAGGCTGCAATATCTTAGGCCTCAAGTACAAGGTTCATTTTAATTTTTATTGGTATCTAAGAATGTGGAGAAATGTGGAGAAAGGATCAGCACTACCGTTATGTGAAACAAATCAATATACAAACTGTCAGCAGCTTTAATTTATACAGGTATGGAACTTGTTATCCAAAATGCTTGAGACCTAGGGTTTTCCAGATAAGGAACTTTAAGTATACTAAAAAAACATTTAAACATTAATTAAACTCAATAGGGTTGTTTTGTTGCCAATAAGGATTAAATATATCTTAGCTTGGATCAAACAAAAGTTACTGTTATTATAACATAGGAATGGGATTTTTTTAAATTAAAATGTAGTCTATGGGAGATGACCTTTCAGTAATTTGGGGCTTTCCGGATAATGGGTTCAGGATAACAGATCCCATACATGTATTAGCTTTTGAAAATCTTTGTTGCCCCTTTTCCATGTTGTAACTTCAATTAATATATGTCTCAACATAAAGCCCATTTCCCATAAATGGAAAAAGTCCTTTGCCAACTTTCACACTATAGTCTATTAGCCAAACCCCTATATTAATTATATCTAAAAATGATATTGAATTATTTTTGTTGGTGTCTCAGGCAACAAATAAAAGATGTCTTCGGACTCCAGACAGATAAGCATAATGCAAGAAAACCTATGTACTCCTCTTCTTCTAAGAAAGCATTTTACATGCAGAGAATATAACTAAATGGAGTGTGAATTCATATGAACAATATTTATTTATTTTTTGGTGTAACTGTTCCATTAAAAGGATCAGTATTATATGATCTGTTTATTTAAACGATAAGACAGGTAAAGCCATATCTAAATATTGGCCCTGTACTGCTGATTTGGGTATTTTTATGGTGGGTTAATTGCCTATAAGACAACAAAGCAAGGATTTAGGTAGCTGGAAATGTAAGCAGTGTTAAATGGACCTTTTGTTTAAGATAAAACTGTGATACCTGGGGGGATCAGTAGGATTCCTTGACATTCATAGCAGGAAAGGACTTGTGATTTATGACCACTTGCATCTAGGCAGTATGAGGTACAATGTGTACTTCGGATATTTGCATACTACACATCGTATGTTATTACTGTTGCATTATTTCAAGAACAAAATGCTGTTTATAATTCGCTGAATAAAGTTTTGATGAAAACACAAAACATAGCTTCAACAATCAGTTACATTGTGTACATTAAACTAAATTCTTACAAATTTCACAATCATTTAAAACTATAGCTAAAGGTGGCCATACACGGGCACATAAAGCTGCCGATATCGAACGTTTTGACCAATTTGACAGCTTATCTGCCCGTGTATGGGGGCTTCCGACGGGTCTTCCCGATTGATATCTGGCCACGATATTGATCAGGAAGGTTTGATTTTTAATTAGTGGCATATCGGGGAAAGATACGCTCGTTTGCTGATGTTGCCAAATGAGCAGATCTTTGAGTCTATGGCCATCTTAAGGCATCATATTAACATTATAGCCCACATCTGTAGTTATTCATACATATTCCTGTTCCTTAGTGTTTGCACTGTCCTGAAACTTGAATTAATTGCTACATAAATAAAAATGCTTTACCGAACTACGCACAAATGTTCTTGGGCGTTATTAAGTATTGTTATCTTAAAATGTTATATTGCTGCCAAATTCATTTTAACACCTGTTCAGTGTTCCACTTGACCCTTTATAAAATTGTAGTCTATTTTTGGATGCAGCAGTGCTCCTGCTTTTAGATTAAAAGGCTACACAAGACAGATAATTTGATGCATACATAAAAATTAACATACGGTCATCTTGCAATAACAAAGGGAAATAATCCATAACGGTTTGCCCACCACCCAAGCTCCCTCAACTAAATTTTAATTCCCTGGCTCAGGATTTCAAAAGGAAGTAATAAACATTCACCACCTAGCAACAGCATTTTAAAAAAAACATGCCTTTATTGTTAATTCGCGGCAACAATGGAAGAAAAAGAAGATTCAGTGAAATTTGTTTCAGGATTAAAACACTTGCACCCATATGTAAGGCACTAAATTTGCCCAGGACCAGTTTATAGTTCAGTTTATAAATACCTAAGTGTCCCTATTGTCCTGTGCTACTCCTGTCAGTCCTCGCATCAAATCAGAATTTACTTGAGAAAAGGCACTGAAGGCCCGAAACATGTTGTGTCTGTCAGTCGACAATAAACACTAATTCAAAGCAGTAAATCTGCATTTGAGTGTTCTCCTCTCTTCTGGTTAAATACTGACTTCAGATGTCTGGTACATCTACTCCTAAGTGGAAAGAAGCATTCTTCATTTAAACAGCTATTGGCACTGCACTGGATTCATCCCATTTTGTATCAAATCCGAATTTACAAGTCTGTATCAGTTGATGCTGACATTTCTGATGTGAAGAACCACCAAGATTTCACCTGCTGCAAAAATAGCTCAGTGCTTTGGTGCACGTAAGTATAGAAACATTACACTTGTTTAAATATGTTGGGCACAGTGTAGCTGCATTGCAACGGTCTTGTTATTACATTGGTATGGATGTGTTCCATACATATATGCATTATGTGTCTTTTGTCATATATTTAAACAGACACACATTAATTGTGACGAGTAATGTAGTATAAAGAGCATTTACATTTAATGGGTTATGAAGGTAGAATGGTAAGTTGACTTACATATTTTCCTATTTTAATAGTTATAAAACGGATACCACGTGTGGATGTTGTACAGTTATGTATTACTCACACACTAGGAAGTCTTTCTCCATCTGCTGTATATCTTATCAGCTGGGTGTATGATGACGACAAGTGTGGGGAGCAGCTATTAGAATTTCAATTTATAATCACTGTTGGCTGGAGTAAATGTCATTATAAACTACTGTGTAGCATTTAGCAGACGTTAAGGGGCAGATTTATCAAAGTGTAAAACTAGAACTCACCACAGAAAACCTTACTCACTTTCTATTCATTCCTATGGGATTTTTAGAATCTTATTTATTATTGAATTTCGGAAAAAATTAATCGTACAATTTAACTCCCAAATACTCCAAATTTTTCAGATTATTGCCTGAAAACCACACATATTTTTGATTATCGTAGCATGATATCTTGCAATTGTAAAATGGACATCTGCCATTGACTTACTTCTACATGACCTCGGCAGATTTGAGATGGAGTATTTTTTTATTTAGACTTTTAGCAGTATATATATATATATATATATATATATATATATATATATATATATTGTGGGGAATAGCTCAAAGCAGCCGGTAGGGCTCAGGTAAAACAGTTCTTACAGAGGAGACAGGAGGCTTGGGTTTGCAACAAAAGTGAAACAGGCTCCTGCCTGGGGTTTTATTGTTCAAACCAGACAACTTAAACAGGCACAATTTCCGTTCTAAACAGTCAAATAATAATGTAAACCTCACCGGTTTGCAGTGTTACAGTCCATAGGAAAGTTCCTTGCGATGGTAACAAACATTTGCCATTTGGAGTTGCAGTCAAACACACAGTTTGTTCACAAAACACTTCACAGCGTGTGTTCAGAGGTTCTCTCTGACTCCCAGTACAACACACCCCCACTCCCCGCCAGGCTCCCTTAAACAGCCCCACCTGCGGACTAATTGGGCAGCATACTGAACTATCCTTGCTCCAGGGTCCTAACCTGTCTTACCCTGGAGATTTAAAGGAGCCAATACCTCAGGCTGGGTGCTATATACCTCCCATCATATACAGGCAGCCTATTGGGACATAGCTCTTTGTCACATACCTCCCCCCTCTGTTCGAACCCGGGGTTTCGGACACCATTAGCCACCATACAGTGGACCCTTGACAAGGCATCTGCATTACCTTGCAGTTTGCCTGCTCGGTGTTCCACTGTAAAATTGAAATTCTGCAAGGAAAGGAACCAACGTGTGACCCTTGCATTTCTTTCTTTTGCCTGTGACATCCAGGTTAAGGGAGAGTGGTCCGTAATGAGCACAAACTGGCGGCCCAGAAGGTAGTACCGCAAAGCTTCCAGTGCCCATTTAATTGCTAAGCACTCCCGCTCAACAATACTATAATTTTTTTCTGCAGGGGTCAACTTCCTGCTCAAGTAGACCACTGGATGCTCTTCTTCCCCAACTAACTGTGACAATACCGCACCTAATCCAACACCAGAGGCATCAGTTTGCACAACAAATTTCTCTTTGAAGTCTGGTGCGACCAACACTGGATCTTGGCATAAAACCACTTTCAAATCATGGAATGCCTCCTCTGCCTCTGGTCCCCACTTAATCATTGTGGACCCTTTCCCTTTGGTCAGGTCGGTCAAAGGAGCAGCCCTGCTTGCAAAATTTGGAATGAACCTACGATAATAGCCCACCATACCAAGAAAAGTACGAACCTGCTTTTTAGTGAGTGGCTGGGGCCAGTCTTTAATTGCCTCCACCTTGTTCACTTGAGGCTTGATAACACCTCTCCCTATAGTGTACCCCAGATAACGGGCTTCTTCCAAACCTAGGGCACATTTCTTGGGATTTGCCGTCAGGCCTGCTTCTCTAATGGAATTTAGGACGGCCTGTACTCTGGGGAGGTGACTTTGCCAATCCCTGCTAAAAATGACCACGTCATCCAAATAAGCAGAGGCAAAATGTTGATGAGGTCTAAGAATTTGGTCCATCATTCTTTGAAACGTGGCTGGGGCCCCCTGGAGGCCAAATGGCATACGAACATACTGGAAGAGCCCTTGTGGGGTAGAAAAGGCTGTTTTCTCCCTAGCTGTTTCTGACATTGGTACCTGCCAATACCCTCTAGTTAGGTCAAGAGTTGTTATGTACCTAGCAGGACCTAGTCGTTCAATCAACTCGTCAACCCTTGGCATAGGGTAAGCATCAAACTTTGAGACTTCATTTACCTTCCTGAAGTCATTGCAAAATCGTATAGACCCATCTGGTTTAGGAACAAGCACAATGGGACTATTCCACTCACTTACAGACTTCTCAATTACCCCCAAATCCAGCATCCTCTGCACTTCCTCGTCGACTGCCTGTCTACGGGCCTCTGGGATCCGATAGGGCTTAAGGCGGACCCGAACCTGAGGATCAGTAATGACATCATGTTTTATCAAATTTGTACAACCTGGTATGTCAGAAAACACCTCAGTGTTTCTTTGCAGAAACTCCCTGACTTCTTGCTTTTGTGGCTCTGACAAGGTTTCAGCTATTTTCACCTTTTGTATACCGTCCTGGGTAGGAGGAAGGGGTTGAATTATAGCCGTGAGGACTTCTCTGTCCTTCCAGGGTTTTATTAAGTTTACGTGGTAAAGCTGTTCTTTCTTCCTTTTATTTGGTTGGTAAACTTTATAGTTCACCTCACCTATTTTCTCGATTATTTCATACGGGCCCTGCCACTTAGCCAGGAACTTGCTCTCAACTGTTGGGACAAGAACCAATACTCGGTCCCCAGGGTTGAAAGTTCGAACCTTAGCTGAACGGTTGTAAACCTGACTCTGGGCCTTCTGTGCTTGCTGCATGTGTTCCCTGACTATGGGCATGACTGCAGCAATTCTATCCTGCATGAGGGTAACATGTTCCACCACACTCTTATGGGGTGTTACCTCTTGCTCCCAGGTCTCTTTTGCTACATCCAAGAGACCCCTGGGATGACGACCATACAATAACTCAAAGGGCGAAAAACCTGTGGATGACTGGGGCACCTCTCTAATGGCGAACATAAGGTATGGCAGGAGACAATCCCAATCCCTCCCATCCTTATCTACCACCTTCTTTAACATGTTTTTCAGGTTTTTGTTAAAGCGCTCTACCAACCCATCAGTCTGGGGGTGATAAACAGAAGTTCTTAACTGTTTAATTTTCAAGAGCTTACATAGTTCCTTCATAACCCGAGACATAAAGGGTGTACCCTGGTCTGTGAGGACTTCTTTAGGAATGCCAGTGCGGGTAAACATATAGAACAGCTCTTTAGCAATATTTTTGGAGGCTGTGTTTCTTAAAGGGACTGCCTCAGGATACCGCGTAGCATAATCCATAATTACGAGAATATACTGATGCCCCCGAGCTGACTTAACCAGTGGCCCTACCAAGTCCATTGCAATTCTTTCAAATGGGACCTCAATGATAGGCAATGGCACTAGAGGGCTACGGAAGTGAGGTACCGGGGCAGACAGTTGGCATTCTGGGCAAGAGTCACAATACCCCTTCACCTCCGCAAATATACCGGGCCAATAAAACCTTTGTAAAATTCGCTGTTGGGTTTTCTCCTGACGTAGGTGACCACCCAGGGGGTGAGTGTGGGCCAGGTCCAAGACCATTCGCCTATAGGGCTGGGGCACTAACAACTGCTCTACCACCCCCCCTTGGACTTTGTCAACCCGATACAGTAAATCTTGACTGACAGAAAAATGAGGGAATACACTCTCAGCCCCAGGTTCCTGAGGTTCACCATTAATTACCTTAACATTTTCCCAGGCCCTATTCAGGGTAGGGTCCCTCATTTGGGCTGTTCCAAAGTTAACCCGAGAGACCTCCAAGTCTGGCATATCGGATGCTTCGGAGGGCTCCAAGGGCAACTCTGTTTCACCTGCTAGTACCTCTAGGGGAAAATTATCTGCTTCAAGCATGGTCTCCCCTTCAGTTACTACCTCTGAGTTAGGTTTACAAACCCCTGGTGCATCCTTAGGAATCCCTTTCTCAGACCCCTGTGGAGAACCCTCCTTTCGCCAGAGCTTCCAAAAGAGGGGAAAGTCTCGTCCCAAAATTACACTATGCATCAAAACAGAGGAAACACCCACTTCATGACATGCAGTACCAGTAACAGTTTCAAATGTCACTATAGCAGTGGGATAACTTTTACAGTCTCCATGAATACAGAGCACCCCAAGATTACGTTCATTAACTTGGTCTGGGCTTACCAAACTGGCGTGTACCATTGTGACTAAGCTCCCGGAATCCAACAGAGCTTGAACAGACTTTCCACCCACCTTTACCACCGCCATATGCAAGTCAGTGTCTGCGGTGCACGCAGGGTGAGCAAACAACGACACCTGTTGAGCCGAGTGACAATCCATGGGCTCTGCAGGTAGTGGGCACCTGGCAGCAACATGACCCCACTCATTACATCGCCAGCATTGCACTTGGCCTTGACCCTTGGTTGGTGGGGACAGCTGAGTTTTGTCAGCTCCTTTAGACCATTCTATAGCCTTTTGGTCAGCCCCAGTATCCTGAGGCAACGAATCACTGGCTTTTCCTGGGGACCTTGCAGATGGATGTTTTGTGGCTGGCTTGCGGTGTTGTGGAAATGATCCTAAGTTGTCCTCAGCGGCAATATAACGTTCCACCATCTCCACCAGGTGATCGGCTGTCTGGGGATCTGCATGACTCACCCATCTCCTCAAGGATGGCGGAAGAGCTCTCAGAAAGCGATCCATAGTGACCCTTTCCACGACTTGAGGAGCTGACAGAGATTCTGGCTGCAGCCACTTTTTCACAAGATGAATTAAGTCATACATCTGGGCACGGGGAGACCTCTCTTGCTGGTATGACCACTTGTGCACCCGTTGAGCTCGCACGGCTGAGGTGACACCCAAGCGGTGGAGTATCTCCGTTTTTAACTTGTCATAGTCTTTGGCATCGGCTATGGTCAAATCAAAGTATGCCTTTTGCGAATCCCCAGTCAGAAAAGGCGCTACCAGACCTGCCCACTGGGACTTGGGCCAAGACTCCCTCTCGGCAGTCCTTTCAAAAGTATGCAGATATGCCTCAACATCATCATGTGGCGTCATCTTTTGCAGAAAACGACTGGCCTTAATGGAGCTATCTGTGTTAGGGGCCCCACTCGACACATTGGACCCCAGTGCAATCATCTGCTGTACCACATCCGTCAAGAGTTGTCGATCAGCCTCAACCGCCTTTGCTAATGCTGTCAGTTGAGCTGCAAGCAAACAATTAGTCTCTTGCTGGGTGGCCATACTCTGCCTCTGGATGGTATTGGTCTCTTGCTGGGCAGCATTTGCCTCCTGCTGACTAGCATTGACTTTGGCCAGCTGCAACACAAGTTCCTCCATGTTGTTGAACTACAACTCCCACAGTCTGCAGCAGATAGCACTGCCCTTTTAACAATGGTTGTCCTATTATGCTCACTGTCTCTCTGTTGCCCGCATCCGAAACACCATTTGTGGGGAATAGCTCAAAGCAGCCGGTAGGGCTCAGGTAAAACAGTTCTTACAGAGGAGACAGGAGGCTTGGGTTTGCAACAAAAGTGAAACAGGCTCCTGCCTGGGGTTTTATTGTTCAAACCAGACAACTTAAACAGGCACAATTTCCGTGCTAAACAGTCAAATAATAATGTAAACCTCACCGGTTTGCAGTGTTACAGTCCATAGGAAAGTTCCTTGCGATGGTAACAAACATTTGCCATTTGGAGTTGCAGTCAAACACACAGTTTGTTCACAAAACACTTCACAGCGTGTGTTCAGAGGTTCTCTCTGACTCCCAGTACAACACACCCCCACTCCCCGCCAGGCTCCCTTAAACAGCCCCACCTGCGGACTAATTGGGCAGCATACTGAACTATCCTTGCTCCAGGGTCCTAACCTGTCTTACCCTGGAGATTTAAAGGAGCCAATACCTCAGGCTGGGTGCTATATACCTCCCATCATATACAGGCAGCCTATTGGGACATAGCTCTTTGTCACAATATATATATATATATATATAGTATAATACATTTTAATAAATAAAAAATAATAAAGTATTTCTTTCACAAAAAAAAATGTGTTTTCCCCTTGAAAACTCAGACAAGAAAAAAATCAGACCTTAGTAAATAACCTCCTAAAAGTCCAGTTGCCTTTCACTTGCTAGTAGATAAAATATATCATGATGTGGATGAATGAGAATCTTCATAGACTTTATTAAAGAGACCATAATTAGATAGAATTAGCAAACTTGAATAACGTTCCTGAAGCAAAGGAAACCCTTAAAAGAAGATCTAACTTCAAAAATATGAATTGGAGTAAACTTATTTAGAGTGGTCCTCTGAGTACTTTTTCAATTAAAATGAATTTTCTATTTTAAGTGAGACATTCACTATATACATTATATTTGATATATGTAGATACGTATATACTGCTAAACAGGCTTGGATCAAAAGCTTTCTTTAAAGGTTTAAAGTGTTAGTGACCCTAAGAGACCAATTTAAAGTGATACTGACACTACAAAAACTACTTTTTAAAATATGAAAGTATATTAAAAGTTACCTACAGGTCATGTTTTTTGCTGAGAGGTTTGTTTTTGTAAGTAATTGTTAGTTGAAGTTCCTAAAACTGACGGTTTTGCCTGACTGTCCTATCTCAGCCTGTCAGTTAAAGGAAAACTATTCCCCCAAAATTAATGCTTGAGCTACAGAAAGTTTATATCAAATAAAGTGGCATATTAAAGAATCTTAAATATATATTTAAGTAAATATTGCCCTTTTACATCTCTTGCATTGAAACATAAATACTACAACTCTAACTGTAACAGGAAGCAGTGTGGAAGCAAAAGACAGAACTCTGTTCAATAGCTCGTGTGACCTAACATATGGTTTGTTTGGTATGTTTGTGTGCACCGTGAATCATATTATACTAAAAAAGTATATTATTATAAAAAAAAATTAATTACATGAAGCAGGGTTTTACATATGAGCTGTTTTATGCAATATCTTTTTTATAGAGACCTACATTGTTTGAGGGGTATAGTTTTCCTTTAAAGTTTCCAATGCTAAGGGACTCCTGCTGCACAAATATGGCAGCCCCCTCATACAGGAACATGGGGCATCAGACATGTAATGTAAAAGCATTGTGCAAATATTATTTTTTTGGCAAAATTATTAGTAGCTTTCAAAGGCAATATTATGATAGATGTAAAAAAAAGATTTAATTTCTGGTGTCAGTATCTCTTTAAGTAAGATTACTGAGGTTTCTTCAGCAAGTAACCCACGTGATTAGTAAACTTGTGTGTTTTTTCTTCATTTTAAAAGCCTGTTTAGGTAAAATAAAGTTTTTTCCCCACAGAACTCGTGATTTGTAAATTTACGCGGGGTTTACTTAAAGAATAATTAAAAATTACAATTTTAAACTGGGCGCTGTCTATGCAACTCCTGGATTCAGTTATCCAAGGAATTCTGACTTGAGCCAAACATTGCTAGCATTGCTGACTCTCAGATCAGTCAACATCCTGATTAAACATCTAAGAATAAAAATATCTCAAAAACTGCTCAATGGAAAATTGCAAAAGTGCTGAAAGAAGAACCCTGATTACATTTACAATGATTTTTTTTGTGCTTAAATCCTATTAAAGGAACAGTAACACCAAAAAAATTAAAATGAATAATAAATAATTTAAATAAGCTGCAGTGTAACATGGAGGAAATTGAAAAAATTATATATGGCACGGTTAAATAGTGTATAACGGATAACACCATTATGTTCTACAGAGCTTATCTGCTATCTCCTGTGTAACCTGAGCCTTTTCTCCTTTGAATGGCTGCTCCCATGGCTACACAGCAGCTTATTTATATAAAAAATAGTAGTGTTTCTGAAGCAAACACAGCAGTTTTACCAGTGCAGGGCAACACCGCATTATATTTGTATTACTCTAAAACACTTAAATTTTTTTATGTTTCACTTAAATAGGTACATCCTTACCTGGAAACCCATTATCCAGAAAGCTCTGAATTGTGGGAATGCCATCTCCACAAGACTACCTTTTTCTCTGTAATAATTAAACAGTACAGTAGCTTGTCCTTAATCCAAAGCTACATGATGCCATACTGGCAAAACAAAACTATTTAATGTTTGAATGATTCTTAAAGTATGTTGATTATGGAAGGATCCCTTATCAGGAAAACCCCAGGCCCCAAGCATCTGTGAAATGAAAGTGTTTAGATTGTTATATCCTCCGGTATAATTATAGAGCAAGCAGACCATGCAGCCATTGGGGAGCACAGGGGAAATGGAGGTCCAAACCATGGGGTCTGCTTTAGCTATAGTTGGTCTTCTGCTCGAGTGGCTGGGGATCAGGTGAGGAGAGTGGACAGGAGGATTTAGTAGGGCCCGTTGTGTTTTAGACTTCAGCACTGCATTGTGTAAAAGCTGATAATTTTGATCTTTATTTAGTGTTAAAACCACAAAAAAAACTTCTGAAACCAGGTTGCAAAAACCTTTGAAAAGCCAAAGGAAGCCACTGGACCTTTTTTCTTTTACCATTCAGACTTTTAGAGGTTTTTTTCGCTAGTAATTGTCCGAAAAACTAATATTTTAGAGATATTTGTATTTTAAGTGAATTGTTCAGTGTTCTGTTTCAAGCTGCTGTACTTAGTGATATTTTCCTTAGATCTGAGCCAGGATCTTTACAGAACACTACTCACTGTTATCTGCAAATCTCTTTAGATAGCTGAAAGCGACTGGACAAACATAAGTATGCAGATCTTGCTGAAGTTTTTTCCAAACTGTGAAAATCTCCCATACCTTCATTCATCCAGTCGGTCAGAGAATATTTTTCAACAACTTCATCACCCATCCTCCACCCCATAGGCATTCCCCTATGATGTCAGCTCCTGCCCTCCTCTGTCCAGAAAGGAGGACGAGGAAGGGTGGCAACCCTAATAACAGAAGTTGTGTGTAACATAACATTCACCATTTTTTAACATTTATTAATTTTTTATATTTGGATTTTTTAATAATTTTCATAGCACTGGTGATTTTAGGTAAATAATGTTTAGTTGTGGATTCTAAAACCTCTAAAACCACTATAATTCAACCTTTAAAGAATAACTAAAGCTTAACTAAAGACGTAGGGCAGACATTTTGTACATCATGTTTTCGGCTTCTATACTAGCCTGAGGTAACCACAGCACTTTAGCAGGGAAGATCTGTGTCTCCAAAGATGCCCCAGTAGCTTCCCATCTTCTTCTCTGCTGATTCACTGCACATGCTTAGGAAACTCCTGTGACAACTTTGAAGGCCTGGATCATTACTACTGTAGAGATGCTAGAGATACCATAGAAAGCTTTAACAGTACTTTGTTTCAATTATGCAATGAAATATTACAAATGCATTGCAATTAACCATAGAAATATTTCAATTATGGGGTCAAAATGCACAGAGATTTGTGCCATGATGACACAAAGTAGTACATCCAATTTGTCAGAATACTGAGAGAAAGCAGAGCTTGCTGCTAAGTGTTCTTTATTGGACACAACATGTTTCGGGCGGGTGCCCTTTATCAAGTGTACAAATAATCAGTGTTAACAAACATTTAAAGGGTAAAACAGGAAGTGAGATCACATAACAAGATAAGCATTAGGGGTAATTAGTGAGTCATTTATGCAAAATGTCCTTGATTTATTCAGTCCACAATGTGATATTTTCTGGAACCATTTCCAAATAGTCTTACCATTAGCCGTACATATAATGTAAATATCATGGGCTCAGAAATCAATTATCTGAAAAAGAAACAAATCAAGCATCAGTAACAAGAAAAAGTAACAAAAACTTTTTAACAAGAAAAAGTAACAAAAACTTTTTAACTGTACAAGTAAAACGCAACATTGTAACGGTGTCAAAGGAAGCATTTCACACTCCAGCTGTCATTCATGCCTTTAGGGTACATTGTATCTAACTTCTTGATCCAGTATGCTCAAGATGTTAGATACAATGTACCATGAATGACAGCTGGAGTGTGAAATGCTTCCTTTGACCCCGTTACAATGTTGCGTTTTACTTGTACAGTTAAAAAGTTTTTGTTACTTTTTCTTGTTACTGATGCTTGATTTGTTTCTTTTTCAGATAATTGATTTCTGAGCCCATGATATTTACATTATATGTACGGCTAATGGTAAGAGTAATGGGCATATCTTTTCCTTCCATAATAATTGAGTAATTTATCAAGATATGTTTGTGGTAGGCCCAGAAATGAGCAGTTCCTTGAGTATTATACACTTTTTTTTTTTCAATTTTTTTCAAATTTTTTCAAATTTTTTCAATTTTTCAACATTTGTTTGAAGAGACTATTTGGAAATGGTTCCAGAAAATATCACATTGTGGACTGAATAAATCAAGGACATTTTGCATAAATGACTCACTAATTACCCCTAATGCTTATCTTGTTATGTGATCTCACTTCCTGTTTTACCCTTTAAATGTTTGTTAACACTGATTATTTGTACACTTGATAAAGGGCACCCGCCCGAAACATGTTGTGTCCAATAAAGAACACTTAGCAGCAAGCTCTGCTCTGATTGCTTTCTCTCAGTATTCTGACAAATTGGATAAAGTTTAGCACCTGATGCGGGGGTGTCCACTGAGATTGAGAGCATTAAGCTACCATTCCCCAGTCGCATATTCTTTTCTACAAAGTAGTACATGTAATTGTAACATACAGTACATGAGTAAATGTGTTTTGTAGGATGAGCCTATTTACTTAAAGATAATCTAACACGAAAAATGAATTGACTATTTCACTATTATGTAACTGAATTGCTGATTTTGGGTTTATATATGGTGAGAACTTCCTTTGCACATAAGGGATGCAACTTCCATGGCCAAAAGAGTGAAATTTTGCTGTGGAGCTCTCTTAACATATTTCGTTAAGATTTACATTACAGATAGACAAAAATGCTGTACTCCTCATATTATTCTAACATTCTAGTGAGGAAATGTCCTAAAAGTTACAAAGTTTGCACTAACTCATAGCAATCTGTTAGATATGTGCTTGGGTTTCTTACCTAGTACATATTTTAAAAACTTATATTACCTCAATTAAAATGAAGTTATGGATGGAACAAACATTTTCTAACTGCACTCTCTATTATACATGTTGAAAAGCAATTTTATTGTAGACAAACTCACTACTGGCACTTTGTTATTACCATTGGCGACCATGCCCTTGGCACCCTTTGAGTGACATCCTTTGCAGAGTTGCTAAACATTAGAAGTAAATATGTTGTTAAATTTAAGAGGCACAGTGGACTTTTAAGGACAGTCACTATTTATTAAGCTGGTGGAGGACTGTTTGGGCAGGGTTTATGTTGAATCCCAGTCCATGAACCTGTATTACTGATACATAGCAGCCTTAGTTTTGACTCAGATACACCGGAGGTAACATACAATCATCTTTTGTAATTCTAAGAAGTGAATTTCCTTTTTTACAATTGAAAATTGATTTATTTTAGTGCAGAGAGAACATTAGCACTTTCTGCGCTAGCAATTCAGCCCCACATAACCCACTCCAACACCAAAGAGGTAAGTGCAGTGTGGCTGAGGACAGCCTAGAAATGACGCTGTGCAGCACTTATGCACCTGTGCATTTTTGACTTGTATAGAACCTCTAGAAGTAAAAGAGAGATGACCATCAGTTTGAGAGAGCAATGAGTTTAGCATTCCAAATGTGTCTCTTAAAAGGCAAGAAGTCTCAAAGAAACTGATAGTAGCTTTATACAAAAATCAATAACATCGAATGCCTTCCATGCACAATGGAAGAATTATTAACCTTATTCATAGAAGAAGCTAATTACATTGTAAAAGATGAATGCTCTATTTTAAAAGCTTAGATTACTGCACTGGAAATATGGCAGAAAGGTTAAACATAACTTGTGTGATTATATATACAGGTTTAATGTTATGCTCTGTCTTTATAATGTTAATTAATTTACTATGATTTTAATTTTCATGAAATTTGACCACATGCTAACTAGTAAATAGTATTTTTTTCTCAATGGCCTGCATTTTCTTTTACTTTACTTGTTTCTTAACATAAATCTGGAGCAAGGTTTAGAGTGCAGTCTGGTGGGCATCTTTTAATTAGGAAATTTCTATGTTCTTGGGCAACATATAAAAATGAAACTAAAGCCACATTCTACTTCCCAATAAGCCAAGTAAAACAAACCAGCAGTCAACTGAGATGTTTATAATGTATAATGAGCTGCTGTTTATTTATACCAGTTGAGTGATATAACAATGTTTCAGGTAATTTAAAACTGATATCAACAGGATAATATAAACACTTACCTTTTTAGAGAAAGTACATGAAAATGTCTGATAAAATAAAGCTTTGATCCAATAAACTCCATTAACCTTACCCCAATTTCATGTCCACCATGTACAATAAATAACAACACAGTTTCTACATTCAGCTGAGATTGCAAAACCCTGTCCATCTAGGAAAAAGGCAAAGAAAATACACCAGCAGTTTAGTGGCCTAGTTTACCTTTAAAATTTAAATATTGTTGACCCCAAAATCATATGATTACATGACAAAGTAAACTTTGAAAATTGGTTTCAAGGGATGTTTTCTTTGTTGTATTTGTTTTATGGAGCTTGCAATCTACAACTGCCAGTTGTTATTAAAAGTGGCAATAAATAAGTCTACTCATGATCAAAGTTAAATATATAAGACATATGTATTTGAGAAACAAGGTGTTGCAGACAATGGGCCTGAAAGTCAGAGGACATGGCCACATATTTGTCTGTACAGGTAGGGGACCTGTTATCCAGAATGCTTGGGAAGTGGGGTTTTCCGCATAATGAATCTTTCCGTAATTTGGATCTTACTACCTTTAGTCTACTTGAAAATCATGTAAACATTAAATAAACCCAATAGGCTTGTTTTGATTTCAATGAGGATTAATTATATCTTAGTTAGGATCAAGTACAAGCTACTGTTTTATTATTACAGAGAAGATTTAGATTATTTTATTATAATGGAGTCTGTGGGAGAGAGCCTTTCTGTAATTTGGAACTTTCTTGATAACGGATTTCCGAATAACGAATCCCATACCTGTACTGACATTCATTTTTGTGTACTTTGCAATTCTCTGTACGCTAAGTTCATTCTCGGTGCTTGCTCATTTACTTGCCATTGCATTCGTTTTCATTTTAATTCTAGTTTACAATTCATAGCTATGGCATTTTAAGACAAATACATTTAATCAATAAATTCCTTCACATTTTTTAAAATAGACTTTGAACATTTAAATAACAATATATTTTGTCTTCCTTGTTCCTGCATGTTTAAAACAGTACAAATATTGAGTTAGAATTAGTCATACTTAACTTTGTTCTCTCTTTAACCCTTTGAACATGAAGGGGCCGATTTATCAAGGGTCAAATTTCGAGGGTTAATAAACCCTCGAATTCGACCATTGAAGTAAAATCCTTTGAATTCGATACTTTGAATTCGAATATCGAATTCGAAGGATTTTAGCGCAAATACTTCGAACAATTTTTATTCGATCAAAAAAACCTTAGAAAAGTGCTGGGGAAGGTCCCCCTAGGTTAAAATTGAACCTCGGTAGGTTTAAACTACCGAAGTATGTAGTCAAAGTATTTTTTAAAGAGACAGTACTTCGACTATCGAATGGTCGAATAGTCAAACGATTTTTAGTTCGAATCGTTCGAAACGAAGTCAAAGTCGAAGTTAAAGTCGAAGGTCGTAGAAGCCTATTCGATGGTCGAAATACCCAAAAAAATACTTCAAAATTCGAAGCTTAGTAAATGTGCCCCGAAGTGATGGAGCACAGTCTCTATTGATACATCAGGCACACAGAATAATTTTATCTTACTGATACACCGGATCCACAAAACATGCTTCAGATACATAGACTATTTCTGGGTATGCCTAATTCCATTATGTTGTGTACAGTGCAAAATGATCCTGTGATCCCTGGACTCACTGTTAGCACATTGTGTAACCAACCCTAAATAGACTGTATACTGGGAGATACTCATAGATATCTGATGAACCCACCAATATCCACTAAACAAAGTCTACATAGATTCAACAAAATGTTGAAGGCCAAAGTTCATCGTAGTAGTCAGAGGTTTATGTAAAAAATCAGGGGAAAATCTGACACAATATGAACTAGGTTAGATAAAACATGTCATTCATAATTAATTTCATTCATTATCATCATCATTTATTTATATAGCTCCAACAAATTACGCAGTGTTTTACATTAATCTATCAACATTAACAAACCGGGAACAGATAACAATATGTAAAGGCAAATGCATAGGGCAGCAGCTGATGTTGAGTAATAAGATAGATGAATAAATATAATATAAAGTCTGGCTGTGCCCACAATAAAAATGTTATGCTTATTATATTACATATAGTAAGGGTACTAATTGCTTTATGACAGGATGTGCACAAAATGTACTGGGCAAAATCTTGCCACACAAGTCATATGAATTACGCCTGTGAAATGTTGCTGCCAAATGACCTTTAACTAATTACTCTTGAAAAAATGTAAATGAAGTATCGCAGATCGGTGCCAATGATGTGATATGTGTTATGCAACCGTTTGCAAAATATTGTCATATCACTGTGAGGAGTGAGACACATAGAACATGAAAGAAAACTGAATGTTTTAAGTATTAATTAGGAATCCACATTTATTTCACTATTTGGTAGAAAAAGTTACAGCAAATTAGAGAAAACCCAAACTTAACACTAAAAGCAGTATTCTACCCAATTTTTTACATAATTAAAGAAAATGTGATTCTAAGCAACGTAAATATTTCTATATATAACTACAATTTGGTTCTCCCTTTCTATATACTGCTTGTTCTGACTCCTGAAACAATACAGCAGGAGTCAGCTTTCTTCCAGCAAGTCAATGCCCACAATGCATTGCATGCTACTTTACTGGTCCGTTAATAGTCTTCTGCTACATTCTATCAAGATTTAGAACCAGCACTGCAGATCATAGGCAGCAGAACCAGGGGGCCACAGGGGCCACGGCCTCCCCAAAAAAAATTCTCCTGGATTTTTTTTTTTTTTTTTAAGAATTCTGCTTATAACAGCTTGAGCAGCCTTTTTCAAAATACTTGCGCCAAAACCCGACGCCATTATCATTTATTTTGGGGCTGAAGAAGCCGAAAGCTCTCATGACTAAAACTGGCCAATCGCGTTCAGCCTATTTGCATAATGTCGCCAAAACGTTTAGGCGCAAATAGGCTGATCCTGCGTTACACGCTGATTGCTGAGAGAGAGGATCTGGCGTGCGGCTCTGCGTGGATGAAGACGTTCTGCCTGCTGCTCCGTCTCCAATAAACTCCGTACAGACAGACACGTGATGTATTGCTAAAGATTTAATTATATGCTGCAGAGGTTTACCGTGTGTGTGTGTTTAGCCGGAAGATGGGAGGGGGCGTGTGTTAGGGGAGGGAGAGATCACAGACAGCTGGACTTGCTGCACCTTCCTTCTGCCTAGTGCCGGTCTTAGGCTAATGAGACCTATTGGGCCCAATCTGTCCCCGTGCCCATGGGGCCCCCACCATAGCAAAATCTTGCAATTGACTTCCTCCCGCATCAAACATCAAATTCATGGAATTCATCCTTTAAGTTCTGGGGTATTATACATGGAATTGCAAATTGTCTTTTGGCTTTTATAAAATAAATTGCATTATTAAAAAGAAACGTTTAGCTATCTATATATTCAATATTTTTCCTATAGTGGACATGGTCAAAGGCACAATTCAGCAGGAACAGCCCCTAAGTTTGCTCATAGTCTGTACAGAGAGATCCCATAAAACTGTGACAGCATAGGTATTCCTCTGTACTAAGCACAATTCAGCAGGAACAGCCCCTAAATTTGCTCATAGTCTGTACAGAGAGATCCCATAAAACTATGGCAGCATAAGTATTCCCTGTACTAAGCACAATTCAGCAGGAACAGTCCCTAAGTTTGCTCATAGTCTGTACAGAGAGATCCCATAAAACTATGGCAGCATAGGTATTCCCTGTACTAAGCACAATTCAGCAGGAACAGCCCCTTAAGTTTGCTCATAGTCTGTACAGAGAGATCCCATAAAAATATAGCAGCATAGGTATTCCCTGTACTAAGCACAATTCAGCAGGAACAGCCCCTAAGTTTGCTCATAGTCTGTACAGAGAGATCCCATAAAACTGTGGCAGCATAGGTATTCCTCTGTACTAAGCACAATTCAGCAGGAACAGCCCCTAAATTTGCTCATAGTCTGTACAGAGAGATCCCATAAAACTATGGCAGCATAAGTATTCCCTGTACTAAGCACAATTCAGCAGGAACAGTCCCTAAGTTTGCTCATAGTCTGTACAGAGAGATCCGATAAAACTATGGCAGCATAGGTATTCCCCTGTACTAAGCACAATTCAGCAGGAACAGCCCCTAAGTTTGCTCATAGTCTGTACAGAGAGATCCCATAAAACTGTGGCAGCATAGGTATTCCTCTGTACTAAGCACAATTCAGCAGGAACAGCCCCTAAGTTTGCTCATAGTCTGTACAGAGAGATCCCATAAAACTATGGCAGCATAAATATTCCCTGTACTAAGCACAATTCAGCAGGAACAGTCCCTAAGTTTGTTCATAGTCTGTACAGAGAGATCCCATAAAACTATGGCAGCATAGGTATTCCCTGTACTAAGCACAATTCAGCAGGAACAGCCCCTTAAGTTTGCTCATAGTCTGTACAGAGAGATCCCATAAAAATATAGCAGCATAGGTATTCCCTGTACTAAGCACAATTCAGCAGGAACAGTCCCTAAATTTGCTCATAGTCTGTACAGAGAGATCCCATACAACTATGGCAGCATAGGTATTCCCTGTACTAAGCACAATTCAGCAGGAACAGTCCCTAAGTTTGCTCATAGTCTGTACAGAGAGATCCCATAAAACTATGACAGCATTGGTATTCCCTGTACTAAGCACAATTCAGCAGGAACAGTCCCTAAGTTTTTTTCATAGTCTGTACAGAGAGATCCCATAAAACTATGGCAGCATGGGTATTCCTCTGTACTAAGCACAATTCAGCAGGAACAGTCCCTAAATTTGCTCATAGTCTGTACAGAGAGATCCCATAAAAATATGGTAGCATAGGTATTCCCTGTACTAAGCATAATTCAGCAGGAACAGCCCCCTAGTTTGTTCATAGTCTGTACAGAGAGATAACAGAAAACCATGCCAGCATAGGTATTCCCCTGTACTATTTACCATACAACAGGAAGGTTTGAGGATAAATCTTTAAAAATGCACATATACTGTGAAAATAAATTCCTGCGTTTTGTATGCAGTTGAACTCTAGAAATAAATTAGTGAAATGTAGTGAGTAATTATCATGGGACAGGAACCCTGTGCCAGATGGCAAAACTCCATTTAGGGGGCCCCACCAAAATGGTTCCAATTGGGCCCCGCAGACTGGCCCTGCCTTCACCTCTTCCATGTGCCTCATCGATGGAGCGGCCGCAGTGAGCTGGCTCTGGCTGCGGCTGCACATTTGCAGAAGATGATGCCATGGTGACACAGGTGCAAGCTGCGACACCTGTCAGCATGAGTGAGCCCCCCACCGCTCGGTGCCCAGCTGCTTCATGAGTGAATTCAATAGTGGGCTTAGAACAATCAAAGGGCGGGGGAGGGTACCATTGCCACTGGTACTCGGTCATTTTGTCCTCAGCTCTTGGAGGACTACAAGTCCCTACTTCCATCACCATTAAATACAGGCTGCCTGATGTTGGGAGTTGTTGTGCAAATAGAGCTGCTAGGCTAGCCTTTAGCCTAGCAATCCAATAAGCACAATGGGGAAGCCGCAACTTCCCAGAAGTTACATTCATTGCACATCATTCGGTGGGAGCTGTGAATGATGTGCAATGAATGTAACTGCTGGGAAGTTGCTGCTTCCTCATTGCTGCTCATAGGATTGCTAGGCATGCATTTTGATGTTTTGCTGCCCTACTGCTGTTTATTCTTTCAGTGCCACAGTGATGGGCACACATGCTGTTAGTCCTTAAAGGCCTATGTGTGTCATTTGTGAGGGGTAGGGTCTATGCCACAGGTCACATTAAATTTCCACTGTGCCATTCAGTCTGGGGGTATTTATACATGAAATTTCCTGAAATGTGAAATTAAAATTGAAATTCCCTGAAAATTCAGTGAAAACACACGGGAAAGTGGGTGGAGTCAAAGGGGAGTGGCTAAAAGGGGGCGTGACCAAAAAATGTGCGGCGCGCTACGCACGCCTCCATTGCTCCTCGTCCTGGCCCCCCCAGCTGAAACCATCTTCTGCTGCCTATGCTGCAGATAATACTGTAAAAGGCTATTTTATCAATTGTCAGCTGCAGACTTTCCATTTCAGAATTTCCGTTTAAGAGAAATAAAGAAAAAATCGTCATCAAATTCCATCAACATTATGGGGGTTATTTATCAAAATCTGAATTTTTCTGATAATTTTATTAAAAAAAAGTAGCAAACTAGAATCCATAATTTGACATTGTATATTATTAAAAAAAAGCACAATGTAATTGGATCACGAGAAATTTTCAGATTTTTGCCTGAAAAGCCAGAAATAGTCGGATTTCTGGCTAATTCAAGCACAGACCACAGAAACTTCCAAATAGGGTAGGTACCTCTCCTATTGACTTATATACAACCTCGGCAGGTCTGAGATGGAAGATTTTTGGATTCTGTTTTTTTCCATCCTTGGGATACATTAAGTGGCATATTTACTCAGGGTCGAATATCGAGGGCTAATTAACCCTTGATATTCGACCGTCAAAGTAAAATCCTTCTACTTCGAACATTGAAGTCGAAGGATTTACCGGATTTCCTTCGTTCGTACGAATCGAACGATTCGAAGGATTTTAATCCATTGATCGAACGATTTTCCTTCGATAAAAAAATACTTAGAAAGCCTATGGGGACCTTCCCCATAGGCTAACATTGGGGCTCCGTAGGTTTTAGGTGGCGAAGTAGGTGGTCGAAGTTTTTTTTAAAGAGACAGTACTTCGACTATCATTCAATTCGAAGTCGTAGTCGAAGGTCGAAGTAGCCAATTTCGATAGTCAAAGTAGCCAAAAAAACCTTCGAAATTCGAAGTTTTTTTCCTTCTAATCCTTCACACGAGCTAAGTAAATGCGCCCCTAAATCTCTAAAAATAAGATTTTTTTTTATCCCACTAAAAATTTGGATCTTATAGTAAAAAAACCCTCAAATTATTTGAGTTTTTTGCTTTCTGACTAAATAATAAATAAATAAACCCCTATACTACAATTTTATTTTACAGGGGTTATTCAGCATAAAACTTTAATTTAGTATGGTGTATGGTAGACAGAAGAAATTGCCACTGGTCTTCATTCTTTCTGTTTTTTTAGTTATTTACCAGAACTAGGGGTATGCAGAAGAGGCACATGGCTAGGAAACACCAGTGGGGGGGGGGGGTCGGTTAGGACCCTGGACATACAGGCACAGATGTGAGTGTGAGGCAGGTGTTGATGGAGAGGATGTAGTTCCTGAGCGAGGGGGGCTTGCCTTGGGCACTGGCATGACTCTGCTCTCAGGCTTGTAATTTCAATCGTTATCTGGTAGCAAGGTTTAGTGACCTCAACAACCAGTCAATAGAGCCAAAATAGGCAGACAAGGTTTAGTGACCTCAACAACCAGTCAATAGAGCCAAAATAGGCAGACAAGGTTTAGTGACCTCAACAACCAGTCAATAGAGCCAAAATAGGCAGACAATAATTTGCGCTGCCCTGGTGCAACTTAGTACCTGTCTTTGCAAATCAACCTTTGCTAGTAAACTTTGATCAATGTTATTGCTTGTTAAGTCTAGGCTAGCACACTGCCCTGCCTACTTGATATTTTGATACTTGATATTTTGGTCACTACAGGTCACTTTTATTACAATCTGTGTCAAAGCAAGCTTAGCTTTTGCCACTGCTTAAAATAATCATAAATGATGAATAAGGCTCCCTGTTTCTCTGTTTTTGCAAATATTACACTTATGGGAAAATACATGGAAAAATAATAAATAATAATAAAGCATCAGCTGCATTTTCATACTTCATACTTGGAATTCTCATTTGGAATTTTCATACTTTATACTGGAATTCAGTTTAGCAAATTTTTTGTTACCAGTACCATTTTCTTGTCTATTCTGTTTATTCTGCTGCATTAATTCTCAAGTAAATTGTATTAAATTTTGCAGAATCAGTATGTTTAAGCTTTTTTTTTCTAAACTGAGACAATTCTAGACCAATACATAAAAACAGCACTCAAAGTCTATACAAAGAGACTTATGTAGAAATATTCTTTTTTTTAAAGCATAGTGCAGGTATAAGATATTGAAACCCATTATCCAGAAAGCTACAATTTAAGGAAAGGCTTTCTCTCATAGACTCCATTTTTCTCTGGAATAATAAATAAGCTTTTTCCATTCCAAACTAAGATATAATTAATCCTTATTGAAAGCAAAATCAGCCTTTTGGGTTTATTTAATGTTTACATGATTTCCTAGTAGACTTGAAACTAGGAGCAGAATTTGTCATAGCACATTATCATAAAAGGGAACACAATAAATGAGTTTAGAAAAGATGAATAGACTCTACTTTTAGTTCAACCTGTGTTAATAGTAGCATTCAAACAAAGGATTAACCCGAGGATCCAATTTAACTTTTTGAATAGTCGATGGCTTGATCTCTGACAAAACCCTCTCTGTGCCTGTTAATTTTAAAAAATTAAGTTACTCTGACATCATTTAGTTTTTAATCACCATCAAGTACTTTTTAATCTACTATTTGACCAAATTAGTGTTGCTTTTAAATCATATCATTACAAATTTTGGACTCAATCCTGACACCTCTTGGTCACTGGTATTATTACAATGCTGACTGGCAATGGTGTTGCAGTGCTTTGTATGGCTAATGTAACTACAGGTATGGGACCTGTTATCCAGAATGCTGGGGACCTGGTGTTTTCTTCCGTAATTTGAATCTTCATACCTTAAGTCTACTAGAAAATCATGTAAACATTAAATAAAACCAAATGGCTGGTTTTGCTTCCAATAAGGATTAATTGTATCTTCGTTTGGGTCATGTACAAGGTAAAATTGTATTATGACAGAGAAAAAGGAAATCATTTTTAAAAATTTGGATTAATTTATTATAATGGAGTCTATAGGAGCCTTTCCATAATATGGAACTTTCTGTATAACAGGTTTCTGGATAATGGGTCCCATACCTGCACTGCCATCAAATGTTTTATTGCTTTAGGCTAGAAATAGAGGCTATATTTGTGTTTAAATTAGTAAAATACCCATAGTGGTCAATAATGACTGATTATTTCATGTATTTTAGCCTCTAATTTCAGTATTACAAAAAATATTACAGTTCTACATACCTCCCAACATTTTGGAAGTAAAAAGAGGGACAAAATTTTTTTTTCCGCACGTAGCGCAGAAATTTTTTGACCACACCCCTTTCTGTGGCCACACCCCCTAATTACCATGTTTGTTTTACAAAATTTGGAAAGTTATTAAAGTTTGAAAATATTTCTCCTTATCTAAACTGTGTTTTTGTGTCTCAAAATTGTTACAAAGTATCTTTTTTGCACCTGTTACCTGTTCTGGGCTCTCTGATAAAAGCCAATTAAGTGAGAAACTTTGTTTCTTTTTTTGGCTTTTCAGTGCATAGAAAAGAGGGACTTTCCAGTAAAAATGAGGGACTGCGGGTTGAGCTGTCAAAAGAGGGACTGTCCCTCCGAAAAAGGGACAGTTGGGAGGTATGCAGTTTTACCATCAAAGGATATTGAGGCATAATTCACCTTGCACATTACCACAATTGGGTATGAAGTATAGAGACAATGCCAATGAAGGTAGCTACTGAAAGGATGAGTAAGTGACCTTGGGTATTTCTTCGGAAACACTGTACCACAAAGTTGAGCACATGTGCAAAGTAAGGCACATGGGTCAGATGGCCTGTGGAGGGTGGTCAGCAGGTCACATCCATTGTAAAAGACAGCTGCTTGAAGTTGGGGTAGTAACTACTACTGGACCTCAGCCTGGAAGGTGGCAGAGTTCAAAATAATACGTAATTGTGCTTCGTATGGAAGTTAAAGAGTATTGTTCCCACAGAACCTGACACTGCCTGCCCCCTACAGATTCTTTGCCATCAGAGATTGCACACTGCAACTAACTGGTCATCTGTCTAGCATTTGAAGAATGCCCACACCGCTGACATGCATGACACCACATTGACTGCTTTGGTGTACTTTTCAATTTGCACTTTTATTTTAAGTTTTTGAATTATTTGGCTTCTTCTTCTCTTTCCAGCTTTCAAATGGGGTTCACCGGCCCCATAAAAAAATGCCCGTAAGGCTATCAATATATTGTTATTGCTACTTTTTATCACTCACTCTCCCATTCATATTCCAGTCTCTTATTCAAATCAATGCATGGTTGCTAGGATAATTTGGACCCTAGCAACCAGATTGCAGAAATTGCAAACTGGAGAGCTGCTAAATAAAAAGCTTCAAGTAAAAAAAATTAAAACCAATTGCAAATTGTCTCAGAATATCACTCTGTACATCATACTAAAAGATAAATTAAAGGTGAACAACCCCTTTAAGTCAATTCACCTTCATCTGCAAAACTGTAATACCATACAAAAACTACAGAAATGTGTTCAAAGTTTCATAACCTAAAAAATTATGTAAAATGAACATGGTAATTAGGGGGTGTTTTTTTTTTCTTTTTGTCCCTCTTTCTGATTCCTTAGTGTTGGGAGGTATGTATTGGCGTTACCGAGGCGACATAACTACGCTACTTTCCTCCCTTTATAAACACGTGGCTTTCCGCCCTTAAGATAATAAACCACGGTTTAGTGCGGCAGAAAACCGGAAGTGTCGTTTACGCACTAGATGCCGTAGAGACTACATTTCCCATGATTCAACTCTTCCATGACTTTCCTCGATGCACATGCGCGTCTCGTACAGTCCTTGGTAGTGAGGAGAGAGTAGGTTAGTGGGAGGAAATAACCTACGAAGGCAAAATGTACAGCTGGAGTCGCGTGTACTGCGCATTGAGCCAGGTAAACCGCATCATCTTGTAGGCTACGAGTTCCAGCTACATTAACCGTGACAAAAAAGTTTTATATAACGGAGTTGTTGTGTTCCAAATTCCAATGAGACTGACAACTAAGGCCTAGACCGTGTCCCTTGACTGACTGCAACCTGTATCCAAGTTACTAGTGTCACCTTCTTGACATCCTGCCTTGAACACTGCTACTGGCTCTTCACTTTGACCGGAACTCACCAAAGTATCTGAGTGATTAATAATTACAGTTTTCCCATTCTAGGGAATGTGTCCTCTGCTGTCACTGATCATGTCACAACACTAGGAACTAGATCCAGCCTCAGCGCATGTTGTATAGGGTTTCTGTGTCAACAATGTGTGGCAGTTCATGCACCGAATCCAGGATCTTGTTTGGGATTCGGCCTTTTCCCGCAGGATTCTGATTCGGCTGTTTCCGAATTTGCATATGCAAATTAGGGGGAGGGAAATCACATGACTTTTTGTCACTAAACAAGGAAGTAAAACGTTTTCCCCTTCCCACCCTAATTTACATATGCAAATTAGGATTTGATTCTGTATTCGGCCAAATCTTTCACAAAGGATTCGGTGGTTTGGCCGAATCCTAAATAGTGGATTTGGTTTATCCCTAATATATATATATGTGTGTGTGTGTGTGTGTGTGTGTATACATACTATTTTCAGCTCTGTCCACTATTTTGATTCACAAGATTCCACATTTATATGTCAGCTTTGCCTTTCTGTGTTAATACATAGGATGGGGTTCTATAAAATTGGTTTGGGGTATTTACCATTAGATCCAGATGGCACAAAGAAATCCCTTGAGTTTAGAAGACTGTTGGGTGGTTTCCAAGAGCAACCAATCATGTCTTAGCTTTCATTTTCTAACTAGTGGTAGACTGTTGCTGACTGTATGCGCTAGGGACAACTGCACTTTTATCTTAACACATCTAAATCAGTCCCTCTCCCAGAATTGATTGCTATATGGATACATCAAATCCATGTTTTTATGGTAATTAACATGATAATGGAAATTAAAAGCGAATATGCCACGGACAATTTGCAAATTGAGTAGCTTTGTGCAATTACCTGTATGATGTACAGTTAGTTTTTCTCAGTGAGTTCTGTAAAGTATTATAACTTTGTGTAACACTCGTATTACCCCATACATTTGGGTTTCTAGTTAAGAAGTTACAGGGTTTCAGGAAAGGAAATTTTCGGGACTATAACATAGCTTTCAATATGAATCATATCTGTATAGTTTGTATTGTTTGGCTACTTTGGAAAATAAGATAACAAGCTGCTTACTTTTCAGGTGGACCTGGTTTGGGGGAAGTGTTAGATCAGCAATGATATAGTTGGTAAAATGCCTGATGATTTCCACAAAACACATGTAAAAATGTATATTTATTTGTTTTATAATATATTATTATTTTTCCCGTAGCCCCTCTTACTAGTAGGCCAGTACAATATTCCATGAATGCAGCCAGATATTAAGGGGCATCACAGCTGCATTGGCATCAGCTATCAGTGCTAGTATTAGTCACTGAACACTGACCAATGTGTGCCCAATATACATTCACAATGCTTTTTTTTTTTTTTTTATAAGGTAGGATGTACACATCATGTGTAATTGAAAACAATCCCATGCAAACCAGATGCATATCAAAATCATTTGCTGTAATTAAAAGGGGTGATGTGATAAGATCGCCTGCTACATGGGTTTGCACATCATGGATGGACATAGCACATGCAATGCCCTTATTTATAGTGTAAAACATTATAGATGACACACAGGTATGCAGGCTAAACATACCTATTATATATACTGAAAACAAATAACTAAACTAATATATAAAATAAAATAACTACTGTATAAATAAAATATCAGGCCTGCAAAAAAATGTTTTTCTTCATGATGCTCTTTTGCATTCAATTTGTTTGTGAAGGGATTTTTCAGTATTCTAAAATAATTCTGGCAGGTTAATTGGCTCCTAATGAAATTAATCTTTGTGTGTTGTGTAAATGTGATAGGAAATTCGATTGTAAACTCCACTGGGGTCAAGAATGATGTGAATGATTGATAATCCATGTGAAACTCTGTACAAATAAAGGATATATGTGTATAGCAGATGGTGTTAATGAGAGATTTTAATAATGTCCTTATTACCTGTATAATAAGCACTGCTTTCTGTTCTTTTAGAAGAATAACTTTAGCAGAATACCCCATGGCTTGCAAAGAATAAGTTTTGCAGCTTGGAGAAACTATTCAGAGAAAGCAAGTAAGTAGTGCATATTTTTCCATTTTCAGGTACATTGTACTGGAGACATTATGGTCTTGTCAATAATCACTTGCTGTTCTGATCTTTGTTGCAGAAGCACCTTTTTTACATAACGCTAGCCATCACTTTACACAGTTCTCTGCTTATGGCAGAGACAGATTTTAAGGGTTACTTAAACCCCAACTAAAAGTACCAGCAATGGTTTGTGTAGCTGAGCGACAAATTACCCATCCCTGTTTTTATTGAACTGACCAGCACTTGCTTCAGTTGTGAAAAACCATAAAGGGAGGGATTTTCATAACGGGGCAACTGTGTAAGAACACCCTTAGATTCTATAAAACAGGCCTGTCCAACACATCTATTAAAAAAAATATGTTGAGGGTAAAGGAGTCTGTGCTCAACCAAATAGCACTTAATGAGTAAATTCTTCAATCCTCTTACAAGGATGTACCGAACATCCAAAATTGCCAATCTTTCAGTGAGAAGGAGGAGAGCACTCAAACGCAGATTAACTGCTTGTGGTTAATATTTATTCAGACTGTTAATCGGGCCGTTAATGCCCTTTCTCAAGTGTAACCACAAGTGTAAGTGTTTCACTTGAAAAAGGGCATTAACGGCCTGAAAAATGTTGTGTATAACAGTCTGAATATCTATTAAAAATAATCTATAACATGTAGTGAATAGAAGATATACAACTAATGAATTATAGTAGATAGTCTTCACATTGCATCAAAAAGTTGGAGAACACTGCTTTAGAAGTAAAAAGATAGGTTTCACCTCTCTACCAGTACTTTTTTTTAGGGTTTTAAAATATGTTATACTAAACAACAGCACTGTCCACAAGCTTAGTTGTTAACGTAAATAACACTCACATTATCTTCTAATTCTTTTACAAGAATCTAGAAATCAGCACGGCATAGAATCTTGCCATGCCAGACAACATGGTCAACTAATGTAGCTGTAGATCGGATTTTTTTTTAAAGCAGCCTTGTTTATAAGTACAGAGAGATTCTAAAAAACCTAGATAATTACAATTGGGTACAATAAATACACTGGGTACACACAATTAATGGCATCAGCCATATTGGGGCTAAGCTTATCTCTTTTGCACATTCTCTGTATTGTGACGCACATTTCTCTTGCCTTATTGGGGGACACAGGCACAGTGTCTGTGGAGAATGGACACTAACTTGTTAAACTTGACTCCTGCTCTGGGCTTCATCCCCTGCCTCCTCCTACAATTTCCAATTTCATTTAGTGTCCTCAGAAGGAGAAGACACACATTCTAGTGACTGGAGCACGTGATCAAGGATTATGGTTAGATCATGCCACAATGGAGCCACTGATCTACCCACAGGCTCCAAACGCCCACCGCCTTCACCTCAAGATTCTCCAAGGGAACCGTTCTCTCCCTCCGACGAGGAAGACTCTGATCAGGAACACATGGATCCAGACCTAGACACTCCTAGAACACCAAAGGAGGTGGAAGGCCTGATACAAGCCATACTCAGTACCCTCAACATCGAAGAACCTGTTTCCACAGTTGAGCCAGAAAAGAATATCTTCAAAAGACAAAAGAAAAGCTCTTGCGTATTCCCAGCATACGAACAGCTTGACGACATAATCAAGGCCCAATGGAAACACCCGGACCACAAGTTTCCGGCCACGCTACCAAAGCAAACAGAGGTCCGGTTGGTCGTCCACCAAGACACCAGCTAAGTCCTCTCAGGACAAGTCTAATACAGCATGAAGGGGTGCCCACCCCACGAAGGGATCCCCCTACAGGGGTAGACAACTGGATAGCGGACTACCTGAGCAGGGAAACGCTAGATCACGGAGAGTGGAGTCTACACCACAAAATCTTCCAACTCCTACTGGAAAGATGGGGACTACCAGAAATCGATCTAATGGCATTCCGAAGCAACCGCAAGGTTCCACGGTTCGTGGCAAGAATCCTAGACCCACTAGCGCAAGCAGTGGACGCCCTCCTGATTCCTTGGCAGTTCTCCATGGCCTACATTTTTCCTCCTCTAGCGCTACTACCAAAGGTCTTCAAGAAGATCAAAAGAGAAGGAACCCCGACTATCCTGGTAGCACCATACTGGCCCAGGAGAGCGTGGTTTGCCGACATTGGGGCCTTCATTAACTGGTGTGGACACAGAGGTACAAACCCCCAGAAGGCAAAGGAGAAAGATATTCTTTCCTTCCTTCCTTCCTTCCTTCAAGATGGAATGAAGGTTTGGCCTTGAGCTCACTAAAAGTTCAAGTTTCAGCTCTGTCCATCCTCCTTCAGGAGAAGTTGGCCTTGAGGAGTAATATCCAGATGTTCCTCCAAGGAGCAACTCAGTTGATTCCACCGTATCGCTGCCCAGTACCACCTTGGGACCTTAACCTGGTACTCCCAGTCCTCCTGGATGATCCATATGAGCCAATAGACAAGATTCCTCTGTCTACACTGACAGAAAAGGTAGTGTTTCTTCTGGCCATCACATCAGCTTGCAGAGTCTCAGAACTGACTGCTCTCATGAAAATCTCTTTTCTTCATCTTTCACAAGGACAAAGTAGTCATCAGACCTACTACGGACTTTTTACCTAAAGTTGTTTTGGAATTTCACCTTAACCAAGATATAGTTGTGCCTTCCTTGTGTCCGGACCCCAAAAATCCTAGTGAGCGTAAACTTCACAACTTGATGTAGTTAGAGCAATCGATGCCTATTTACTAGCTACCAAGGATGTTCAGAAAACAGATGCCCTATTCATCATTACTAACGGGCCCAAGTGCGGCTCCAAAGCAGCCAAGACTACGTTAGCCAAGAGGATTTGTGCTACCATCATCAGAGCCTATGCAGTTAAAGGAAAACAGCCACCACTTAAAGTGAGAGCTCACTCTACTCGCTCACTTAGCACATGATGGGCAGTTCGGCATCAAGCATCGGCAAAACAAGTTTGCAGAGCGGCCACCTGGGCATCCTTTCACACGCTTCTACAGGCTAAACACACATGCATCAGCCAGCTACGGTAGGAAGGTATTAACGGCTGTAATTAGTTAAACACCATCTGGGGGATCAGTGTCCCACCCTCATGGGTTGCTTTGGGACATCCCCATGGTGCCTGTGTCCCCCAATTAGGCAAGAGAGGATTTTTGTACTCACCGTTAAATCTTTTTCTCTTGTCCTATATTGGGATACACAGGCCTTCCCTTCCTATATCGACACTGATGTCACATATATGTCGCTCTTAGTCTACTCCATGTTTGGAGTCAGGTTTTTCTATTGTTATGAGGTGGTTGAGGTACTCCTCTTCTGGTTTGGGTAGTTATGCTCCTTCCTCAAAACTGGAGATTGTAGGAGGAGGCAGGGGATGAAGCCCAGAGCAGGAGGAGGAGTCAAGTTTAACAAGTTAGTGTCCATTCTCCAGCTGCAGGATCTTCATCCCCACGGTGCCTGTGTCCCCCAATATAGGACAAGAGAAAAAGATTTAACGGTGAGTACAAAAATCTGTGATGTTGTATAGTTTCTCTTTAAATGACAGCAGAAGCCTAACGACAATGGTAATGGCACACAGCACATTTTTATCATGCCAGTGAATTGGGAAATTCATCAATCACATATGATCCTGCTTAGTTAGTGCCATTTATGTGAAATAGGCATTTATGTGAAATACACATTTATGTGAAATACACAACAGGGCTGTGAGTTTTTGAGCATCTGTAATTTAGCATGACCTTTTTCCAGTTCCCATTTATTGCTGTGGTGTAAAAACTATGCAAATCTCAATGTACCATTACTCTTTGGGTATACTGCTGTTGTTGTCCCTTCCCAAATGCAATTTAAAAGATTGTTTAATCTGGGCACATTAATTTAATTTAATAGTAATTGCACTGAGCTGTACACTTTGGTTTAGTTTTATCCTTCTGTAATCTTTTGAAGTTGAAGCAGATGTTACGGTCGTTGGTTCTGGTCCAGGAGGCTATGTTGCTGCCATTAAAGCTGCACAGCTGGGTTTCCAGGTGAGTCCCTAAACTTCTTTGAGCTATTTGTATTTGTTTTATAAAATACTGGGGTATTTTTTTAATAAGACCATTTACCCAATTTATGTCTGTAGGATTTTGGTGTTTTTTTAAAATCATTGTTAATATAACATGGAAGCGACTACTTCTAGTTCTTCCATTAACCCTTGTCTAAAATAGGTAACTTTCGACCCTCTAACAATATTACTGAAAACTGGTGTTTCCCAAAGTAAGAGACAATGTCTATTAATATTGAAGCAGCAAGAATATTGCTTCAAAGCTGTTCTCTGCAGAATGGAAATGGTTTCATGCCGCTGTCTTTCAGTCACAAAATGCAAGGGTGCTGCAGAGAAGTTCCCTTTATATCTAGTTAACCCCCGGACTGCTGGAACACAGTTGCATATGACCACTGACCTAATCCATGAGAAGCTATTAGTTGTTAGAATTTGCCAGTCATGTTTTTTTAACTACAAATTTAAATAATGCTACCCTTTGCTTTTTATAAATACATTAATAATAAGTTAGTAAATGTAATAATATGTTAAGTGCAGTAGATTAATAAATTGGCATATATGTTTCATTTTAACACTTTGTTGAATTTATATTTCAAAGTTTTGTTTTTTCCTAATCTTTCTTAGACAGTATGTGTGGAGAAGAATGATACCCTTGGTGGAACTTGTCTGAATGTTGGCTGTATTCCTTCTAAGGTTTGTACATGAATATCAGTGACTGTCACTTTCTCATTTTATAGTTAACTCATGCTAATGCATGGCATAAGACTCAAGTTTCATGCACCTTCACAGCTGCATCTCTTCATTCTTTAATTTCCATTTCATAAAAAATATAGTAACCTAGTTTTGAACCCTCTAAAAGTTATGAATGGTGGTTGTTCTTTTGGTTATATGTAAATTCAATGTAAATGTAAAGCGTAGCAGAAGCAACAGTGATGCACCTTCTTTCCTTTTTTGGACGCCACAGTTGGCGAAAACATTTGCAGACTGCGGAACTTTGCTTTCCCGGTGAATGAATTCACCCATAACTACTATCAATGCCTATATAAACGTATTCATCCTGCGCTGAACACTTGTAGCTAATGTGTGACTACTAGTAACTATAATTATACAGTAGCTGGAAGACTGCTAGTTAGAAGGCACTAGTAAGGCAAACAAGTGTTGTTTGAGCATTGTCAGGACCTACTTTAAATAGTTTGGAGACTCAATTTTGGATCCCGACTCATGTTAAGAAACACTATAACTAATTAAAAAACTTTGAATTGTTTTTTATTTTTATTATTTGTGTGTTTTTTTTTTAGTTATGTAGCTTTCAATTGAGAAACTCTGCAGTTTGCAATTTCAGCAGTCTGATTAGGGTCCAAATTACCCTAGCAACCATGCATTTATTTGAAAAAGAGACTGGAATAGGAGAGGCCTGAATAGAAAGATGAGAAATACAAAGTAGTAACAACAACAAATGTGTAGCTGTACAAAGCATTTGCTTTTTAGATGAGGTCAGTAATCCCCCTCCCCATTATAATAATTAAAAAATTCAAAAAAAAAATGAAGGCCAGTTGAAAAGTTGCTTAGAATTGGCCATTCTGTAACATATTAAAAGTTAACTTAAAGGTGAACAACCCCTTTAAATCTTGCTTCGGGTTTAAGTATAACTTACTCACTTAAGCAAATAAAGAATTTAAGGTTTGAGCACCTTTCCGTTAACCTGCCTAGAACAACTTGACTATTGCTGTTCATTCAAGCATACAGTGTGCAACTGCAGTCAATGCTGTCATGCTGTATAGTTTATATTAAAGAGGAGTGTATATATAGGCACATTCTCTCAATAAACTGTTACCTACAAATTTTATTTTTGTTTATTTACAGGCTTTGCTAAACAACTCTCATCTCTATCATTTAGCTCATGGAAAAGATTTTGCGAGCAGAGGAATTGAAGGTAAATGGAGAAGCTTTTCACTAAAAGTTTAAACCTTACTCTTAAGCAAAGAATCATGCAATGTAATTGAGCAGATGTATTTGACATTTGATAATATATTATGAATGATAATACCAAATAAAACCGCAATAACAGCATAAATAACTGCAGCTCCATAGTGAAAAGAGAGTCATAAATGCCTGAAAACAGGCAGAGCTAGATTCACAGGAAATCGGCAGGTCTTTGCAATACATTCTGGAGCACACAGGGTGCTAAGTATGGGGTGGTTCACACTCTCGCTTTCTGTCTTTTTCTCCATGTGCAGCAAAAGTAGGTTGTATTACCTTAAGATGCTGTGAAGAGAGTTAAAGAATGTGTGAAGCTGCCCAGGCAGGAAAAGCGGCAGCTTTGTGCCTGCAAAGTTACAGCCTCATCTTTTCTTCATTTAACTCTTAGTTCTATTAAATATATATTTGATTTATTAATATCTAATGACTTTGTGACTTTCTTTTTCTTAAGTTACTGGTATCCATTTAAACTTGGAAAAGATGATGGAGCAGAAAAGTGGTGCTGTAAAGTCTCTCACAAGTGGAATTGCTCACTTATTTAAGCAGAACAAGGTTTGGTTTATAATTTTAATATCCAATTTGATAAGTAGCTATTAATGTTTGTATTTATGTGCACCTACACAGCCAAATCTTTTGTGATAGACTTTTGCGTACACTTCCAGACACTCCAAAACAGAGGCACAGACAGTTCAGTTGAGTATAACTGTTTTTTGGCCAGTTTATTATTTGCAGACAGAACAGAAAACAAAAAACTAAGCTTGTCCGGCTCTTAACTAATACAAAGAGGCTTTCCCATAATAACAAGGCACAAGGACAAGGGCCTTGCACCCCAATCCCTTAAAAACAAAATGCACAATAAGTTTTCCACACTTACAAGGCAGTTAGAAAACACGGAACAGCAGCTCCTGCTTTCCCCAAAGTTTTCTCTCTTTTCCCCAGCTCCTTTTCTTAGAGAGCCAACCCATGTGCAGCTGCAGCCTAATTACCATGCAGTTACCTGTCTGGGAACCCAATTCACCTGGAGCAACCTACTGGAATCAGTCACAGACTTTTTTCCATTGAGTCCAGGAATTTTGTTAAACCACCATAAAGTATTTTATTTTTCCCCATTGCAAAATGGACATTTGCTTAGGTCACCACAGATATGAAAGGAATCTAGGGGAAACATACGCTGCATCAAAAACACACACACATCTGGAATCTGGGGGTGAAGGCATAATAAGGGCCGCTAGGGTTTTCCACCTATTTAAAATATCCCATGTTCCTGCATGGAAGGATTACAGTAAGTTATATCTGCAAACTGTAATGAACATGCATTCTCTTTTCAAAAAACGTCTTTTTTCATTTAGGTAGTACACGTTCAAGGATTTGGAAAGATTACAGGCAAAAATCAAGTAACTGCGACAAAGGCAGATGGCAGTACCCAAGTTGTCAACACTAAGAACATTCTTATTGCAACAGGCTCAGAGGTTGCTCCGTTTCCAGGAATTCCGGTATGTTACATATTCTCTGGTTATAAATACTTGACTTCAGACCCTGCTGCTTTAATTTCATGTGTCTGTCCTCTCCTCTATTGAATTTGGTGATATGTTAAGCCTGATTCTCAAACGAGAACCAAGTACTCGGTACAAAAGCTAGCTACCTATTTATGATATAAGCTGCCTTGTTTGGGTTTTTACAGACAAATCAGTGTTTTGGTCACAGGGAGGTCCTATCCCTGTATCTGTCAGGGCAGGAGGTCCCATGTACTGACTTCAGGATCAGTACTGGGTTGGTTCAATTGTATGACAGTTATATCTGCTCTAAAATGTACACTGTTTTTGTGCTTTTTTTTAAATGATGCATGATTATCTGCAATTTTTTGAGTAACTGTGAACTAAAACAGTTCAATAATTCACAGGTTCTGTTTCTGTCTATTGAGAAATGATTGTTCTGATTCTGTTCTAGATTGATGAAGAAACAATTGTATCTTCTACTGGAGCATTGTCTCTTAAGCAAGTGCCTGAGAAAATGGTGGTTATTGGTGCTGGTGTCATTGGTGTTGAATTGGTAAGTACTTTGGTTGATTTTTGCAGTACTTCTATGTATCCTTTTTTAATATAATGGCTTTTGGATATCAGGCATTTGTAAACAGGTACAGTGGATTGACCCTCAGGAAGGCCTAATCCAGTCCCATTTGCCATCAAGTAGGAATGTGCAGGAATTGCATCTTTACCAGTGGGTGGGGGTGTTGAAATTTGGGTGACCATTGTGGGTTCAGGTTGGGTGTTGGTTAGACTGGGGAAATACACTCCATCTCTGCTCTTGAGGATTTCTTCTCTTGTAACCAGAGGCATTCACAGAAGTAATGTATGGATCAGGGAGACATGCGTTCAGTTCCTACATTGCCAACATATTGAGGTTTAGGGCTGGGTGGGAGTTAAGATTTTACAGGTTAATGTTAGGAGCGGGTTTCTGACCCACACATCATTACCTTCAAGGGATCCATATTTTGGTAAGTTTCTTTTGTGTCCCTCAAACTTCTGACATAAGTTTGATCAGTGGCAATGGTTTAATTATTAATTGTTTTCATGCATATTTAGTGGGGACATGGTGCATAGCAATTTTTTTCCCTGGTATAGAATATTAAAGAACTGTATCTGTTTCTCTTATAGTTTGCAATAATAAGTTTATGAAACAATCTGGCAAAAGGCCAATATGGTTATAATCTGGATCAACATCATGTGGCAAAAGTAAGCTGCTGGAGAACTGCAGCATTAACATGTATCATCAGATCATCTACCCTAAACAGAAGTTTGACTGGTTCATGTTTATTGACCATGTTGTGATGGTGTGCGATTAGAAAGTTTTCCATTTGCTTCTTCTCTGCATTTTATAAACAAAGGGATCTTCTGCACTCTTCCGTTATCACTACAGTAAGAACCTTAAAGGGGAAATTAATAAAATTCGCAAAGAGTAAAACTTTCATAATCTTTCTCTGTATCATCAAACACTTGATGTAATCAAACATCAACGTTTTCTTCAAGTCCCCATTTCCAGGGCAATAGCATGGGCAAAAGAGAGAGAGCCCAAACCATGCGCATTCCCTGTATCACCCTAATTTTTTTTCCTTCTGTGATTATGTGCAGAAAAGCTAGGATGTCCGCATGTCATTGTTCATACAGGGAGCACCACCTCATGTTTCTACTTTGCCATTAAAACATCAGTTGTTTTTCCTTAGAGACACTAGTTTCCTAAGCCAATAACAGACAATGACACAATCAGGGGTATGCACATGATACAGTGCAGGTGGCAAATAAAGTAGCATGGTAGCTGGTAATGTTTAATAACCAGAGGGACAAGTCAAACAGTGACTTCTCCATTTAAATGAATTTACATTTCTAGAATTCTCAATATCTGGTATGCATACCATATGATTTTTCCAACTTGTATTGACCACTGGGTCAAGAATGTATTTTTAGACCTGTACACAATATGTATTTGTGCTGTCCAAGTGTGCATGTAATGTACCAGTTTTCCACATATGCTAAAGATGTATGGGCTGTTCTCTGTGGCATTATTTTAATATTCACTGAAAGTAGTTTTGCTTAATTGTGACAACCTGCTAATGGTATGTCTTTCAGGGCTCTGTATGGCAGCGGCTGGGAGCAGATGTTACAGCAGTTGAGTTTTTGGGTCATGTTGGTGGAGTGGGCATTGACATGGAGATCTCCAAAAATTTCCACCGTATCCTTCAAAAACAGGGACTGAAGTTTAAATTAAGCACAAAAGTCACTGGTGCAAGCAAGAGACCAGATGGGAAGATTGATGTTTCGTAAGTTATTTTTTTACTACCTGTAACACAAGAGTGTGCTTAAAATGGCTGATAAAAGACAATAATTTGGCATTTTCGGTAACCTTTGTTACATTTAGTGCAATATAATATCGTGGCTTGTACTGTTGTTAATTATATTTTCAAACTGGATTGGCCGGTTTAATGACCTTTAGAACTGCACTGTCAGGTTTAGAGTCAAATTAAGGTCTTAATAGTTCCTTGAGCGACATTTTTATGAAGTTGTGTTTGTGATTCACAGTATAGAAGCAGCAGCTGGCGGAAAAGAAGAAGTTATTACTTGTGATGTACTGCTTGTGTGTATTGGTCGACGTCCATTCGCAGAAAACCTTGGGTTGCAAGAATTAGGAATTGAACTAGACAACAGAGGAAGGATTCCAATTAATAGTCGTTTTCAAACAAAAATACCAAAGTAAGTATATTTAATTATAATACAGCAATGACTTAGTTTCTGGTTTTATGTTTAGGTCTAGGTTAAAATGCAGTGAACTAAAGTTCATTATGCATGTGCTTTTTGTTTTACCTTTAATTTTAGTCTCAAGTTGTACATCTTTGTCAAGTTCTTTGCTAATATTTACAGATCACCATGATCTATTTTGTATTGGTTAGTTTAATGCATAAATCTAACCCATATAAACATAGTTACAGTCAAACCACAATTTTGTTTACCACAAAAAACTGTTCTGGGTAATGTTATGAAACAACTAGATTTTTGGTTAGTGTGGGGATTAGTGGTGTGATCCCAACCTTGGCAAGCTTTGATATATCTAGACCCCTGTCCAACCCACCTATCTTTGATGTCACCAAAAAAGAGGGGTGAAGCAGGTGAGAGTCCGTAAATACTGACTGCTAGAGGATGAATTATGGCATGGTAAGGTCACAGATAGGGTGAATGGAGGGATGAGTTCAGCTTGAACCTGCCCCCAACCAGCGCATCACTAGTGAGGACTTCTCTAGGGACTCCTGAGTGTATCAAAAATGTCACCGGCAGGAAGATGTCTATATTGTAGCTGTACTATGGGACAGAAGAATCATGAGAATTGCAGGCAAATACACAGTGTTGTTATCAAAAATTTAAATTTTGTTCAAAGTCATTGAACCTGAATATGCAAATTACTATTTTAAAAAAATACTATTTTTGTTTAACAAGCATATTTAATTTCTTTTTTCTTTCTTTTTGTACTTTCGAATAGTATTTATGCAATTGGTGATGTAGTGGCTGGACCAATGTTGGCTCATAAAGCAGAAGATGAAGGCATTATCTGCGTTGAGGGAATGGCAGGAGGAGCAGTTCACATTGACTACAACTGTGTTCCCTCAGTGATCTACACACACCCTGAAGTTGCTTGGGTTGGAAAGTCTGAGGAACAGTTAAAGGAAGAGGTACATTTCATGTAGGGATGCACCGAAACCAGGATTTGGTTCGGGATTCGGCCTTTTTCAGCAGGATTCAGATTCCGTCTAATCCTTCTGCCAGGCCGAACCGGATCCTAATTTGCATATGTAAATTAGGGATGGGGAGGGAAATCGCGTGACTTTGTCACAAAACAAGGAAGTAAAATTGGTTTTCCCCTCCCACCCCTACTTTGCATATGCAAATCAGGGTTTGGATTCGGTTAGGCATTCAGCCGAATCTTTCTCGAAGGATTCGGGGGTTCGGCCGAATCCAAAATAGTGGATTCGGTGCATCCCTAATTTCATGTAGGCGCATATAAAAAAAAAAGTGTAGGAAGAACAGTAGTGAAACATAATGAATGAAATTTGGTAGTGTTGAATGTTTAACTAGTCATATTTCTTATAATACAGATGCATACATGTGAAGCCAGATGCACTGTAGTTAAAATGTTAAATATCAGATTCACAAACTCTGATTAGTGAGGCTTTGCAGAGTATTGCAAATTTGTGTGTGTATAAATATTTCTTTAATATTTTCAGCTTCAGTGCAGAACAAACAGATTCTAAATCTATTAGACTAAAAATGGCAAGGACCTTGCTTTGCAATATATAAATATATAAAACCAGGATATGAGTCTCCTACAACAAATTCAATATATATGATCTGCAGATTAGTTACTCTATCAGATTATACATGGCAAAATTGAAGCCCCACAGGACTCAGTACTCATGGACCATGCAGTGAACCATGCAGTGAACCTCAAGCTAACCAGTTCAGAACAGGACAGTATATTATTAATTTAAGACTTTACCTTTAGTAATTATGTTCCATAAAAGTGTAAATACATGCTGCCAACTACAAACACTTCTCCTAAACACAGGAAGCAGTGTGGGACTGTGTCCCTAAAATAGACATATAACTAAAAGCACAGGCATACGGTGGATCGGTGGTAGTAAGTAATTGTTACTTTAGTATCAAGTGAGGATTGGCGACTGTTACTTAAAGCCACTGAGAGTCAGACCCATTCGCCCTCCCTTCCATTCAATTCCCCCAGAAATTCTGCCTGTATACGTGGGGAACAAGAGGGAGCTGGTCCACCTATGCCGCCTGCCCTATGCGTTTCGCGATCGCTCTGCTTCCTCAGGGGCTGAGGAGTGTATTTGCACTTTTATGGAACATAATTATTAAATGTCAAGTCTTAAATTAATAATATACTGTTCTGTTCTGAACTGATTACCTTGAGGTTCACAGACACTGCATGGTCCATGTGTATTGAGTCATGTGTGGCTTCAATTTTGGTGTGTATAATATATATAAATAAATGTCTGGTTATCTTTAAAAAAACGTTTGTGTCTTGTTTGCTTAAGCAGGACTTACACATTATACTTTGTCTTTTTTGTAGGGTACAGAGTACAAAGTAGGAAAGTTTCCATTTGCTGCAAATAGCCGAGCTAAGACCAATGCTGACACTGATGGCTTGGTGAAGATTCTGAGCCATAAAACTACAGACAGAATGCTTGGAGCCCATATTCTTGGAGCAGTAAGTTACATTATGCTTAAGTGTGAAAATAAATTAGTGAGTTTAGAAACTTGTAATTCCAACCAAAACAAGCATCAGATTATTGCCTTATGTATTGACCAAAACAATGGTATTCCTGTGGAGAGTTGGTTAAGGATTGATTTGGGGCATTGATCATTGATCTCTCAGTGGATCTGCAAAGGCTGAATATGTGATGCAGTCATTGGCCTATGTAACAATGCAGACCATCATTAAGGTGGCCAGAAGAACGGTGCATATTGGAGTACTTGTGAAGTTGATGCATTACTGCTCATTTGTGGGTCAGGTCACCCCCACTGTGGCATCTTCAGTGTGAAGTTTCTTATTGCAGCAATGCAGAAGGAGAGGGAAGATGCATTGAACAATCCAAATTTCAAGCCACAACCCCCTTATTAAAAACAAGGTAATACAAAACCAGCAAATAATTACAGATTCACCTCTTGATACAAGCAAACTATAAAGCTGTAAAAAATCTACATTGGCCTAATAGTGAAGCTGTCAAAAACTATGAACCTCTTATAGACTAAATCAAACTGAAATTTTAGGCTTGTTAGATAGATATGGTTTTCTAAGCTAGCATTATGCTGCCTTTTATATTCTTTTTCTAGAGTGCTGGGGAGATGATTAATGAAGCCGCTCTTGCCATGGAGTATGGAGCTTCTTGTGAAGATGTTGCTAGAGTGTGCCATGCCCATCCGGTAAGGAAAAAATACAATAGAAAATTTTTGTCGGTAAATGTGCAGCCTTTTAACGTTAATCTTTTTTTTTTTTTTTTTTCCTGTTCTTTTATTACAGACTGTATCAGAAGCCTTCAGGGAAGCTAACCTTGCTGCATCATTTGGCAAAGCTATTAATTTTTAAGTGGAAAAATTTGTATTTAGAATTTCTTAAGAAAGAATTGCACTTATAAGAAATGTCTACTACAGTTTTTTTCTGGCTTAATCAGTGGACTTATCAGGCGCAATCATTTGACTTAAACAATACGTTAAATAATTTCAGCATTCGGAAGAGCTGGCCAATATTAGAACACCATTTGTTTCTTAATTGTTACATACTCTGTAAATGTGCTGAACATAAAGCTACATGAAGTAGCTTTATTATGTTTTCTTCTGGTTAACTAAAGAAACGCACTTTATACCATCAGTTTGACTCGTTCCTATATTTTGAAAAAGTAAGTGGTTAATTGAAAACTAAAAATGTCTCTGTTTATAAATTCAAGGCAGATATGTTTCACTTGGATAAAAGGCTGAAATTCAACTTCATCTATTAAGTAACTAAAAAACAACAACTACAGCTCTTTTTATTTTCCTACTTCCTTGGTTTTTCAGAACAAATGTTGGCGGGAAAGGTGGCGTTGAATAACATTTTTGTTCATAGATAGTATAATGAACTTGTCCTTATTGGTAAGAATGAGGCTACAACTGGGGGTAGGCAAGACTCCTATATGCAGAGCTTATTACTCATTTTAAACAAATTGATTATAAGAGAGGGAAGGTAGTAAAAGTAAAAAACAAAGCTACACACATGTTGTGCATGTTAAACTTATATTTATAATGCTACTTTTAAAGGTCCATAGGGTCAGTATGCTTTAGTGTGTCATAGGTTATGTAGAGGAGATATCCAATTGTACATTAGAAGCCAAACATGAATGATCAGTACATCACAATATGAAAAGAATGCATTGTAATTGACATACCAGTTATTTCTATCAAATGCAGCTAAAATGTGTTCTTTGCCAGGCATGTTGTATTTTAATGCCAGATTTGTCACCCTCTTGAATGTATTTTGAAACAGACTGAAGAAGTTCCCAGACATCCCTTCTTTTAGGCTAAGGGCTTTTCCATGTATGACATGAATGTAGAGGTTTTTTGTGTGTTTCAATGCAAGGAAATACAGATGTAAACTTACCCCAGTCTTCTTCAATTTGTACCAGTGGGAGCTCTGAAACGCCACACAGGGAAAAAAATGTATGAGGCCAATTTTACTTGTGTTTGCCTTTTACCTGTTCTCTCACTTTATAGTGCCCTGTTTCTCACATATATTTTCAGTCATCCATTGCCAATAAATAACATTTCCGCATAATCTTACCACCACATTAGATGACACCAATCAGTTCAGTATCTTGGTTTCCTCCCATTTCTCTCACTTAGGATTTCATCCACTGCACCCCACCTACCTGTTAACCTTTGTAGAATACTACAATCTTGCACTCCTTTCCCCACCACCTGATTTTCCTTCTCCATATCCTGTTGGCCACCCTCTGCTTCACCTACCCTTTTCCTTTTTTAATCCTCTACCTCAAATTATCACACAAGCAGGGACTAAAATTTAGACTGGGGGTGTAGTACAGGAGCTTTGGTTGGATAATGTAGGACAGCCATGTTAGGATTCTTTTGGTCCTAGAATGGTAAATATGTGATTGCATCCCTGGCATTTCTAAGATGTGGTTATCTCATGCCAAAATTTTGCATCTATGAAGCCATTCTTAAAGGAATTTGTTCAGTATGAAAATACCGGCAAGGATTTAGGCAAGATGTAGTCAAAGATCAGGCAAAAGGGTCAAGGCAGGTGGCTGGAATCGAAGTCAATAATCAGGCAGGAGTCAAAAACCAGGAATTCAAACACAGAATAAATGCTTCGGCAGGATCTGTAAACAGAAGCCAGCTTGGGCACTGTGAAAATTGAGAAGTTTTTAAAGAGAAGTTGGCACCAAAAATTCAAAGTCCGCGTCATAGGATCATGTCATGATGCTCGGCATCAAAATGCGAACGCCATGACGCTCAACGGCAAACGCCAGGGAAATGATGCTGGCGTCCGATATAAGCGCATTATGCTAGTGCCGGGCGCGCCTGCGCCCCTTAAATCGCCTAGAGACGCACCGGGAGGCAAGAATTCCGAGGATCTCCCGGCGCATCTTACAGTTAATTAGCCAAAAATGTTATGTATAAAGGCTGGAGTCACTGGATGTTGAACAGAACACTACTTCCTGCTTTTCAGCTCTCTTGGTTTCCACTGACTCGTTACAGCTTGGTCACCAGGGTAACCAATCAGTGATTTGCGGGGGGGGGGCACATGGGCCATGCTAAGGATAAATTGCAAACTCACTGAACCGTTATGTCCCATGTGGCCGCCCTTCAAGTTGCTGACTGACTCAGAGTTCAAAATTTGAATTAAGAGAGTTTTGACCATAAAAAAAAAAAATCGAATTTTCAATTTGACCCTTAATAAATCAGCCCCTGCAATGTTGTGGTAGATACAAATTGGGCAATCCTGGTAGATTCTCAGCTGCTCAAGTAAGTTTGGTTAATGTTGAAACTTAATGTGAACTTACTGCATTGATCAGACCCTGACATACCTTTTCCCTGATTGCTACTTTATAATCAACTAATGTGATGGCTATGGGACCCGTTATCCAGAAAGCCCGGGACCTGAGGTTTTTCCAAATAACGGATCTTCCCGTAATTTGGATCTTCATACCTTATATCTACTAGAAAATCATTTAAACATTAAATAAATCCAATAGGCTGGTTTTGCTTCCAATAAGGATTAATTATATCTTTGTTTGGTACAAGGTACTGTTTCATTATTACAGAGAAAAGGGAAATATTTTTTTCAAATATTTGGATAGAATGGAGTCTATGGGAGATGGGCGACTTGTAATTCGGAGCTTTCTGGATAATGGGTTTCCAGATAATGGATCCCATACCTGTACTGACCTCCATTTTGAAGAAATTCTGATATCTATAGTTCAGCCTTCTATGTCTGATTTACAGTATCAAGCCCGTGTTTGCTGCACATTTTTCTATATATTCTATATTCAGGTTGTGAAGCATCTAGATATGAAATTTGAGTTTACAAACAGGTCATTTTCTATAAAACCATGATTGTTTGTTGAGATATAATAATATTTGCCAATACTACTGGTATGCTGAAAATGCATTCACGCAATATATTTAGTTTGTTGGACTTTTTTTTTTATATATATTTTTTTTTTTTTTACAATTCAGTGGTATACTTCATTTAACTAAAACTAGTGCCAATGTAGTGTTTATTAAAAATACAATATATAAAGGGTTTAAAAGTGGGAAATATATAGTTTTCCCTCATGAAAATAAAGTAATTGTTTTTGATTACTGAAAAGCTGAAAATATTGCAGTAACAATAGGTGGTAGCCATATTTTATTTAACAAAAGTAGCCACAAAGATTCTTCATTTTATATTGACTTATTAGCCAATAAATAACATTTGGTCCCGACTGTATGTTTGCTGCATCTTTTTATAAGCATGTTCTATATACTGCTGCTTTCTGGCTGATGGCTTGGAGAAGAGATCGCACTGTTTCTTCCAGTTGAACTAACTGTTTTGCTTTTTCTTCTAGAATCTTTTCGTTACCTTCATATGTCTTTTCTAAATCTGAAAGCAAGCAAACATTGTTAGTACTTGCACAAAATCAGAAGTAAGCTTGCCAGTTAAAATCTCAGGTAACTATAATGTCTTTTACTATGAGTTTATGCAGCTACACAAAATGCACCCAGTAATTACAGTATGTGTAAAGAATATATTATCTGACCTGTGCATATAATAGCAGTGGTGTGAATAAATAGCTTCTGGGATTATAAAGATCGGTCTGTATACTAGAACTTACTAGAGCGTTCCACAATGGCTGGAGGGGCAAAGGCTAGATAGCTCTGCTTTAGAGAAATAACTGAGCTCTGTAAAGGTTGTTTTAACAAGCATCACTACTAATATGAACAGCACTAAACCTGGAACTTTTGCTAATGCTTTGGCTAGAAATGTGTCTCTCTGGGAGTGCAACTAAACATGATACATATTATTTAAATGTACACCGAGATATAATCATTTTGCCACCTTGTGAAAGGTAGTATTTTTCATTGATTTTGTAATGTGTATATGGAGTATGTAATCAGGAAAAAAAAATAACTCTATAATACATTAATATTTGCTGTTTAATTTTAGTTTTTTTTTTTGATCAAGATAAACCTACCTTTGATTGTGTCTAATTTTGCATTTGCTTGTTCTAGCAACCCTTTAGCTTCCTCTTGTAGTTCTTGAGCTTTCTTTCTGGCTTCTTCAGAGTCTTCTGCTTTCTTTGCTATCAATTCTTCAACTGTCTTATATTTATTGTTAAGTTCCCCATCCAGAACCTGCAAAATTTAAGTATTTAGCATCAATGCAGGGAATAAAGGTTTTAGGTTAACATTAAAGATAACAGTATTGGTCTCTTCTTAAATTTTGGATATGATGTGTGGTGGCACAATCTTTAATGGTTATGTTCAGTCTTTTGGTCAGGAGGGAGCATTCTAGGGAATGCCCTGTAATGAGGAAAGCGCTCCATAGTCATCCAGGGATGAAGATCTGAGAGGAGAAAATGGCCCTCGTCTGTATACAAGGATGGAAACGAGACCAAGGTCATTGTAGTGCAGAATTCATCTATAGATATTAATAGTTGGGCCAGATAGCCTGATGGTTTGTATTAGAGGGCAAAAGGTGGGAGTAGGCTGGGTAGCTGAGCAGCTTGGGCTCCATCCAGTCCAAGCTATCTGTCCAGATTATAAAGCCATGAGAAGCAAATAAAAGCTATTTAAACATATCCTTTGATGTGCTGTCTGCTACATTTTGGATACTTTGGGGGGGATCAATGTTCCAAAGGGTATGCCATCTATACAGGTTTGAGACGGATCTGGCCATGGATAGTGGGATCTGCTTCTTGTTCAAACCTCTTAGCTTGAGATTGGTCATGAATATTAGAGGCATTGTTTTAGAATTTGTGTGAAGAAAATTAGCATTACAAATCCTGACATTTTAGCTTAAAGCTCCGTGACCAAAATCTCAAGATTTAACAATAACAGCGATTTCAGGTAGTTGGACCATGGTCTCACTGTGGGATAGACCTTTGTGCCTCTGTTTTGAAGTGTATGCAGACAGTTCAGTTGAGTATAACTGATCCTTACCAGTTAAATGGAGGCAATTTCAAAGAGAAACGAAAACAAAAAAACCTAAGCGTGTCCGGCTCTAAGAGTGGTTTTCCCTTACCAAACCAGGACAAGGGTTTTGTGCCCAAATCCATTACAAATAAATGCACAAGTACGTTTTTCACACTTACAAGATCACACAAAACAGCAGTTCCTGCTTTTACCAGGGTTCTCTCTCCCTTACACTGAAAACCCAGCTCCTTTTCTTATATAGCAAACCTCTGCGTAGCTGCAGCCTAATCACCATGCAACTACCTGTCTAGGAACCCAGTTCACCTGGAGTGGCCTATTGGAAATGAGGCCTCACCCACTTTTGTCTACTGATTCCAGTGACTCTGTAAACCAGCTTTTACTAAACAATAGTTAACAAATATTTTTTCCCATTGCATAACTGGCATTTGCTGAAGTTACCACATATGTTACCATACACTGTATCAACTTATTTCCCAGTGTCCTTACACAGTATAAACCTAGTTTAATACTTCTCTACAGAACCCAGATTATAAAGGATCACAAGAGAACAGGCCTTTAAAAAAACCAATGCAATACTTACCTTTTTGGATCCATCAGCACTGGCTTTGACTTCATTTACAGATTTTTCAACCTGATTTGCTGTCTGTGAGTTGGCAGCTGATTTCTTCATTAGATCATCAATGCTTTTTTCTACTTGAACAAGCCGTTTTGTGGCATTATTTAAGGTCTCTTCAGACACTGCTGTTTCAGATTCAATCTATAAATATATTGTATGTCCATTATAAGTGTGCATAAAAAGCCATTATGGTTAAATGTGTCTTGGCTCTGGGCTTCAATAACCCCCACAGAAAATACAATTATGCTTCTTTTAATATTTCATTAGCATAATACTAAATAAAAATGAGTTGAGAAAGTATATATTTATAATAAATATCTTTCTATGTGTCTTTGCTTAAAAGGGAACTCTGGCCAGCTACTAAAAAAAGAGAGGTTGTTACATACTCCCAAAACACAAAAGGATGTATTTAGTGGGAGCAGTTTCTCCACAGAAAATTATTTCTAATAATTCAAAAACAATAAAACGACCAACTGTTAGGTTGCTAAAAATAGGCAATTTTGTAATATACTAAAAGTATGCAATTTAGTGGTTTGGTAAAACTAGTAATAGAATTCCTTTATGTGAAACCGTTAAATTACAAGCTTTGTTATACATTGTGAACTTACAGATGTGAGCAGATCATTGGTTCCTTTGATGTCGTCGTCTGCTCTCTTAATTGCTTTTTCAGCAGCGCTTTGAGCTTTTCCTGCTTCCTCTAATGCTTCCTTCACAGCATCAACTGTTGCTTTAATATCTGCAGCACTTTTGCTGAAATTACAAAAAGGATTTTGCCATGAAATGTTATTTTAAGATAAACGATCTAACGAAAACAAAACACATATTACCTGTGTACATCAAATGAAAACTGTCACATAGTTGTTGTGTTTTTTTAACATAGAGTGATGAAAAACAAGTCCAAAAAAGGAACAGTATTTGAAAAATTGAATATACTAGACTCTCTCTTAAATGTATACTATACTGAGAGGATTATACCTCTAGGTTACCAATACATATATTCAAGTTTTTATTGGTTCTCTATATACAGAGTATTTTGTTTAATAAAATTTCCTTTATGAAGATTGCAGACCTAGATGCCTAGTTACATTAAGGTCCCCCACACATGACACATCCCATAACCATTAGTCATTCAGAATGCAAATCATGCACTATATTGTTTTGCATAAATAGAGAGAGAGAGATTGCATAAGAAGCATTATCTCTACTATTCCCATTATTTAGAATAACTGTTTTTCTAAAAACTATACTATAATTGCATGTTCCACAACCAGGGGTGAAAAAATTAATGAATTGCCAAGTATATCAACAAGTGCACTGCTATAATCTAAAATGTTTTATGTAGAGGATAACTTGAGTTATTTAATAAAATATGCAATGTTTGCTACGGGCTGAGACGCCTATAGCAACCAATCAGTAGGTAGCATTTAGTGATGTATAAAAGCAAATGTAATTGGTTGCTTTGGGCAACTTTGTGCCTTTGTGTTTAATACATAAAGAGGTATTTCTGGATCCAAGAGCAGCATGGCAATTGATTCAGAGCTTGAATGCTCAGTGTTGACAATGCTAATCCCCATTATATTAGCACTCATGGGACTATATTTTCATTGTTCCCCTCCCCCATGCACACACATTTGCATACTTCACTGGATAGCTGAAAATGGAAAATACCTTGATTTTTTGGCTTCATCTAGGAGAGCCTCTGCTCTTGCAATATCTCCAGCACTCTGTTTGAGGATTGTGTCTACACCTGAAAGGCTTTCTACTCGTTCACGAATTTCCTCAGTCAACTTCTGTAGTTGTTCAGGGGTAGTGGGCATTTCCATTTTCAGTACTTCACTAGCAACCGCTTCAATGCTATCCAGATCAGCACCATCTTCTATAGAAATATAAATAAACAAGGGGAATTATTATCATAGTAATATAGTAAGTTAGGTTGAAAAAAGACACACATCCATGAAGTTCATTCAACCAAAAAAGGTCTGCTTCATTAAAATTCTCTTGCATCTTGCAGTAGTATCTACAATACATTCGGCAGTGCAATAGCAACCTGATAAAGCTAGGGCTACTAAAAACAAGAGAAAGCAGTAAAACCCCACACTACCTTACTAAAATTAATTGAGATCTAATTATATAAGTGCTTTGTGCTATTATAAACATATGCTTAGTTCAATCGATTGTGTTAATACAAATAATTATGATTAGTGCTTAAGTGCTATAAATTAGGTGCTGTGACCTTCAATAAAATGTATCTACACAATTGATGAATAATCTAAAAGTTCATGGTTCTTATATGGATTAAATAAGGTGCTAGTGCTGTAGTTATAATTTTAAAGTGAGTTCATGGTATCAAACAATTAAAAATAAAGCGTCAGCAATTCATGAATAAAAGTTAGAAATTAGAAAATAGTATAGAGGTGGAGTTGTCCTGAAGAAACAAGCTGCGTTGTTCTAAGCCCTGGGACACCACATGTGGGTGAAAAGCAGAACACTGAGGACTGTGGTCTCGTTACTACGATTAACTGTCTTGTAAGGAGAGCTAACTTTGCTATAAAACCAACAAATCCTCAGTGCCTTAGTGATAAAAGAGAATAAAAGGAATGAATGCTGCGCTAATAGCGCTACAATTCCATTACATTTCTCTAGATCCGAGGTTCAATTAAAGTTTAAAAAGTTAAGATTTCAATAATGAGGTGTTTTTTTTTTTAAAAAAAAAAAAGGGTTTGAAGGCTCGGCGACGTACGTTTTGCTTACGCTTTATCAAGGCAAATGCTAGGGCCTCATTAAAGTAGTTGTGCCGGCACTTGTTACGCACCCGAATATACTATAAATGCATTGTAAGAATGAACATTATGCCCAAGCTGTCCTTATATGAATTGCCAAGCCAAAAACAACTTATAATAGCTAAATAAATAGTTTGGTTTGTAATAGAGGGTCACAATAACTACCTTTATTGCATTTTGTGAGGAGCATGTTATTGGTGGGAAGAAGAAAGAAAGGGACTTAAATTGATGTATGACTATTTTGTGATCCCTAACAGTGTAACTTTCCAGAAATTGCCACCATTTTTCCCATAATCGTTTATGTATTGCTGGATTCATGAGAAAGGCAGTAGGAAATGTATTGGGAGGCTTTCAAATAATGCTTAAAAACCCGCCTTTTAAATGAACTCTATATACTGTTGGCTATTATATTAAATGAATTTAGTCATTACATGGGTAATGCCTCCTGTCCCGTTTAAACTGATAGGAGGGCAATAACAAAAATGCCAAAGATCAACGTGAAGTTTATTGTATATGTCTCTCCCTCTTTCTGCTTGCACTCTCAGGGCTAGGAATGTCACATGTTCCTTCGAAGCCATGCATTACTGCACAAACATAAAAGCTGGCACAGCAAATGCACACAAAAAACTGTAGTGTTCATTTTTCACACGGCCACATTTGTTGCTTACATTGTTAAAGTAGACCAAGTAATGGAAACAAACCAATCTGAATGCTTATAATACTCACGCATTAAAAACTCTCTTATCTGTTTGATGAGATTTCTTAAGTCTTCATTGCTTTGATTAACTTTTTCCTTGGTGGCATTTGCTTTGTTTAGGACATCCTGAGCACTTTGCTTAGCTTCTTCTGCCCTCAACTTTGACTCTGCAACCTAGTGGAAAAAGATAGTATTGCATTTGTCTATTGTTTTCAATCTTCTTTGGGCTGTCTCTGTCTTTTAAAAGAAAAAAATATATAATTAGGGGAGTCTATATTGCCAGTCTGTATTGGGCAATAGAGTCCCAGGAACTTGGCCCACTTCCAAAGTCACTATTAAATATCCATGTATCTAAGATATATGTCTCATGACTCATATAATATGTTTTAATAACATATTAAAAATTAGTACATACTGACCCTGTATGACCCACCTTACGCGTTTGTGTCGTGTCTCTGTCTATTGCCTTTTTTTGGGACATTACTATATTTTCTAATACATTCTAAAAAAAAGTTCCAAATGGTTAAACAGATGCAAATAAATGCCTAGAATCTCTCAGACTGCAGACTGGTCAGTGTATACAGTATCTCACAATATAAAATATCTTGCTTAGAAAATACTTGTGCGGTAGAGTGGGTGTTAAAACAATTAATTGACTTTTCTATGATTTCTCTTTGAAATATGATGACTGCAGTCAAACAAAAGTGTCAGTAAACAGGGATTCATTTGTGCCACAAAAAGGTAATGATGGAAAAACATTTGGGGGCCGATTCACGAACTTCGAAGTAAAAAAACTTCAAATTTCGAAGTGTTTTTTGGGCTACTTCGACCATCGATGGGCTACTTCGACCTTTGACTACAACTTCGAATCGAAGGATTTGAATTAAAAATCATTCAACTATTCAATAGTTGAAGTACTGTCTCTTTAAGAAAAAACTTCGACCCCCTAGTTCGCCATCTAAAAGCTACTGAAGTCAATGTTAGCCTATGGGGAAGGTCCCCATAGGATTTCCTAAATTTTTTTGATCGTTGGATTAAAATCCTTCGAATCGTTCGTTTCGAAGGATTTAATCGTTCGATCGAAGGATTATTCCTTCGATCGAACTATTTTCGCTAAAATCCTACGATATTCGAAGTCGAAGGATTTTAATTCCCAGTCGAATATCGAGGGTTAATTAACCCTGGATATTCGACCCTTGGTGAATCGGCCCCTTGATGTATTAATGGTAAAGGAGTGAATGTCTGAAAATGTCTCCTTCCTTTCAAATAGTAATAATTATGATTTAGCTACTTTATGATTGAGTTCTCTGTGTATTTGTAATAGTGCACAATCACTGTCAATCAGTGTCACAATCTGCAATCTGAATCTGGTTGTATACAATACAAAGCTATAAACTATTGTTTTGGGATAATCCAATCCCTTCTATTTACACCTCACAAGGATTATTCAATATGCTGGCAATACAAATGATACAGATGGGCCACCGACTTCTTCCTCTAAATCATGAATTATAGTAGAGATACTGTTATTGTCATTTTACTAAGAATTATGTTAAAGGCTACACCATACTAAATGACTACTGTAAATCGATTTGTGTAGGAAATATATAAAACACAGTCATTACGATTATGACTTCTTATAGAATTTACCATTTTAGACAGTTCTTCTATTTCACCAAGTGCGTTCTGAATTTCTGTGTCAAAACTTGTGGCTGTTTTCCAGGCACTGTGGGCTACAGTTACCAGACCCCCACATCCTGGCCCACCACATTTTCTCTTTCCATTATCTGTCTTGCAGTTAAGGCCTCCACATTCAGAATCCTCACAGAGCACACCAGGAGAGTTGCCACAAGTCTGAAAATAAGAGTGTACGCACAATTAGTGTATTTGTGAATAAGAATTAATGGCACAATTTTAATAATACAAAAGACAAGTCAATGCTATTATTAATATTCTGCAGTCTGCCCTATTCCATTAGGGTAAATATAAAATCCATTCGTTTTATATGCACTAAACTCAGCTTTAACCCCTGTGAAAGTCAACTTGCACCAGTCGGGTTTCATTTCATTCAAGGAGAGCTAAAGCATAACTAAAGAAGTAGGGCACAAATTATGGTTTGGGCTTCTGTACCAGCTTAGGGGAACCACAAACCTAGCAGTAAAGATGTGTGCCTTCAAAGATGCCCCAGTAGCTCCCAATCTTCTTTTCTGCTTATTCTCTGCACATGCTCTGTGCTACTGTCTCTTACTGAGCTTAGGGACCAAATCACAAGATGCATATAATATAAGGCTGATTAATAAATAATTTAGATTATTAGTACATGGCAGCTCAGAAAAAGCTTAGGGAGCCCGGAAAGCTAGGCACAACACTGGCTAAACAAATGCTATTTGAGACAACTTAATTTATATCATTATTAATTATTATTTTATTTTTTTGGGGATGACAGGTTCAGGGCTAAACAGATCAAATAGTAGATGCTAAACATAACGGAACCATTCGTTGCTATAGATTTTTACAAACACATTACCTTTTCAGAAAGCGATGAAAGATCCAAACTGTGCCCATTGCCAGCAAATTCTTCCAGCAGTCGAGTCTGCTCCTCTTGCTCTTTCTTAAACTGAGCATAGTTTTCATTTATTAGATTTTCCACTTCCTGTCGTGTAGCAGCTGAATGTTCAATTACACTGTCTGGATTGGACACAGACGCATTGACCTTCTCTTGTGCCTCCAGAGACATCTGGAAATATTTGTTGATGCTGTCCATGGCACCTTAAACAAGCACAACACTTATATGAACTAGAAATTCCACTATTACACTGTGACCATGACAAATGCGTTCATCCTTTTTCAAATTCTTTACTCTTAACAAATCCCTCACACGACGCAAGTATCCTTTTAAAATAAAACAAACATTTAGGGCCCCATTTACTTAGCTCGAGTGAAGGAATAGAAGAAAAAAATTTCGAATTTTTTTTTGGCTACTTCAACCTTCGACTACAACTTCGAATCGAACGATTCGAACTAAAAATCGCTCGACCATTCGATAGTCGAAGTACTGTCTCTTTAAGTAAAAACTTCGACCCCCTAGTTCGTCACCTAAAAGCTACCGAAGTCAATATTAGCCTATGGGGAAGGTCCCCATAGGCTTAGCAATCTTTTTTTGGTCGAACAAAAATCATTCGATCGATGGATTAAAATCCTTCGAATCATTCTATCCGAAGGATTTAATCGTTCAATCGAACGAACAGCGTTAAATCCTTCGATATTTGAAGTCGAAGGATTTAAATTCGACAGTCGAATATCGAGGGTTAATTAACCCTCGATATTCTACCTTAAGTAAATTTGCCCCTCAGAGTTGTGCTCTACTAAACAAAAAAAAAATGGTGTTTCAAATGTTTGTATCTAACAATGTAGATACTCAAGCACAGAATCACAATTTTTATAAAGGTTTTGGCCCCCAAAAAAGGGAGTTATAGATAATTGCTGCATGGAAAATCTTATCATGAGACGGCAAGGTTAACATACACAGAACATTTTAACATTTTGCCTAAAAAATGATGGTATCAAAAAGCCAAAGAATGGTGTGCAAATTCCTGCACAGGTCATTTTCATGCAATTGTCCTGTGTTTATATGTGATGTCCATAAAAAGCATTGGCGGGTGCCACATTTAAAGCAAGGGAGTTTAAAAGGCCAAGTCGTGTTTGAATGAGCTAGATGAACTAGGGTTGGGCGTGATGTACAATTCTGAGGTATCATTGGCAGCTAGAATTTGCAATTTAACAATTGCTGTTGGAGCTGCAATATTTTCTGCAGTGCCTTTACAAGCAGGGCCCACAATTCATACTATCATAATACACTTGCCTGTTCCTATCCCTATTTCACCCATCTGTACAGCTATATTCAATATATGTTTGTAAATTCCAGCTTTAAATAACCCACTTACCCTGCACATTAGAAATTTTCATAAATTCTAACTGCTCTCCAAGTTCTTTTAATGCTTTTCCAAAGCTTTCAGCATCTGTCTGAAGAGCATCAAGCTTCTCTGTGTCATTAATTTTAATTTCTGCTATTTTCATCTCCACTTCAGCAGCTCTTTGGGAAACTTCAGATTTTAGCCTCCTACAACAGAACAGCAAAGATTAGCCATGATAAATATTTATAGGTATTATATTGAAGGTTTGGTGAAATAGGTGATCACAATAGCTGGTTATGGTTCTTGCTAAAAGAAATTTGCAGGCAGCTTTAATTTCATTACTTGGTGCAATAAAGTGTCCTTTAATGCATTACTTACTCTGCTTCCTCAAGAAGATTCTGAATGTTTTTAAGTGGTTGTGTAGCTGGATTGTGAGCCAGAATGCTCTTGATTTCATCTAATTTCTCTTGCACTTTATCAACAGTCTGCTGGTATGGTCCAATAACTCCAGAGATCTTCAGGGCATTGGCACGGTTTAAAAGCTGGCTTGTTCTGTTGGAAAGCTCTTGGATAATGACATCCCACGAGGCAAAACAGTTGTGACAAGGTGTGCAGTTTGGGAATGTACCAGAAAACCCACGAGCACACTTATCACAACGAACTCCTTCAACTCCTTCTTTACAAATGCAATGTCCTGTAGCACGATTACACTGTGATGTCTGGATGCCTCTAGAATCACAGTCACAAGCTAAAACGAAAAGAGTCTAATTTAAAATATATATATTTTTATCTCGCAACAGTGTTTACCCTATTTAGTTTAGCAGCAGATTACCTAAAATGTTGCATTACTTAACCACTTTTGTCTAATCACCGGGTATTAACTTTTACTTACAGAAGTTTTTTTATTTGTACTTTATACCTGGATTAGTCTTCAACAATTCAGGTTTCTTAATCTGACCACTTTCTGCTGAAATTCTCAAACTTCCTAGGACCACAAAGCCACAGGTTGCCTGCTCTCAATATTTTATTCAACTCCTGTGCTTTGAAAGCTACATTTAGTATGAATGGAATACTTATGTTTTCAAGAGTGTAGTTGGTCTATAGCATCACTTTTCATCAGAAAAAGCCTTTTATTCTCACAACAAAGCTGAAAAGATCAGTACACAACACCCCCAAGCAATTATAATATCCAGCAGTGACTTTGTATAGTGAATGTTCCCTCTTGCTAGCACAAAGAGCCTTCTGGAATGAGGGTCACTTAACTCTTTTTAGATAAGGATCAAGACATGGAATTTAAATAGAAGGCCATTAAGTAACACAAAGAAAGGAATGCCAAGCCAAAATTAAACGCAAGTAATCTTTGATCTTGAGAAGCCCCTTCAATTACCCTCAGCTATTTATCTAAGGTGGTAGCCTGCAATTTTTAAACAAAGCAAATTTGCAATAAGGTCTATATGTGCAGAGAGGTGTGGATCTCAAAAGATCGTTTTAAATGTGAACTATTTATTTTAAATCTAGATATAGTCACGTAGATATCAGAAATGAACATGTCTACTTTTCTGAATCTTCATACTGGTTAACATTCTTCTAAAATGCTACCCTCCCACACAGCAATGGTTGTAGCAAAATAGTCTTATTATTAAGATGAACAGTGAAGACTTTGTTGAGTTCTGGCATCAATCTTTTCACAAATCATTATTATAAAGCCCGATCTGTTCAGCAACGTGTAGGGTCCAAACAATGCACAATGCGTTTAATTGTAAGGGATTACAAACAACTGTTTCATGTTATTGGGCTATTTTATAACTCTGAGAAGCATTTTGAGTTTGATTTGCAATCTAGAAATTGGCTTCAGGTCCCAAAAATGTGTTTAGAAATATGTATGAATTTCATTTTAATAATTTTACTGTATTAATATGGCACCATGTGTTAAGAAGAAGTGGGATATACTTCCAAAGTTGGTGTTGAAACTTTTCTATCTTTAAATGTGTATATATTTATTTAACAGAAACGACATCACCAACACTAAGGAGCAGATTTATTATAGGGTCGAATTTAAAATTTGAATTCGAATTTTCACTTATTTTTTTTATGGTCAAAACTGTCAAATTTGACTAGAGAATTATCCAAACTCGATTCGAGTTTTTCTAAAACATTCTAATTAGATTTTTGAGATTTATCTGGCTCTTAAAGAATTCAAATTTGACTATTCACCACCTAAAACCTGCCGAATTACTGTTTAAGTCAATGGGAGAGGTCCAGGGATCAATTTTGAGATGTTTGCAGCCTTCCTGACATTCAAGTTTTTTTTGGAGAAAAAATTACAACCATTTAAATGTTGTTTAAATGTTTCAGAGTTTAAAAAATTCGATCTTATTAATATATTTCCACAAGTCGAATTTTGAATTCATTAGAATTTAAGGGAGTTTTAAAAAACTCACATGAATTCGAAATTCAACCCTTGATGAATGTGCCTCTAAAAAAACACACATCTATGGAGTTTTGCTGGATAACATTGCATTTCTGGAAATGCATTTAACAACAATAGGCTTTAAGGGAAATGCTGGAAATTCTTCCAACCCCCTCAGATGAGTATTTCTCATTGCCTGATGCCCCCTATTCATTAAAGAAACCTGTCACACAGACATAAAAACTATATTATAAAAGTCCTGAAACCAAAAATATTTTTTATTAAAACATACATACCTGTTATTATGGTATTTAAATTCTTAGCTGTCAATCATATATTCATTTATGCCTAATAGAGGCAAGGCAGGCAAATACTTTTACTTACAGTTTGCACTTCCTAGATGTTACTGCTCTCGTTACAATCCTCCACCCAAATTCTAGTCTATAAGTGTGTGTGTATGGGCATGGGGATTAGGTCCCCATTGTGGCTCATAAACAAGATTTTGGGATGATGTAAAGTTGCCTTAAGACTGCTCACAAAATTGCCTGCTTGCTGTTATTGTGAATTACAAGACTGAAGGATACATTATTTAAATAATTTATAAATTGTAAGTAAAGTGTATTTTGCTTGACAAACACAAAATAATTTAGGATTATTTCTTATGGTGACAGGTCCCCTATAACTACTGCCTATTTATGTCTAGTTGGTTCTAATAACATGTCTGTATCCCATAGCGTAATTGCAAGAAAAATGACAAAAACATAAATGTGTTACCTCTGCACTCAGTGTCTGGATTTCCCCAGAAAAGTTCCTGGCATGCACTGCAATCCCGTCCGCCAAATCCAGGCATGCACTGGCACTGGCCAGTGAACTGCAAATATAAAGCACGCAAACAATAAACTAACATTTTTAAAGATGATTTATAAATATTGTGTTTAGTAAAGGTGTGGAATCTATCATCTAAAATGCTTGAAGTCTGTGCCTTCATGTATCTGAAATCTTGGTACAAGGTGCCCTAACCAAATGTTCACCTTAAAAGAAGGATTTAAACCAAAATACTCTCAAAGACGTTTACTACAACAGAAAAAAAAATATAAATAAACATTTTAATGTTTTAAGAATATGCAAACATTAAAAAATGATCTAAACAAAGACTAATGTTAGTTTTGAACAAACTTCTACTATCTATTTAATACAGGGTAAAAGTTAACCAAGCAAAATATATAAAAAAAATTGTTCAGATAAAAAAACAGACTTACCTCATTACAAGATAACCCTAGAGATCGATTGGTGTTACATGCACATGGTTCACAGCCAGTCCCACTTGCTAAATTCCAGGTGTTTGGTGCACAACTATCACAACTCTGTCCTATCACATTGGACAGGCATGGACACTGCCCATTTGTCCTATTGCAGTGACATTCTATTTCTCCACTGCAGTGCTCCTGTTCTGTACCCAGGTAATTGCAGACACATCCTGAAAGTAGAAAAGAATAAAAATTACTAAAACATTACTTAACAAGAATATGAAGTTTTAGTTTCACTGTAGTAATTCCTGTCACTTCCTGAACCTAAAGAACTTCAAAGCAGCTGATAAAACTGATTAAGTGTCCACTGAGAAGCCCCTGATAATGAGCAGCTAAAAGGCTGCTGCTTAAGGTGGCCATAAAAGTAGAGATCCGCTCGTTTGGAGATGTCACCAAACGAGCGGAGCTCTCTCCTATATTCCCACCTTGAGGAGGGTGATATCGGCTTATCCGATCGGATTATAACGAAGAGTAAACAGACAACGAACAGATGCAGACCACTATCTGATGGGATTTTTAGTCCTGTCCGATCGACATCTGGACGACTTTTGGGCAGCTATCAATCAGGGAAGCCAGTCGGAGCCAGTCTGTTGGCAGCTTTTATCTCCCCGTGTATGGCCACCTTTAGAAATGGGGGAGCTCTGAACAAATTGCCCTGTTTTTAAAGAACGGGGGTAAGGGGGGTTTAGATCAAGGAAAAAAAACTCAACTTTCAAATTAATACTTTATGATGGTAAAAAAAAAATAGGCACATGTCAATCTGTTTTAATTAAAATGACAGGCAGAATGTATTTTCAACATAAGCCCTATTTATTGTGTTATTTAAGCAAAGGAGTTTTTAGGTGTATACTGTCCCTTTAGCATTATTATACTGACTATAAACAACTATGAGTAAGGTATAAGTGGGGATGGTATAGCAGCATTCTTTAAAAGGCAGCCAGTCTGTCTGTGTGTCCTTAACATGGGACTGGAAGTGGTTGCATGAGACCAAAGGTATGCTTTTTAATGAGTGAACCTTGCATAGACAGAAAATATAATTTCTATATTATGTAAAAGTTTAAATAAGGGGGAAACAATCTTAGATACACTCTACTTATCAATAGTGTATATTTTCTCCTTATGCCCAAACAACTGAAGATAAAAATGCAATGTCAAAATGACCAAAATCACCCTTCATTGCTTTTTATTGCTACTACACTACAGTGTTTATTGAAGGGGTGTCCAAACTTTTTGCAACGAGGGCCAGATTTGGTGAGGTGAAAATGTGCGGGGGCTAACCATTCAGCCTGACACTGATATCCCTTCCGAGGTAGCTAACTAGCGATTTAGGCCCTAAATCTAAAATCTTTCAAAAATGTCTGTTTTCCTGGTACAGAAAATAACAAATTTTTACTGTTAATTAAATGGAGTTCCTCATAACTTAATTGCTTCTTGTTCAGGTTGATCATAATGGTACAAAACGTATTACTCACTTAGAGCAATAGAATTTAGGGATATTGTTACAATTTTTTACAAGCCTAAACATGTGGCAGCTGAGCACTCAAATATCCCTTTATTAGACTGCAATCCTGAAATCACTTCCTATGATATTTTCCTATAGGCACAAAACTGTAGCAACATCCTGTTATACTGCGTGGTATCTTGACTCTACGGAGTGTGATGAACAAAACAATGCAGGGAAACTAAAAAAAGGGAAGTACATGTTATAGCAGTAAGACACGAAAGCTCATAATCCTCAGGAGGGCAAAGGTTCATAACCTCAAATGTACTGCTGAGCCTACCTTTTCAATTGCAGTGTTATATTTAGACTTTTAACATTTCCAGCAGGGAAACAGTACAGTGTAGAAATGAAAGCTACATTTGCAAAGACATTCATATAAAGCAAGGTAGACACACACCAACACACAACCAAAATCTTACTTCTACAATCCTGCTGAAGGGCATTCCCGTAATAACCTAGTTGGCACTGTTGGCAGTTTTCCCCGTCGGTGTGGTACAGACACTTCAAGCATAATCCTGACTGTTTATCACAGGCCAGTGGGTCAGACATATCTATATTGTTATTACAGTGGCATGGTTGGCACATTCCACCAATATCTTCAGGGTTTCCAAAATACCCAGAGGAACATCCATCACATCGTATTCCTATAGCAATTAGGAAACATAAAACAGTTGAGCCCATGATGTTCTAACACAAACATGTTCATGCAGTAAGTCACAGCCAACTTAAACACTATGGGGCAGATTCACTAAGGGTCGAATTTCGAAGTTAAAAAAAGTTTAGCAAGCCTATGGGGACCTTCCCCATAGGCTAACATTGACTTCGGTAGGTTTTATCTGCCGAAGTAGGGGGTCGAAGTTTTTTTTAAAGGGAAAGTACTTCGACTATCGAATGGTCGACTATCGAATGGTCGAAGGTCGTAGTCGAAGGTCGAAGTAGCCCATTCGATGGTCGAAGTACCCAAAAAATACTTCGAAATTCGAAGTATTTTTCATTCGAATCCTTCACTCGAGCTTAGTGAATCGGCCCCTATGTATTTCTTGTTAACGGCCCGCTGAGTGGGACTAGAATATTGATATATTCATTTTTTTCTTAACGCACCATGAGTGTGTCCACTTCTGTTATTTACATGGGACAGCACCAGAGCAGAGACGAACATATCACGGGGAGTCCCCCATATCTCCAGATTTTAAGAATTTAGATATAGATGTTGATTAAAACAACTGCTATATAGTAACCAACGCAGCTTATTTTAGGCTTGTAAAACACATTAGACTTTGCCATCTAATGTGTAGGCTGGAGAAAGCTTACCTGTATAGCCCATATTACAAGTGCACACCACCTGCAAGGTTGTAGGATCTTTGTAACAACCACTGGCAAACTGGCGCTCACTTCCTGGACCATCAGGACAAGGGCAGGGTCTGCAGTGATCCCCTGATCCAAGCCTGGAGTCTCCATAGTAACCTGAAAGACACCTAAAAGCACATTCCATTTATATTATTGATATCATATTACTTAAAGGGGTTGTTCACTTTTGAGTTAACTTTTAGTACAATGTAGAGAGTGTTATTCTGAGACAATTTGCAATTGGTTTTCATTTTTTATTATTTGGGGTTTTTGAGTTATTTAGCTATTAATTCCGCAGCTCTCGAATGTATAATTTCAGCAGTCTGGTTGATAGGGTCCAAATTACCCTAGTAACCATGCATTGCTTTGAATAAGAGCCTGGAATATGAATAGGAGAGGGTCTAAATAGAAAGTTGTGTAATTAAAAGTAACAATGACAATTGATGTGTAGCTCTCTAGAGCAATTGTTTTTAGATGGGGTCAGTGACCCCCGTTTGAAATCTGGAAAGAGTTAGAAGAAGAAGGCAAATAGTCAAAAAACTATAAAAGATAAATAATGAAGACCAATTGAACAGTTGCTTAGAATTGGCCATTCTATAAAATATAACATACTATAAGTTAACTCAAAGGTGAACCAACCCTTTAAGGTATTGATAGGACAGATTTTCACTTTTGTCATAAATGGTTCTTCTTCTATTTGTCATAACATATAAACATATAAAACATGTATTTCCAGGATATAACCCCTGACCATTTTCCAACCAGTAATTTCATAACAATACAAAACACGATTTAGCTACTTATTTATATGGAACATGGAGGTAGCACTAGTTATCCCACAAAGGTAACCCTAAACCCATGCCTGCATATTTTATGGAATATTCATACAAATATATACTGAAAGATACTGAAAAAGCTAAAAAAAAAAAAAAACTATAAATGTTTAGTAAAATCTAAATGTAAAACATAAGAAATAAATAAGAAAAAAATAGGAACCAAATTAGATGATTACTGAAAATAGCAATATAGCTGATTACCGTTCACAGCTGTATCCTTCGGTATGATCCTTACAATTTGTGCACTCTCCAGTAAGTACATTACAGTCATCAGTATGTCCATTACACTGGCACTGCCTACAGCTTGGGAACCCCCAGTAACCAGGTAAGCACACATCACACTGACGCCCATATGCTCCATGAATGCAGGGACATTGACCAGTTTCAGGGTGGCAGAAAACATGAGAAGATCCTCTCACGTCACACTCACAAGCTGAAAGGAGAAGGATAATTATACATTAAAAACAACATCACGTCCCTTCAAGAGTGAAATTCTTGAGAGAAATAATATAACAATGAGACAGCTTAAAGCATGTTTCAGTAATCCCAGCCTTTAAGTCCCATAACTACAAATAGGCTAATACTTTTCACTTAGCGCAAGTCATGTAACAACTTTTGCCTCTCTATATATTGTAAACTACATCGGGCAGGTACTGTTCTTGAATAATCCCTTTATAGCACTGTTTAAAATGAGTAACCTTACAAAACAATAATTTATATAATATTTATACCACCCCAGAAAAAAGCAGATTTTTAGCCTTATAAATCAAAATGGGTTTCAAGAGTAGATTCAAATTATCTAAAAATCTAGTCATCTTTATATACTGAAGACATACATTTGCATCCATTGGGTCCAAAAGCAAAGGTTCCAGGGGCACACTTATCACAGTTTCTTCCAATGACATTGGGACGACACTGGCATTGGCCACCATTTGGATCGCATAAAGAACTCAAAGATCCTTGTGGGTCACACTGACATTCTAGACCATATAGAAAATAGCAGAAAATAACAATTAATAACAGATTAAGTTCAACTTGCCACTTTAGTGAGGTTTGTTGAACTCACAAGTTTTGCAATTATATGCAATTATATGCTTTTTGTATATTTGGTATATCAGGGTCTTTTTTAAGTACAAGCAGAGGGGAGGGCTTCAGACAGCTATAGTTCCACATCAAAGAATTTGACTTACCCAAGGCACCTTTGTGTAAAAGTGCAGAAATGCTGAAGAGAAAATTCTTGCAGACATCAGTGATAGGCGTTTTCACAGCACTCTGGCTGTTCTCAAGACATCTGTACCTCTGGAATGTTTGCCAGGCAGTGTTGGTGGTGACATCATCTCCTGAGCCTCCCATACTAAATATGTCAAGGGATTTGACATGAGGCAGTAAAACAATCTGCAGAAATCATTGAAATAAATCACTTCCATGATATGTTTTCTTTGATTTAAAAAAAAGAGAAAATTTTGAAGCACAGACTTTTCAAATGTTCTTTGGCAAATGCTGAACTCTAGCTAGACTAGACTAGACTAGAAAGAATACAAAGTAAGGGTTTGAAGTGCATTGAGCAAAGCTAGAATTTTAGGCTCTCTGTGATTCTGTTTTTCATCTCATTCCCAAACCACTGCAATAAGCTAGAAGTTGGCAGTGCACACAATCAAATGCTAAAGTGCCATACTGATATTCTCACTACAACGCAAATTGTGAAACATAAGTGCTCATAAATTAAATTACTAGATTCAGGACCTGAGTGTGGGTCTTGGTAATAACTATTACTCCCATGGAGTCTAGGCATAATTTACAATTTACCAGTGATCACATTTCTTTCACCATAGACACACCATTATTTTTCAGTTCTCCCTTAATTCTTGCCAAAAATCCATCTTTGTACTATTTGCTGTCTTATAACCCACAAATGTTGACATCAGTTTTTACTTACAGAATCAATTAATGTGTATGGGTTTTCCACATTGGAATTCACTGAATACCGAGGCAGCTCCAAACGTATTGTGTAATTCAGCCCCTTCTCAAAACAAATAGGACGAGGAAGCGTGATATAACTGCAAATAAATATATACCACGTCAAACACTTAGTTGATATAAATGGAGTACATTACACACAACTGAATACCACTGACTGCTACTTACCGAGAACCAGGTGGTAATGCCACTGACTGATTATCATCACTTGGGACAGTGTTCCCACAACGGCTGCTAGTGGGAATCTTGCCCGGGCGTATTACTGTGATAACAGCTTCTTCCCACTGCTCTGGTAGCTGAAAACAAGAGTAAGAAAAGTTTAGAAGTAACAAAAATGTGTGAATATAAGTATATTCGATATATACATATAACATGAATATATTTAGGCATTAGATTCAAGTTATCTTCCATTACATTATATCACAACAGTAATAGATAATTTTCTCTTTATATCAATTAGGATGACTTAAAGGACAAAAAATCGGTGTGCAAGATGCATCAATAAAGTCTGATGCTCCACCTGCATTTATCTTTATCCATACAGATAAAGGCTCACATGGCATACACCAATGGTTTTAATAACAGAACGAGAGTGAGAGTCAGGGGATTAAATAGCTGTAATGGCTATCTATTTGTTGGTCTGCAAACTGATTGCAAAAGTTTATACTATTTACCAATGTATTGTCAGCAAAGCACTTAAAGGAAAGCTATATCCCCAAAATGAACACTTAAGCAACAGATAGTTCATATCATATTAAGTGGCATATTAAAGAATCTTACCAAACTGGAATATATATTTTAGTAAATATTGCCCTTTTACATCTCTTGCCTTGAGCCACCATTTCGTGATGGTCTGTGTGCTGCCTCAGAGATCACCTGACCAGAAATACTACAACTCTAACTGTAACAGGAAGAAGTGTGGAAGCAAAAGACACAACTCTGTCTGTTAATTGGCTCATGTGACCTAACATATATGGTTTATTTGGTATGTTTGTGAGTACAGTGAATCCTACGATCCCAGGGGGCGGCCCTTATTTTTTAAAATGGCAATTTTCTATTTATGATTACCCAATGGCACATACTACTAGAAAAGTATATTATTATGAAAATGGTTTATTTACATGAAGCAGGGTTTTACACATGAGCTGTTTTATGCAATATCTTTTTATAGAGACCTACATTGTTTGGGGGGTATAGTTTTCCTTTAAGATAATCAATAAGTAGCATGTTCATCTTCATACATAAGCACTTCAACAACTACTGTAGTTTATCTGACCTATTCATTCAGAGAAAACAGCAATCATTTTATATTGAATTGAAATTACTTACTTGAGGCTCATAGCGAATTAAAAGATCATACTCCATGGAAGTTGGAATGTCATTAATGTGGAATTCTAGGTATGCACCTTCTGGAACTCTTGCAAACCCAATACCAGTCCAGGAAGGGGTACGGTCATGGGGGAGTGGTCTTTCAACAATTCGGACATCCTGTTGACAGTAATAAGAGTATTTCGTTTCTTGCAGTTTTTTACATTTTTCCCTCAAGGGCGAGTACAGAGGATAATGTTGAAAATAAATACATAAATAATAGTTATAATTTAAACATATTACTTAAAGGTGCATACTCTCATATTCAGAGCCTGAACAAGTAGCATACTTACAGGGCCAAAGTTTGCATACTCTGCTTCATAAGTGTAATGGTCTAAAGAAATAAAATAAAAGCCTGACTCCACTTCACTGCACTGACGTCCAATCATGTGTGGTCTACAGCGGCACTGGCCAGATTCAGGTGAGCAGCTGCAATATAAACCAGAAACTATTTTAGATTACTTTTTTAATAATTTAATAAAAATTAATCTGCTGTCAGATGTACAGTATTATAATTACAAATACAAAAGCTCCCCTGCATTTGAGCAGAGAAACCCACCCTGTGTGTGCACTATAAATACACCAGCACAGAAAGCTCCATCCTTACCTATACAAAGGATCCCACAGTACTACTATTAAATTTGTATACCTGTGTACAGGTTGTAAATAAATTCTGCATTGCATATATATATATATATATATATATATATATATATATATATATATATATATATATATATATATATATATATATAATATATATATATATTGAAAAATAATGTATATGTGTGTGTACCTGATACTATGGTACCTGATACCTGGTACTATGAATAAAATGAGAAACCATGAAAGTTTGGCTTACTTATTGTCCTCTGATCCCCCATGGTCACACTCACAAGGTCGGCAGCCATCCAAGTCATTACTCAAACCCCAGAACTCAGGCTGCAAAAATAAATTATTACTGAAGTATTTTATTGCAGTGGGTGTTGAATATAAATTATTTAGTAAAAAAGACCATTAAGAAAACTGGAGAACACAAATAATGCCACTTGCAGAAACTTAATGCTTTTAGTCAATTTTTGTTGAGTTGTTTTTTTTGTTTAGTTGCAATGTGGCTAACTGTAAGATGGAACTCCGCTGCTGTAATTCTGGGGGCTCCCTCCATGATGTACTTTACACAACAGTTAACAAATAAGAATGTAGAATAAAATGGCTCCTTACAGGGCTATATGATACAAACTTGCTTATATAAAATTGTACATTTATAGGGGTGTGACCTAGCATTGCAGTAAGGAGTAACATGACATAATTAGTGGCATAACTGGTCAAATAGAGCTGTAATTGGGCTTCATATAGCAGAATCATTTTCCTTGTAATTTTTTACAACCTCAGAAATAGCATAAATCTATGCCAGCATAGTGAGTCTCCTGCTGCAGGGTATAAGGCCTCAAGTTTCTACATACTGGGTGATTCCTTCTACAAGTGAAGGCATAACATTTGCCTTATGCATTAGTTATTACTGCGTCACAAAAATAACCTGAAATTAGCTTCAGATGGTAGACCAAATAATGATGTTGTGTACAAAAGGGTTACATTCAAATTTCAGTATACAGCAACTAACCAATAATTCCATGAAATATTCCTGATTTCAAACAAACTAATTATTACCGAACACTGATCACATTTCCGTCCTGTTACAAAGCGTTTGCAAAAGCAGTTTCCATTTCTAGAGTCACAAGAGTTTCCACCAGGGATAGTTCCTAGGGGGTTACATCCACAATCTACGAACAAGAAATAAAGTCAATATAGTTGAAAACTATTTAATGTGTAAAGTTATAGAGACATTTTTATGCGTACACTGGCAGCCTTCTGGATCTTCTGCATTTAAGTCATAGAAGCCTTCTTTGCACTGATCACATCGCTCTCCTTCAACGTTTAGCTTGCAACGACACTGTCCAGCTATAAGGCCCACAGAGAAATCTGAATAGCGGTCACATATTCCTCCATCCTGGGATCCAGCTGGGTCACAGTTGCAGGCTGGACAAAGATTGGATTGATTTATAAGCTTACTGAATATAATGCAGTAATAATATTATTTTATTAACAAATTATTTAAAATACCATAATCCAAATACAAAAGAAAACACATATATGCAGTAATCAGACTGTAGCATTTGAACAGTGTCTATATGGTTAGGCAATGTCTTTTTAAATGATGTTAGCTATCAAAGACGACTCATCATAGTGCTGGACCAAGCAGCTCTTTCACTTACGTTGACAGATGTTCGGATCACGTACGTCTTTATCTGGATGCTGGTAGAAAAATGGTTTGCACTGCTCACAGTTCCGCCCCATTGTATTATGTTGGCAGTCATCACACACCCCTCCACTGGTATTCCCAGTAGACATATAAACAGCCATATCAAAATGACAACGTGTGGAATGCTCGTTACAGTTACATTCTGCAAAGAAAGTTAATTGGTTAATTAGGGCCTTTTGTGAAAGGTGAACATTCATTTTTTTTAAGAATAAAGACTAACAATGAAACTGTAGCTACTTGAAATAAATAAGCAGGGACTTGAGCTGTACATATAATGATTTGCTTTTTTGCCAAAAAACATTTATCTTTCTGTTCAGTCACCTAACTTCATCCTCAATTTATCTCCTAATAAATCATTTATTTCCCATAAGAGCTTCCATACCTAGCCTTCTCTCTGCCTTCAACCCAAGGAACCCCATAACCAATAGGGTATAAATCAAAACTGATCGCTGATCCACTACATAGAAGACATTAGATGGCCGATAGTATTGTGTTGCTTCATCAAGTCAATGCTTATTAATATAAACAAAAATGTTGAAAAAATCCCCATATTAAGTTATGATTCTATTAAAAACTGTAAAGCAATGATTTATTGGCATTCCATATTAACTGTCAGAAACTGTCTTTATTTCACAAACATTTATCATAATAAATAAATGTTTTTTCATCTCCAGCCTTTACCAATGTTTTATTTTCTCGCTTACTCTTTTAAAACCCATTGTTTACTACATTTGTCCACTTATTGCTATGTGTCACATTTAAAAAAAAATGGATGTAATTTGCAGAATTTACTGGGAACAGACCAGACAAGAGTAAAATTTACTATCTGGGAACTCACTTTTACAAGCATTGCTGCTGCGACCTTCTGCTGGTCTCCAAGGCAAATCATGGTAGAAATCAAGACATTGCTCACAGTTTAAACCTTTTGTGTTGTGTCTGCAAACACAGCGCCCGTGCACCTTGAGCAAAGAAACACAGGAAAATAAAGGGACAATTCAATAAACATACATAGACAGACACATATTAACAGCTGAAAATAACAAGTAAACAGGCAAGTAAAGGGGAACATTTGGAGTTACATTTTCGTACTACAGATTACTACAGATTTAGTTACCTATAGGAAGAAATCAGCAGGTAGAATGAACTGGTCACCTGGTCACCTGTTTAATAGAATCTTAATGTTTACCATGGGTTACTGCCCCTGAGCAAATGTTGTACCTTTCATAACATATGGGGGTAAGCCTCTTGTGTGGCCTTATGCAACATTATTTAGTTCACTGACTTTTAAACAAACCCTGGAGCTGTATGGCAACAATAAAATTGTAGTTCATTATCATCATATTAAAAAGCACCAGCAAAATACACAGCTCATTATGTTAATTTATAACAAACAGAAATCTTACAATAATTTAAAAAAATAAGAAGACCCTGCTCACAAGAGTTTGCAGTTAAGCAAAACTGTTGGTATCCTAAAACATACTTACCATTCCCTCCACATTATCAGAATATCCTTTTACTGGAGCACATTCACTTGCATGGCCATAGCAGAAGCAATTTCCACGAACTACCATGTCATAAATTGCATAATAGTATTTTTCTTTTATTTCCACTCTAGAATCTAGCAGGTTGTCCCCCAAAGTGTGAAGCTTCAAGAACTTGACTCTTAAGTTTGTAATTCTCAACATACCTTTTAAAAGAAACACTTATTTAGTTTAAAAAATTTGAACTGTAAGGAACAAAAGCATATCTAAACATCCAGTTACTATTTAGGAGAAGGAAAGTCTTCTTCCACTTGGGGTGCCAAATGTTAGGCACCCCCAAGTGATTGTATTTACTTACCTGAAACCCTGGGCCGGTGCTCCTATCAGGAGAAAACTGCACTGGCCCGGGGGTTCTTCCAGCGAGCACCGCGGAGTGATCCTCTTCTGGATTCTTCTTTCTTCAAATTTCCCAGGGTAGACGCATGTGCAGTAGAACGAAATAGTCAAATTTTTAGTTAAAGTTCGGCTTTTTGCTCTACTGCACATGGGCAGCGGTGCAAAGAAAGAGGACGATGGAAGAGGATCGCTTTGTGGTACTCGCTGGAAGAACCCAGGGATGGTGCAGTTTTCTTCTGATAGGAGCACCGGCCCGGGGTTACAGGTAAGTAAATACAATCACTTGGGGGTGCCTAACATTTGCACCCCCAAGTGGAAGAAGACTTTTCTTCTCCTTTAAGGCAAGAGCCACAATAGTTTTCTATGTGTTTGAATAATGTTATAACTAATTTGTGTGACCCTGGTCTTTCACAGGTTTCACTTTAAAATAATCACTGTATGTCTGAAGCATTCCAGATTCAAGTTGTCTTTTCTATTGTGTGCATTGAGAAAGAGTAAATGATTGTTGCTTAAAAACAAGTTAGTGCACTTTTCAGATAATGGCCCAAGTGCAAGTTTAATGAGAAAAATATATCTCATGGTTTATCACATTAAAACTCCAATGCATAAGTTTATCTTATCAAAATGAATCTAACCCAATACTGGGTGTAAAGTGCGACAATGTCATGTTTCTCATTGTCTAGCATTTTGATAGCAATACTGAGTAATCAAAACCCTTATTCTGCCATAGCCATAAGGTGCATACAGCTATTGAACATCCCTCTTATCTCAGCAGACTCCCATCATATTGCCACAATTTTCTGTGAGACCTAACAACAATTGAGAAATGTCTAATCCGTATATATTTTCTATGAGTACAATAAAAAAACAGTCATTAAACAACAATAACAAATGATTTCAATAGAACTGTAATAAACAGGCTTTGAAAAACAAATAAATAAATTAAATTCAGCAGCAATACAAAGAATTTACAAAATAAAGCTTACTTTTAATCCTCAGACTATATGGATCATCAATTCGGAAGGCGGGATCCAAAACACGAAAAATGACCTATGATATAAGCATTGAAATGTACTTAAGTAATAATTTAATAATAATACATCTTAAACATTAATAGCAAAACCTTATTACCTCCCCTTCTGTTGAAGGCTCAATGTCTGAATATCGAGAATCACAAATTATATCATCCACTTTCTTCATGGGTCCAGTGGAAATGCCAGGAAATGAGGCCTCACAGTCATATGCAAAATACCTGTATACGTTCCAGGTTTTCCCAAAATCAGACGATCTTTCAATTAACATTGCACCTGGTCGAAATGTCTAATTAAAGAATATAAAATAATATTTTTAAAAAAAAAAGGAAAGAATATTCGTTATGGTTAACTATGTGGAAACATTGTCCTTGGCATAAAACAAGTGCATTGTAAATTTTGGGGTAACAGTAATTAAGCACATTTGAAATACCCCAGTGGAGTGGAGGAAATTAAACCATGCCCGTTATCCATTAGCCTAGAGGTTTCATTTATAGCAATGACCCTACTCATGGCTAATAAGGTACTGAAAAAAAAACTGTATACAGCTTCATACTAGAATTGTTATCTTCCTTACTTGTAAATGCGGGGAGTCTCCTAAAGTCTATAGGGATTTGTGTTGTGCTGGTCCATTTATCATTTGAATATATACATACTGTATGTGCATGTATGTTTGTGTAAAAATGGGCGTGGTCTAATATTATCTAATATCTATCTTATTACACATTTTTTAAAATAGTTTATTTTATAGGCATGGCTGCCCAACAGATCCTTTACTAAAAATAATTTTGAATGCTGTGTGCAACATTAAAAATGTGTTTTTTCAGCATAAAATTCCCCACGTGACAAACAATGCCTCATTTCATTATAAATTTACACACTGGCTGTAATTGTATGTTTAATCAAATGTTATGGATTCCTTACCTTAAAGGTCATGATGAGATGAGTGAAGTGGAATTCTGCTTCAAGGTCCAGTTGGATTGTAACATTCTCCAGTCCTTTCACATGTCAAAGACAGATTATAGGTAATCAGCTACACTTTTTGTTTTTTAAGATGGACACATTTCATTTATCCTTAGAAACACAGAAAACTTCCCATCTCTTTTAGGCTGAGCAGGGCCGTCTTTTGTTGTGATGCATCCTGGGGCAAACTAGACTTTGTAGGGCCCTTTTTTTTTTTTATATAAGGTAGCGCTGTCTAACTATGGTCCTTCAGCAATAATCTACAGCTTCCATTTCTATTTCTATGGGCCATGAACTATAAAAGTCAAGTCAATATTTTATTTCAAATAAATATAAGTATGATAATATGTGATTATAAAGCAAACTTTATAAAAAAAAATAAATGAGCCTAAATTAAATTGTAGATTTAGCAATGAAAATAGTAAAATTCAACAAAGAAGCAAATAATAAAGGGCTGTGACACTCAAGGCATTTCATGGTTACGTAATAGAAGTTACAATGTTTGCACCAGGTCTAACTACCCATTGCAACCAATCAAAAAGTTATTATTCAGCTGTCTCAAAGTAAACATTTGGTTGCTACGTTTTACTGGAACTGATGCAAAATGTGCGTCCTTTAGTATATTTTTTATATTGATTAATATTGTTTTAACAATGGTAAAATAAAACTATTTGCTTGCCCCTGACCAATGGTCTTTGCTTGATGAAGGCCAGCAGATATGCAATACAAATTTATTTATAAATATAAAGAATTAAAGAAAAAAATAGTTTTACCATTCACTGATTGCCACCATAAGTTAAGTCGATTTGGTGCAAATGTGGTGACTACATTTTCAATACGGTGACTTTCTGGGTTATTTTGTTCATTGTAAGGTTCCCGAGAATCACATACAAAGCACTTCTTTTCCTCCTGAAAATGAGGAAAAAATTGCGGTTTACAATGCAAAATACAACATGAAAACCAATTTAAAAACTTTATATTATGTCATTTTTATGTTCTGTTATTATTAGAAAATGTCAAAAATATGAAAAAAGGCAGATATGAAAAATATGTTCAATTATACCAACTAATATTAAAACTTTTTGGCTGCCAGTGTTGGTAAACAAGATGAAAACATGCAAACAGATTGTGGTTCATTTGGGGTTAACACTGAATGTATATTAAAAAACAGACATTTCCACAAAAAGCATACTGTATGTTAATTAAAGGCATTTCACTATTTGGGCCTATTTCATATTTAAAGGGTTAGTGAATTCAATCTGCAGGCAATGTAAACAGCCGGAAAGACTAACAGATGCAACTGTTTAAACAATGCCTGTTTGAATAGCATTAGGACAATCTCCTGCCAGATGTTTTTTGTTAAACCGGGAATGTTTCAGAAGAGGCTTCATCCATGCCTGAGAAAAATTTGCAGGAGTTGGTGTGTCCATTCACAGGGGGATCACATTTCATGAGAAAAACTCAGTTAATAAGTTACGAATGCATAACAAGAACAATATCTGGGCATTTGTATCATACCTGAAGATGGCTTACAATACAAAACGACTCTGGTTTTTGGATGCCACATGTAGATGATGCAGTGAGTTGCTCTGATCGACCAATCAGTAGATCTCCTGTGGCTGGGTAGCAGCTCCCTTCTGCGCAGCCATGGCTGAATTCTGGCTCCTGGGCATAGGCAGCTCCCCACAACAGTACTAAGATACACCAATGAAGATATTTTATTAATAAGCACAGGCTGTAAGCTTGCACTTTTTTCCATATATGGTATTTATATAGTGCTTGCACACCGCAGTGCTATAAAGAGATTATACATGAGTCACTGCACCAGTGGAGCTTACAATCTGAGATCGCTCTCACATATACACACGTAATGGTCAATCTAAGACGATTATCCTGCCTGTATGTGGGGTACAGAACCACTGCATGTAGATCTTGAAAATTTGAAGGGCTAGTTAGTTACATTCCATTCTTACATCTCTGCATTTACAAATTAGTATTAAATATTTTTACTTGAGCTGGTAGTTCCTAGTAGCTCCAAGACTTTGGCTTGTGTCAACAGATGCACATTCTTGCACCTAATTAAATGGACGCATGTGTTATAATGTGTCAGTTGGAATTGTGTCAGGCACATTGCCACCACTATTAGATGGAAGGCTATTAGTTGGATAGCTTTTGCGCAAGTGAGGGAATACAGGGTTATGGGAGATAGCTCATGGTACAAGTTGATCCAGGGACTAGTCCAATTGCCATTTTGGAGTCAGGAAGGAATTTTTCCCACTCTGAGGCAAATTGGAAAGGCTTCAGATGGGTTTTTTTTCCTTCCTCTGGATGATCTGGCAGTAAAGCAGGATATAAAAAAAGTTAAAAGGTTGAACTTTATGGACGTGTGTTTTTTTTCCAACCTAACTTACTATTATACTATGTTACTATGGAATTGGGAGGAAAAGTACTAGACCGTCAGTAAAAAACATGGCTACTTGTGCTCAAATTGCACACTTGAGTTATATTCCCTTGTGAGTGTCATTAGCCTTAAACCCTGTAGCCATGTTCTGTGTCTTTCAGTTATTAAGTACAATTAAGCTAAATATGTTGTACAATGGCACATGATCCAATTGTTCAGGTTTTGTGCTTGCCAAGAATGTTTTGTGTCAGTCTCGAGATTTAAAGTCACAGCTGAGTTGCTGTGTACAAAGCCATCCTGTAGCTTCTTGTATTGCATTAGTTGAACAAGAGGAAACCAAACATGCAAATACATTTATCATTGGTGACCAGAAATATTAAAATACAGGACTGATGGAGTCCTGCTATGAATAGGAAAAGTGCACAGAAAGTAAGAGACCGCACAGACCTCTGTCGACAGGATATTTGTGCTATGTCCCTAGGCAACAAAGACAATTTAAAGCAACAATGTACACCTTTAATTGGAGGTTTCCAATAATTGCTCACAAAGGATAAGTTTACAGTTGGTAGCTAGAAGGCAGGAAAACTGCAATGACTGTGGTAACAATGCAACACACAGACAGGAAACACTTCAACTACCAACCAAAAAACAGTAATGTAAGAAAATGTATTAAGCAGTTTTATAGGATACAAAATCCATTCTGACTTCTACATGAACTCAGCAGGTTTTAGGTGGCGAATATTCAAATTAGAACTGTATGATAAATCTTACATTGGAATTCAATTTCGAGTTGGTGGTGGTTTTAAATTCGAAATTGTGAGTTTTGACCAAAAAAAAAAAGTAAAAATTTGAATTTACCATTCGAACCTTAGTAAATCTGCTCCTTAATTTATTTATCAAGACATTCTGTTGATCAACACACAACTGTGTGATCCCTGAGTGAGGCCATTGGGGGTGGGTGTATTGTCATCATTAATTACTATAGTGCCAGATATCGAGGGAGAGAAAAACAGAATTTACAGGGTGTCTGAATTGATTGTCCTCGAATGGGTAGACTGTAAAATTTGTTTTAGAATGATATAAACTCTGATATTCTGAGACTATTCGCAATAGCTCTTTTCCACTTTCAGTTCTACTGCGCTCTAACTTGATGATTTGTAAAGCTAAGCAGTTACTCAAAGCACTGCCTAGTTGCTAGATTACATATTTTTTAACTATAGAGCAGAAAAAACATTTAGATAATTAAAAAATAAAAACCAGTTACAAATTTCTTAGAATACTCGGATACTCATTGTAATAGTACATTTGAAGAAAGACAAGGGGTTGCATGTTACCGTGAGAAGTTCCTATTTTTAACAAGCAATTTCCTTAGTGAAAAATAAGACAGTAAGGGAAGTTCATTTTGGTGCAAATTGACTTAGCCCTAGGGAATTAATTACAAAGTTTGGGAATTTATGACCTGTTAAACAGCCCTAGGAAATGCAAAGTAAAGGCTAAAGCATAAATGCCACTGAACAGTGCTGGAGGGCAGAAAGTTTGCACGACCCTGTGTTTTTACCCTCAGCTATATTTTCAGAGCAACTTTAGTGTGATCCTATCTCTCAGCACCAAAAAACTGGTAACATTTGATAGCCACATGATTGGAGCAGGTATTGTAGCTCCAGCTGGCAGAGCCGAGCCAGGCTGCACCCAATATGCATGCCCAACGCAAAAAGAAAATCCGCGCATGCGCAAAAAGGACGTGAGTGCCGGCCAGGGTAGCGAGAGGGGACCGGACTAGTGGTAGGAGGCAGTGATGGTGTGTGTCTGGCGCCTCCTCCAGCTTTGCACCCTAGGCATGTGCCTGCTCTGCTACCCCTAGTTCCAGCCCTGCCAGCTGAAGTTGGGTAGAGCAAGAATGCCTAGTGCAGTAGGTAACTAACCCCCTTATTTAATATAAACTGCTAAGTGTACCTAGGTTTAGTAACCCAAAGCAAAAAATAAGATGCTTGCTTTTAAACAGATGACCAGTAAATGCTACCTGCTGATTGTTACTATAGGTTACTGCTCCTGGGCAAAATTAGTGCCTTTTATTACATAACCATAATTTAGCCTTATATCCATATTAGTGGCAAAACAATTTGATTGGGTTTATTCAATGATTAAATGATTGTCAGTGGACTTAATTATCTGGAAATGCCCCAGTCTCAAACATTCTGGATAACAGATCCCATACTTGTATAGCTTAAAACATATATTCAGACATGTACATACTGTACAACATTTAAACACTTAAAAATATTACAGTAAACATTATGAATAAGTAACAAGGAAGCAAACCATTTTGTTAGGTTTTTCACAGTGATTAAAATTACTGTGAAAAGCCATCATGCTTTCCCTGGTCTAACTTTAAAAGCAGCACACATACCATTAATACTGTATGAAACAAAGATTGGTATGTGTATGGTGGCCCGCCTTTCCCAACTTATATCTGATAATGCACCACATCTGAGTGTATGGTGTGTAATGATGGCTATACATGGCTCTACCTATGCAGTATTCTGTCAGACCATGGACCAAAAAACATATGCTATATGATGGGACCATACACGTATGACCACATTTTTTATTGTTACATTCATTTGGGTCAACTTCAGTTAATACAGGTTGTGGCTCCTCTTCACTTCCCTTTCAGTCAACTTGCAAATCTTTAAATTGATTATGAGGTAAAGAGAAGCCATAGCTCCACTAGTAAACTGAAATATTTGATCACATGTAAATTTATTTAAAATAAATGTAAAATTACAACTCAGCAAATTGCGGGAAATATAAAAACGCTTAAAAAATATTTTCCACGCCTAATCATTCTTATTGTAAAAGGTCACAGTACAAATAATCTAACTCAAAGCACCATGTCTTGTGTGAGCGTGTTAACCAGGAAGTTCTATCCAGGCAGTTTACAGAGATAATCCATTAGTTATCTTGCATGGCAGTGGGGGTTGCATGTAGCACAGCTTTTATTCACAGACCCACCCAAGCGAATCATGGTACGGAAGTACAGAAATTCCCAGTTACAGTCACCTCTAACAGGGACCTGGGAAATGCTATTTAAACTGTAGCATACTTTTATTAATAAAATGTCAAAGAAACACAATTTCAGAGTAACACCATATCCAGCACTGTACATGGTTTAAGAGAGCTGCTAAATCTGGAGAAAACATTTGTTTTTGAAGTAAGCCTGAAGCAGGGCTTTAAGGGTTAAGTGGAATAAAGGTCTCACCTTTATACCACTTGTTTTTTATTTCAAAAGGGTTGCCCTGTAACAGGGTTAATCTAGTAATGTAAGCACCTATCCAGCAGCAGTCAGCACATAATCATGCACCGGTAAGCACACCAAGGTCACATTTTCATTTAACAATAACTAAAATAAACCTCGCATGTTTGCCTGATAATAATTTAAACAAAGGGCGACTGATTTAAGTCACAGCATACCATCAGTTATAATAATTGTATAAAAAAAAGTCTTAGTATAATTACCTAGAAGAAATCCTGGCATTTGAAACAGCCCCATTGTCCTCATGGGCTGGGGACTGACTGGGAATAAATCTCTTGGATCTGCTTTCTCCTGCAAATAAAATAACAGAATGAAAAACTTAATGTATGCAACAAATAACTATGAAAATGTTCACAGTAAGAATTAAACTGAGAGGACTCTTGCCTTGTGCAGTCTTTCCTTCCAGTGCCCCTTAGATCAATGAGGAATTTCTTCCTTTCCAGACCCAAAAAAGTTTAACTTGGAAGTTTCATGCGCATGCACAGTGGGAGCTCTCCATCCCCCCAGCCCCCTCCCTCTTTTAACAGAGTTAATGCTGCAAGATCCCGTGTGTCAGTAGAGTAATGGTGAATGCCTAGAGCACAGAAAGACTACAGAGTATGTATTTTTAAAAATGTATTTATATAACTCGTATGAAAAATATAATATTGGGTGTCTTTTTTTAATCTTTAAAATAAGAACCAGATGCATAAGTGCCAACACATTCTCCAGGGAATTCTTTATTTCCCAACTGACAATCACTTGTCACTTGTTGAATGCTGACTCCTGTATACATTGTTGGCCAGTGGCCAGAGCTGAATTTAAGACATTAGACTGATGAGAGACTTCCCATAGTGCCAGCAGCTCTCTGTGCTCTAAAATAGTGGCTGCGCCTATGAATAAGGTGTCATTAAGAAATGCAAGTTAGAGAAAGCCAGTGTCGGACTGGCCCGGCGGGACACCGGGAAAAAACCCGGTGGGCCCCGAACCTCGTGGGCCCCCGCCGGGCCAGACCCCCGTACATATAGAAATTTTCGGGAAAAAAAAGTTTTCGCCGATGCGCATCGCCGCTCGCGCATGCGCACAAGAAGCGCCGCTCGCGCATGCGCAAGAGAAGCGCCGATCGCGCATGCGCATGGCAGCGTTCCAGCGGCCGAATTCGGTGCGGCACAGTAGGGGGCGGGGGGCCCTGGACCAGCAGTCCCGGTGGGCCCCGGGCCCCCCAGTCCGACCCTGGAGAAAGCTGCTAAACTGCAGCAGGGGAGGTGGTGCATCTACATATTGCACAATGCTGCACTGAATGACGTTGCAAGCAGCGCTTTATTCATGTTGGTATCTGCAGGTCTCTGAGCTCCATTTCAGAGTTAGTAGCAGATTGCTCTAATTTTTTACACTTTATTTTTACACTTTGAACCCTGCTGTCATGTAAATAAATCTTTTTGACTGATTAATACATAGTGTAACATCCTGCTTGGAGTCGAACCAGTGACCTGGTGCTTCCTGGCAATCCTCCGTCAACATGAAAAAAAATAACCAGTGGGTATTCTCCTAGTGATTCCCAGCATGGACAGAAGAAAGAGTTTTTTAACCTATAAAGCCCACCCCCTCCTGAACGCCAATCTGTGTTTTTTCTTGTGTGCCAGCCTGGGCATTCTGGGAGGATCTTTCTCCCAGGGTATTTTTTCTATTTTTAAATTAAATTTATTAATTATTTTTATTTCTTATTTTAGGTTCACACTTACTTGATTACAGTGTGCAGTAGGTTTTAGGGGTTCTTTATGCCAGTAGCCTCTCATCCCGTGAAGCAACAGCATTGCTGGGAGGGGGATCCCTTCTACAGATGATATTCCAAAGATTTGGAATACTCACTTTCAGTTGATGCTCAAGAGGCCAGACCATCGCGAACGATGGCTTTACTGATTGATGATGTTTTGGCATTGAAACTGCAAACTGCAAAAAAGCTCTCTGGGTGAGATCATGGTTCGTTGATACTGCCTCCAAGAATTCACTGTGTAGAATGTATGAATGTATGTATAACTTTTTTGTAAAGCACTGTTAAGGTGCCACAGCACTGTACAGTGCATAAAAGTACAATATATATATAAAAGTATACATGGGGGAGACAAATCACATAATAAATATATACAGAATCATAGGACAAAGAGCTTAAGTGTTATGTGGTAAGAGACATTGTGGGAAGGAGGTCCCTGCCCCCATAGAGCTTACAGTCTAAGTGGATGGGAGGCTAACATATAGGTACAAATCGAAGATAAAAAAGTGTACAAGGTAAGGCATAGTAAGTAGGGACAGGACTAGGCTAATGTTCTAGTGGTCCAAAAGGTAGACTCTTAGTTTTTTCTTGAAGAGATTAAGAGAGGATTCCTTACAGAGGAATTCAGAGATGGAATTCCAGAGGTAAGGAGCAGCAAGATAGAAGGGTTTGAGACGAGAGATGGCAGTGGATGTGGATGGTGTGAAGAGATGGTGGCTTTGAATGTTAGTAGAAGGGTTTTATATGCTATCCTTTGCTTAACAGGCAGCCACGCTAAGGATTTTAGTTGGGGTTGAGCAGGTTCCTTTTTAGGAGAGAGCAGAAGGATCCTAGTAGCAGAGATTAAGATTGATTGGAGGGGAGAGAGATGGGAGTCAGGAAGACCAGTTAGGAGACTCTTGTTTGCGAAAGAAACGGGCGTATCTTGGCTATATTGCGGAGGAAGAAACTACAGGTTTTGGCAGTATTATTAATATGGTTAGAGAAGGAGATTACCCCTAAGCAGCGTGCTGAGTTAACCGGGTTAATAGTCATGCCATCAATAGTAATGGTGAAAGGAAGAGAAGGGCTCGGTTTCAGTGGAAAGACCATGAGCTCAGTCTTGGCCAAGTTGAGCTTGAGGTGGTGTTGTTTCATCCAGGAAGAGATAGCTACTAGGCAGTCTGCTATCTGGGTTTGAACATCAGGGGTTAGTGAGGGAATGTCTAAATATATCTGAATGTCATCAGCATAGAGGTGATATTTAACGCCAAATGAAGATATAAGGTCTCCTAAAGAGAGAGCGTACAAAGAGAACAACAGAGAACCAAGTAAAGAACCCTGAGGCACCCCCACATTAAGATGAACAGGAGGCGAGGATTTGTTTGCAAAAGTAACAGAGAAGGAGCGGTCAGAAAGGCAGAAGGAGAACCAGGATGCAGCTTGAATGAAGAACTTGCATTAGAACAGAATGGACAGTATCAAAAGCAGAAGCTATGAGGGATGAGGATGCAAGAGTTTACAGACGTGGAAGAGAATATAGAAGTTTAAATTAGCAATCATGACAAAAAAGTTCCTTCTTTAATTCCCTGAAGGTCAAGTCTGCAAGATCCCAAAACCTTCTGCCAAGGCCAAATGACGGTCAGCTTGTCCATCCTCCGGTAGGAGCAAGGCTTCTTGCTGTTCAAGAGGTTTGGACCACAGAAGTTATTATCATTTATTGATGTGTCGCCAACAAGTTACGCAATGTATTCACATTGCTTGGGTAGTGGCAATAATTCAAAGAGGTTACCGATTAGAATTTCATCAAAGACCTTCTTTAAATCACTATGTCCAGACTACTGTACCTTGAGCAAGAAAAAAGACCAGTCCTATTTCAATATGTTCAACAGCTGCTACTGAAAAAAAGCAATCTCTCCAGTTCCTCCTCAAAAGGAAAGACGTGCTTTTTATTCCCCTCTATTTCTAGTGACCAAAGCTACAGGCGGTCTACTTCTTATTTTGGATTTGAGGAATATAAACAAGCACCTAAAAAGTAAAGGCTGTGGTTTGGCCAGGGGTCTGGCTAGCCTCCTTAGATCTAAATGGATCTAATGGTCAGAAGATTTTTCTAGAGTTCCTTCCAATTTCCTGGAACTCAGGGCAGTTCCAGGCTCTGATTTCCTTCAGGATGGTCCTCTTGGGATCTGCTGTGAAAATCAGTACAGACAATGCTGCTGCTGCAGCCTACATCATAGTACAAGCAGGGACAAGGATAAAGTCATTGTTCAGGAAAACTGTTTTAATCATGGAATAAGTACAGGATCACCTCTGCGATCTAAAGGATCAGTTCATTCCAGGTATACAGAATGTGGAAGCAGATTACCTGAGCTGAATCTTAGAGTCTTTGCTTGGATAACAACACATTTGAATGCCAAGGGACAGCAGCAGTGGATACCTTCTCCCAGAGCTAGGAAGGTCTTTTTGCCAACATTTTCCCTTTTGATTCCCATAATTCTGAGAGTTCTTAAGAATATCCATTCAACTCGGATGGAAGTTATTACTATTCTCCCAAACTGGCCGAGGAGACCCTGGTATCCACTGCTCAAGAGTCTGCCAATCTCACACCCATTAGCACTCCCACAGACAGGAAATCTGCTACTCCAGAACAAGCAGAGAAATACGGATCCAACGAGCCTCAGGCTGATGAGAGAAGGACTTTGAAGGGGCTTGGTTGTTCAGAACTGAGTCACTGATACACTTGTCAAGGCAAGGAAGAACACTATGTCCAAATACCAAAAGGTGTGGGATTCTTTTTGCTATTGGCTTATGAACAATAAAATGAGCCCAATACAGAGCCCTGAGTGACCTCACTAATAACCTTAATCCAAGTCGAGAATGTACCATTAACAACCACCCTCTGTGCCTTCTGTAACCAGTTTCCTATCCTTGTGCAAATGACTGGGGCACTGTATCGAAAACTTTGACAAAATCCAAATAGATCTCATCTACTGCTGTCCAGCATCTTACTAACTGCATCACAGAGAGCAATCAAATTTGTCTGACATGACTTATCCTTTATAAAGTCATGCTGATTACTGCTCATAATGTCATTCACTAGGACATCAATTTGAATGTGATCCCTTAACAAACCTTCAAATATTTTGCCCACCATGGATATCAAACTTACTGGCCTATAATAGCCAGGCTGAGATTTTGGGGTATATAAGAGTGAAGTTAATAGTGAAGTTCTGACACTAGACTGAAATTCCGCCACTCTCCATTCATTTCTATGGGATTTTTATAGGCGTATTTATCAAAGGGTGAACTTTCACTTTCACCCATTGATAAATACGCCTTTCAAAATCCTATAGAAATGAATTGAGAGCTGCGGAATTTCACTCTAGTGTCGGAACTTCACTCTTTGATAAATTTACCCCATAGAGTATAATAAAGATATATAATATATTATTATTAAATAGGATTGAAAGAGCGCCCATCTGCTTCTAACAGGAGAGTGGCTACACTCGGATGGCTTCCTTGGGAACTAATCTCTGCTGGGAAGTTGCCCTAAATTGACGATAGTGTAAGCCATGCCATGTAAGGCATGAAGGAAATCGTAAAAGAACATTGCTTCTGACAGCAAACAGTATTATTCATGCTCTGTATTCAGTGCTCAGGAATATTTGACTTTCCCACTCTGCTGAAGGGAAAAAATGTAGTAAATGCGTCTGCTCTCGAAAATATTTAACAACTAAAGGATATAGTCTGTTTTTATAAAGAAATGCTTTCATGCCAGTCTTGAACCCCCCATGACTGCATGTTTTTTCAAGGTTTATTGTCTAAAAATGTATATTCCTTTGCCTTAAACAATGCATAAGGTACAGGATCCATTATCCGGAAACCCATAATACAGAAAGTTCTGATTTACAGACCATCTCCCATAGATTCCATTTTAATAAATTAATTCAAAATATTTAAAATGATTTCCTTTTTCGCTGTGATAATAAAGTAGTACCTTGTACCTTGCATTTGTTCCCAACTAAAATATAATGAACCCTTACTGGAAGCAGAAACAGTCTATTGCCAAATTTATCAAAGGGGAGACTTTTTTTTTAACTTGCACTATATTTTCTGATTTTCCACAAAGAAACACTGATGGATTAATCAATAGTACAAATGGGGATAACACAGTCAGTTACCCCTTCACATATTATCTTGTGGTTAACACACACAGGGGCCCATTTACTTAGCTCGAGTGAAGGAATAGAGGGAAAAAAACTTAGAATTTTGAATGTTTTTTTTGGCTACTTCGACCATCGAATTGGCTTCTTCGACCGTCCACTACGACTTCGACTCGAACGATTCAAACTAAAAATCGTTTGACTATTCGACCATTCGATAGTCCAAGTACTGTCTCTTTAAAAAAAACTTTGACCCCCTACTTCGCCAAGTAAATCTTACCGAACCTCAATGTTAGCCTATGGGCAGGGGCGTAACTATAGAGGAAGCAGACCCTGCGGCTGCAGGGGGGCCCATGAGGTATAGGGGCCCCATGAGGCTCTAGTTCATATACAATTTCAATAAATATTGATAAAACAGGACAACCTCTGGATATGTTGGGGGCCATAAAATTAATTTGCTGTGGGGCCCAGTAACATATAGTTATGCCACTACCTATGGGGAAGGTCCCCATAGGCTTTCTAACAAATATTTGGTCGAAGGAAAATCGTTCGATCGATGGATTAAAATCCTTCGAATCGTTTGATTCGAAGGATTTAATCGTTCAATCGAGCGATTTTTCCTTCGATTGTTCGATCGAACGAACGAATTGCAGTAAATCCTTCGACTTCGATATTCGAAGTCGATGGATTTAACTACGACAGTCGAATATCGAGGGTTAATTAACCCTCGATATTCGACCCTAAGTAAATGTGCTCCACAATTTGCATGCACATGTTTAAATATCAGAAATAACAGGTTATCATGAAATAACATATTCTCTGTTCAGCATGCACCAAAAACATTGAAGAAAACAGTTTTCATCAGCGTGGTTGCATATTAGAAAATGTAACTATCCCTTGTGCTGTGGTTTTTTTCATTTTGACAGTCTGTTAATAGCCCCAACCACTCCCTACATTAGTTTGAGATTCATCATGAGAATAATGGAATTCAACTTTAATATTGAGGAAGCTACTAATAATAACTTGCTGTTCTTAAACATTGTTCTTAAATAATCCCCATTAAACATAATGTTAAAACAGAAAGGGGAAAAGCAAAAGGCTGATTATTGAATTTGTTGCTAATACAGATGATCTCCTACCAGATCTGCAATGTAAATACACATTTTGGCACAAGGATGGGTCTAATTAGATTCTGTTGATAATCATTTAGCTGAATGGAATTCAGTTTTGTCATTAGATTTTAGTGCAATATACTTATTTATTTATGTAATGTCCCTGTAACCACCACAGTGATCACAAGGCTGGGTGTCCCACAGGCTGTATGCCACAGCTGAAAGGCATGAGAGAACTATCCATGCGTGGTTCCTATACAGTCTCACAGCCTTTCACCTAGTTATTTATTTAAAATATATTTCCCTTGTTAATAAGTAGATGCCAGGAAGAGTTAGTATTGGGATCTTATTTACATTGAAACTGTAGATCTTGAATACATCTACTTTTCTATACCCCTACATAATGTTAGCTTGGTGGGCATTTGAATCACACATCATACATCATCTAAGGTAAGTGCAAAGGGTAAAAATAAGGGTAATATAAAATCCTAAGCCGTTTCAACCTACACCTAACTAGGGTTGCTACCTTTTCTGTAAAAAAATACCACCCTCCCTATATTTTTATCCTTCTTCCCTATTAATAACATTGTCGTCAAGCCACATTTTTACCAGCCAGGCCAAAAATCGGCCAGGTGGCAACTCTAAAGCTAAAAAGGTATGTGTGGTGTCCAGAGGCTGGGCAGTATTCATGAAAGCTTTTATGGACAGTGCTGTATTTAGGTCTGGTACCACACTGGGCCTAAACACGCTCACCAGTTTGTGGAAGTGACATCACACACAGGGGGTTATTAACTAAAATCCGAAAATGTATTTTCTTTATTTTCTTAAAACCACTTAGACTAAACTCCTGTGAACATTTTTTGCGTATTTGTCAATAGATTTAGTGGAAAAAATCGGGTGCAGGAAAAGACTCAATAAAATCTTAAAAAATAATTCAAATTGTATGATGTTTCCGGATTTGATGACCGTTTTTTAGGTTATTGCCCTTAAACCACTAATTAATCAGATTATTTTACAAAACCTAGTGCAGGTCAGGATATCTTTCAATTGTAAACAGGACATCTGCCATTGTCTCCTACACGATCTTGGCAGGTTTAAGATGGAGCACTTTTTTATTCGGACTTTTAACAGCATCCGGGTTTAATAAATCATGAAAAATTGTTTTTCCCCCTTAAAACTCCTACCAGAAAAAAATCGGGGTTTAGTAAATAACCCCCACAGTGTCACTTCCTAGTACATTTAAACATTGACATGAAACATCTACTTAACACAGAGACTGGAATGCACCAAAGACATTTATTGAGAGAGATAACAGCACCCCTGAAACTCAGTTATTTTCTGTTTAAACATAGCTTTATGATTGGAATGTGTGAGTAAGATCAGCTTTTTGAAATGTAACACTTAAGCGCTCTGCTGTTCAGACACTGTTCATTCAAGCTTTTCCACATCAAACTAAATATTCAAACACTCAAACTCCGCCGACCCTCAGTAAAAAAGAATTCTTGGTTGAAGTACCATCATAATTAGAACTAATTTCTACTCTACATAACCAATAAGCACTCTGATAAAAATGATGGTGTGTTCTAAATTCCTATGTATGTGGAATAACAGAATTAAAGAGAGTGTGAGAAAAACATTAGTAATATCAGCATAGGAAATACAGTAATTCAACCTGTAGCACAGCCTGCACCTTAAATCATCACGTCATCATTCCATAAAGCATCGTCACAGCCTTTTTAACAACCTTATGTGTCATTTGTTCCCATTGTTTTTGACTGTAAGCTCTTGCAAGCCTGTAACCCTACTATTCCTACTGTTTTCTAACCCTTATATGTTAATTTATTCTAATTCCCACTAATTATCATGACAATTTGAAATACGGGGCAACATTCCCGTGCTACATAAATACGTAAATGATGGAGTACTGATGGAGTTCTGTTTTGTCCAAATAGCACAAACATGTTATCTCAGATGGCTATTACGTATATGCCCCAATCTGTGATAAAAGTTATGAAGTTTGCTTAAATGTAGTAACCCATAGCACTCAATAAGATCTGCTTTTAAGCAAGTTCCCATTACATTCAATTAGCATTTACACAACGGATTTCGGCACAGAAACACTAAGGTATATTTTACAGTTAGGTCCCTTGACAATTGGAAACTAAAGAATGGTATAAAAACATATGATACAGGTATGGGATCTGTTATCCAGAAACCCCTTATCCAGACAGCTCAGAATAAGTAAAGGCCATCTCCCAGAGGCTCCATTTATCCAAATAATCCACATTTTTAAAAATGGTTTCCTTTTTCTCTGTAAGAATAAAACAGTAGTTTGTACTTGATCCAAACTAAGATATAATTAATTCTTATAGGAAGCAGAACCAGTCTATTCGATTTATTCAATGTTTAATTGATTTTCTAGTAGACTTAAGGTATGAAGATCCAAAATACAGAAAGATCTGTATCCGGAAAGCCCCAGGTCCCGAGCATTCTGGATAACAGGTCCCATACCTGTACTTTAAATGGTAGTATATCTAATAAACAGGTCATGTTATGTAAAAACTAGGGTAAAAGTTGTGGTTGTTGTTGGAGTCTAGACCTCCTCTTGTTTGTATATGAGATATGTTACAGTCACAGTACTGGATGCAGTTGGGCTTTGAAAGCTTGCTTTACACTGCATCACAAAGAATTGTGTTTTACACTGGATTCCACAGCAACTAATGAATAGATGTCTAGACCATTTCCTGGACAGTGTTACTTCCCCTTATTTACAGCAGTTCAGTTCTTGTGGAGAACAATGGGGTAATTATTGCTATTTTCATAGCAATATAGTGCTACTACATACACAAAATGTTTGATTGCCAAAATCATTTGTGATATAAAATACAAATTTAGTATATCTAGGTCTCAACAATATTGCAACATTTATATTGGTTTTTTTTTAAGGTTAAAATGCTTTTTTTAAATTTGGCATGGAATTGTGGGAATATTTAGCTTTCTATGAAGCATACCTCCAACTGTTGCTTTAAGATGATCAGCCATATAAAACAAAGTACAAGTCGAAAAAGGGGCACACATTAGGGGGCACATTTACTAAGGGTCGAATATCGAGGGTTAATAAACCCTCGAATTCGACCCTCGAAGTAAAATCCTTCGAAAATCGAATTCGAAGGATTTTGCGCAAATACTACGATCGATCGAAGTAAAAATCGTTCGTTCGAACTATGAAATCCTTCGAAACTAAGGATTTTTCTTCGATCAAAAAAAACCTTAGAAAACTGGTGGGGAAGGTCCCCATAGGCTAACATTGTACCTAGGTTTAAACTGTCGAGGTAGGTAGTCGAAGTTTTTTTTAAAGAGACAGTTCTTCGACTATCGAATGGTTGAATAGTTGAACGATTTTTACTTCGAATCGTTCGAATGAAAGTCGAAGGTCGTAGTAGCCTATTCGATGGTCGAAGTACCCAAAAAAATACTTTGAAATTCGAAGTTTTTTTACTTCGAATCCTTCACTTGATCTTAGTAAATGTGCCCCTAGGTGTAGATTGTGGTGCTGGGCTGAACATAAACGGGAACTTTAGGAAGGCTTAAAATATGATAAGGGAAGTGACATTAAACAGAAAATATACGCCATTTTTTTACTGGAGCTTATCCAGTTGGATTTATGTAGAAAAGGTGCATAAACAATATGTGAAATTTCATAAATAAATATACAAAAGTATTTTTTTCTTACACAGCCATAATGTCTTCAAAAGGAAACCATGATAATCTGTCTGTATGATGGCTGGGACAAGCCCCCCCCCCTTAGGGTCACTATATAATGCAACCCCTCCCTTACCTTTTTCCTTTGTTAAGTAATGTATTCTGGGACTTAAAGTCCCTCTGCTTTCCATAGTGGAAAGCAAAGGGACTTTGAGTACCAGGGAAATCAAACCAGGGATCACAGCAACATACTACAGGTATGGGACCTGTTATCCAGAATGCTTGGGACCTGGGGCCTTTCGGATAACGGATATTTCAGTAATTTGGATCTTCATACCTTGTCTACTAGAAAATCATGTAAACATTAAATAAACCCAAAGCTGGATTTATTTCAATTAAGGCTTAATTGTATCTTAGTTTGGATCAAGTAAAAGGAATGATTTTATTACTACAGACCCTTTTCCATTGGTCAGCTGTGGCTGTGTGCTGCATTATTGGTCATGTAGATTCCCTTATGCAGCCTGCACTTCTTTTCCACAGAAATGAATAGGAAGGCAAAAAGGCAAGTAATCACAAAACTGTAGTCCTGTGATTTTGTGTTTGATGATCTTCGTGGACCTTTATTTAAGATGCATTGATTATGAATGATCCAAAAATCACATCCTGTTTTGCATCAGCCTCAGCACCAATTAGATTGAGCTGTTTTGTGGTATGCCTAAACAGGGCAGAAATTGTTTATAAAACAGTAAGAGAGACACTGGCAATGCAACACCACAGAGGTTTGGATGCAGGAAGTAGTAGAAATATACTAACCTGATATTAACCATTCACAGTCTTCACTTGACTCAAATAAATCCAGGGGATAGTGGCACTGGCCATTCTGTGTCCAGGAATTCAGGAGAACTTTGAATCTTAATGGATAAACTGAAATTAGGTGTTATTAAGCTATTTTTTTCTAAAATAATTTTCTTCTGTTTTCTGCCAAAATTCTATTACAGTCCTGTAAGAGTTTGTTTTTTTGCTGCCAATGGACTGTGCAATGATTTGGATGGCTGTCAATCTTGTCACTGTGGAATCCATAGCAGATAAATGAACAATAAGTAAATTAAACCTTGTCACACTGTCAGATAAGCTTAGCAGTGCATTGTGTGTTCACAGTAAAGTGTAAAATCTGCTTTCCAGCCTCTATCTAAGATACTGTATGTGTAGACTAGAGGGCAATGACTACTTTGTAGGGTTTAGCTTTCATATAATTTCAAAAATAACACACATAGGCAACTCACATAACCCAAAACATATCATTTTGATTAGATTTTGAAATCAATAATTTGACCAACCAGCCAGTTCTTTTTAGATTAATAAATACAATGTGACTCCAAACACAGCGTGCTCCCAGTCCAGCAATCGTCAGGCTCTTTTCCACCTCCAAAATTAAAGTTTCAAAAATATCGCTGTACACCTCAAAAATTAATTTGAGGGGGAATAAAACAGACAAATTATATAGTGTAGTATTTTTAGTAAAAACACCACCATACAAATGTTTATGTTATCCTAATTAAGTGTACCCCAAAGAGTTTCATTAACTATAGTGAACAGTGAAATAAGCACATCAAACGTGTGTTCCGTTGTTGGTGAAAGATGGGATCTACACACACTATGGTTCTAATGGTTTCCAGCGGGTATATTATACTCACAAACTGCAAGTAAAAAAGCACATATCACAATATGGGTTCCGTCCCCAGAATCAAATCTTCCTTTTTCCTTTCTCCTTCATGGGCAATAAGAAAGCAGATGTGTAGAATAGAAATGCACTCACATGCATATAATGCATACCTCCCAACTGTCCCTTTTTCAGAGGGACAGTCCCTCATTTGTACTGGAAAGTCCCTCTTTTCTATGCACTGAACAGCCAGAAAAAGAAACAAAGTTTCTCACTTAATTGGCTTTTAGCAGAGAGCCCAGAACAGCTAACAGGTGCAAATAAGATACTTTGTAACAATTTTGAGACACAAAAACACAGTTTAGATAAGGAGAAATATTTTCAAACTTTCATAACCTGCCAAATTTTGTAAAACAAACATGGTAATTAGGGGGTGTGGCCACAGAAAGGGGTGTGGTCAAAGAATTGCTGCGCTACGTGCGGGAAAATTGTTTTGTCCCTCTTTTTACTTCCAAAATGTTGGGAGGTATGATAATGTTCAGTTTGCGTAAAAAGTCCTCTTTAAAAGCAAGTCAGCTGCTGGTAGCGCTACAATTTCTCTTTCGTGTCCAGCATGTCTGTTCAGCATTCACTGCGCCTGTCCCAGCTTCACAGTCTGTACGCTTCTGCACCCACTACGTCACCACTGACGCGTTTTGCCGTTCAGGCTTCCTCCAAGAGCGGTTCTTTTTAGAACCTTATGCTTGCCCACAGTTCTTTTGTGGTTGCTAGAAATTAGAGATTAACATGTCTGATGTGATTTTTTCATTATAAGTATCTGGCAATTGAATGGACTGGGGTTTGAAGTTACAAATCTATACATGGACTCTGTTTATACACACTGTTTACACTTTGTTTTTAAAGAAAATCTAAGAATCTGTAAAATAGATGCAGTACATTTCCAGTGCCTTTGATTGATTTATGTATTTATTTATATAGCACCAGAAATGTATACAGTGCATTTCAAAGCATAAATACAAATAGTGCTATAGTCATTATATATTAAACAGTAATAATAAATTCGATTTTGGTGGAAATATTTGAACATAGTATAATTCCTATTTAGGTTTGAACTGAGCATCTCTCTGGCATTGAAAAACCTTGTTTTGTTAACAGAAAAAGCAGTGGTCTAACTATTCTTCGGCAGACCCCTCAACTGCAGGGATCCCATAGGGGAGAGGGGGGCCTGGTAAGGACACCCCCCTTATTCTTTTACCTGCCTGCGCCCCACCCTTTTCTAGCGATATATAATAGGCAGTAAAGAATTAGCAAACTTATACATTGTGATCTTTTCAAACTCTATAGAAGCACTTACATAAGTAAAGGTATAGGACCTGTTATCCAGAATCTTTGGAACCTGGGGGTTTCCAGAAAAGGTATGTTTCTGTGATTTGGATTTCCATACCTTAAGAGTACTATTGTGTACTACATTTAAACATTAATTAAACCTAATAGTATTGTTTTGCCTCAAAAGGGATTAGTTATATCTTAGTTGGGATCAGGAACAAAGTACTGTTTTATTATTACAGAGAAAACTGAAGTCATTTTTGAAAAATGTGAATTATATTATTAAAGTGGAGTCTATGAGAGACGGCATTCCTTTAATTCAGAGCTTTCTGGATAATACCTGTATGCTTTTCAGACCTCAGAGTGCATTGCTCAGGGAATATTGCCTACAGAATTTCCAGAAAGTGTCTGAACTGGTAAAGAGGATACTGCAAGAATTGTTTTTTGCAACTTTTAAGAGCTGAACAAATGTCTCATGTCTTACCAAAAGTTAGCATTATAGAGACAGCATATTGAAAAATAAGGTAACCTGAAATTAGTGTTTAAAACTACTTATTAAAGTTTCAATAGGGACTAAACCCATATGTAGTTAATGAACTTATCATAAATTTAACCAGGAGGTTTCTTTTTGCAAAATTCACAACACAAATCTCTTGTGTAAACCAAGGTTAATAAGAAGAATAGTGTAAAAATTATGTTAACAAAACATTATGATTTACAGTTTTATTATATATATTTATACGTATATGTATACTGCTTCTATTGTACTTTTTGCTACCCATAAAACCAGCATTTCTGAAACCATTTCTGTATACTATTTTGATACGCTTAGTAGGTTTTAAACAAAATCTTATCCAAATTGGAGTTTTCCCACACATTTACAATGTCGGGTCTACTTTGTTCAATAATTTTAGGTTAAAACCTTAAATAAATATCAGAGAGTAACTGGAGGTCTTTTAAAGATCAAAGATTATTGCTCATGTTTAATTTTGTCTTTACATTCCTTTGTTTTTTGTCATTCTATTTGACTCACATACTTCTAGATCATTATCTGTTAAGATTTAAAGGCCCTCATACCAAGAGGATCTTTGATGTCTGTATGACAGACACTTCTGTGTTTCAACTTCTAATACTGTACTTTCAGCCAGTTGGTGAGAACGTCTATTTCAAGTCATTCAGTTTGGTTGGAAAAAAGGAATTGAATGAAACAACCTGTGTTTTACATAAGTGACAAACTACAAGCCATGCTTGCCAAGGTATGAATGACTATTGATGGTAAAACTATGGTTTAAATGCTAGATCTACCGTATTAAGGTTTTGAAGGCAGTAACCATGGGGATGTTTGGGGTGGAACCCTCTCATCCGCAACCTTGTGGCTAGTAGGGTGAAGAGAAATCAAAATGAATTGGAAAGTCATCTCTTCCCCTTAAACTCTTCTTGTCAGCCTTTAAAGATGGGAGCAATAAGCCTACAGCTTTTTACATTCTGGAAAAACAGGATTGTGAAAACAGCATATCCCACAAACTCAATAATATAATCTGCTCTTTAGTAAATTTGATCAGAAAACAGAATACATTTAGAATGATTTGTCAGTTGTCACTTGTTTTTATTATCCAATACACATTTTAAATTTTGGATAAAAACCTCTGCACTGGTTTTTGCAAAATAACAGTAGATATTAATGAAAACTGTGTAGGATAAAGGAGGCTGGCCATATAGCGGTGACCAGATACACTGTACATGCTTGACTTCACTTGTCCCCAGTCTGCTGGAGCCAATGAATCTGGAGAAAAAATTAAGTGTAATATAGGGTATCCAAAAATTCAGAACTAACACCAGGGTCACGGCTCATTCTTCTGCCTATAACCGCCGCCTTTCGATTCAAGAGGAGCCCTCCGCTACTCGGATGCCACCAGGTCTTAAAGTGAGAGGACCATGGGGAGAGTTCTGGGCAGGCAATGGAACCAAAGGTGTACTAGAAGGATGGGGGAAAAGGAACGTGGTAGAGGGACAGGCCGAGATGATTACAATCAAGCAGCGCAGTATGGAATCAGGAGTTGAGAGCATAGTTGGGGTCACAGGCCGTATTAAAACCAAGAGTATTGAGTTACAGAAACAAGATCCAAGAGAGTGGTCAATAAATAGTCAAAGATCAGGACAGGCAGCAAACTAAAAATTGTCAGGGCAGGCAAAGGTCAGGAAACAAGATCTGAACAATATAAACGTACCCAAGAACCATGGAAAATAGAACTACTTTGGGCAATGTGAAAAAGGACATGGCGCTTTTAATATTCAAACTTTGTGCCACGATGATGTCAGATGCAGACGCAAGTCAAAAACCTGAAAGCGGAGAAAATAATCGGCGCTTGGGGAAAAGGGTGTGGCGGCCATCCCCGCTATGACATACAAGTTGGGCCCTAAGGGTTGCCATTTTATGAATACAAAATGTGCACTAAATAACCTCTTCAAGGTAAAAATGTTTCTAATTGGAAACAATGTACGGTATTCTGCCGAATAGTAAGGTAATTCTGGAAAATAAATTCTTAAAATGTTTTAGTGACAGTGGTATGTATATGAAAATGTTATTATTTTCTATATATATTCAGTATAACTAAATGTAGATACTGATTTGTTGCAACTACAGTACGTGATGTTGTTCTATGCATTTTGGCACTAAAATCTGCTCTGTGTGCCTGCACCTGGGCCAACGCAGTGGTTCAGGTTCAGGGCCGGAACTAGGGGTATGCAGAGTAGGCACATGCCTAGGGCGCAAAGCTGGGGGGGGGCGCCAGGCACATACCTCCTCTGCCACCTATCCCAGAGCAGGAGTCTGACCACAGGAATATCTGCTCCAGAGCAGGAAGTACTTGCAGAGGGTTCTTGGACAGGAAAGAAACAGATGGTACATTATAGTAATAAATTAAGGGGTAATTTTTAGTATTATGTGTGGTGCTTTGCTTCCCTTAAAAAAATATTCCCTGAATCTCTTATGTAACAATTGTAACATCAAATATACAGAATTACTGTAGCTTGTGTAGACAATGCAATTATAAAAAGTTTAGGGGGGTTATTTACAAAAATTTCTCATTATTTTAGTCGACCAAATTCCCATACATAATTTTGCCTTATTTATCAAAAAACAAGTCAAAAAATTTGGTGCAGGAAAAGAAACGTACAAATGTTTCGGATTTGATGCTGAAAAAAACTGAATTTTTCGTATTATCGCCCCGAAAACCACACATTTTTGGATTGTCAAAACGTACGAAACCCAGCACAGATCATGATACAGTATCTTCCAATTGTAAAAGGCACATCTGCTGGTGACTTCTACATGACCTCGGCAGGTTTAAGATGGAGTATTTTCAGAAGAATTTGAGTTTTATTAATTAACCACCTTAATGTTTATCAGCAGGGCCCTGCAATGCTACTCTTGGTAGTATATAAATAAATTGAGATAAAGGAATGAAATAATATGGGATCACAAGATCCCTATAAGCTTTCAATGTCATTTTCAGCTTAATGGCTTGCTTCTCTAGTCCTATTAATTTATTAGCCTTTTCTTGATTTGTTTTGTTCAGTTCATCAATCTTCTGTTCCAAGTCTGCAAAAAAATACAAACAAATAATATACTTCTGTGTTGTGGTAAAGTGCCAAAATAGCTTAGTGCTGTAAAATACTGTTAGGGTTTATACAGCAATGCAAGTACATAAAATTACAGCTCAATAAAAGTGATAAAGAAGGCCCTGTACAATATTTGCAAATTTAATTCATAAATACCATTGATACATGTATGTCAAGGAACCGAGTGGGACATTCACTAAGAATCGTAGTTGCACTGGCGTCCGCTTCACCGCGCTTCACCGCACTTCGCCAGGCATATTTTCGCCAGCGCTCCGAAAATTCACTAAAATCCGAAGTTGCGCTCAGGGGTAGCGTAAGGTTTTGAAGTTGCGATAGCGTTAATTCGCCAAGCAAAGCGAAGTTACGCTAGCGATGATTAATTTGCATACGGCGCCAAATTCAAGTTACAATGGAGGTAAATGTAGCAGAACTACACAAGCCTGGGAAACCTTCAAAACAGCAAATACAATTTTTTTTTGCCCTACACATGTGCCCACTGTATAGTTAAGTTGCCATGAGTTAGGAAATGTAGGGGGGAAGGAGGGGAGCCCCAAAAAAAATTTCGATCTTTTTCAGCCTATCACCCATAATAAAGAAAAACCGCCAGCGTTTTTTGGGACTTAGAAAAAAATTTAACTTTTTTTGAAGCAATCCCTATCTACTCTATTGCGCTTCGCCTGGTCTGAGGTGGCGAAGGAAGTCTAGCGTAAAAGGTTGCGTTCAGAACAATGCGTGCGTTAGTGAATTTGTGTAGTTACGACCGTTGCGCAAATTCGCCAGGCGTAAGGGTGCGAAGTAACACTAGCGAAGATACGCCAGCGTCCGTTAGTGAATTTGCGAAGTAACGAAAATACCCAACGCTAGCGAATTCACGCTAGCGTTAGGCGCTTCGGCGCTTAGTGAATTTGCCCCCATGATGGATTTGCATATTAAAAATCATTGCATACATGTTGGAAGCACAGGCCTTGGTCCTCCATTATGAATCACAAAGACATACAACCCAGGGAAAAATATGGGGTGGAAAAGTGCAAAAAACATGGTTTGTGCCATTTATTTGAATCCTTCCCTACATTTTGTAAATTACCCTTCTTAGCCATAACCCATGAGCATACTGATTGAGGAAAGTATAATTTTAACCAAATTTACAGAATCTATGATGGCTTTGTCCAAACATAATATGTGTATGCGGTGTACATGGTTGTACTGAAAAAGTATATTTTCCCCCATTCCAGTATTTATATTAAAAAGTGGTTGAGGTCTGATTGCTTTCCAAGGTGCTTCTAAATTATCAGTCACAAGCTTTGAGTAAAAATGGCCTTAGTGAGATGTATGCTTCTACAAAGATAAAAAAGACAAATCCTTAGCACAGTGAAGTACAATGCACATTAGCCATAACTTAAGTTATCTCTGGGGAAATACCCTAATCGTTAGTGATAGGGAGAAAATAGCTACAGGTCACATAAAACACCAAAACATTGCTATGCAAACTCACAGAACAAAAATAAATAAAAAAGTTTAATTTGATAATCACCTGCCTGAAACAGGAACCCTGGGCTTTCAGGCTCTTTCAAGCCAAGTTGATAGAGGGATAATATGGTGTGTATTTGTTTGTCCCCTATCCATCAATCTGAACACGACTGTGAATATATGAAGGAGAAGCCTATTGTATTACCTTTTTGCTGCTATATCTTTCTGTTGTTCCAGTCTGCCTGTTTGCCTATTTGAATGTTGCTTATAAAGACACTTTTTGCATGCAGGACATAAACTGTTTTAATATGTTTATTAGATGCAAGTTGTTTTGAGGCACTCTCTCTTGGGAAAAAGTAGGCAAATAACTTTTCATTTAAAAATTGCAACTTATACTATAGGGCAATGCTTATGATTTGTATCCATCGTCATCCATCATATTAATTGCACGTGTACGTATGGCATATGTTAGCATTATAAAGATTATTTGCACATTGAGCTTGCACTTGCAAACTAGATACAATATATACTACTTGGTTTTATGCAATATTTTAGTTTACCACTAGATGCCAGTATGAACCAAAACATTTATGTCTTGACAGTTTGCATGCTTGAAATGTATGTACTTTGAAGACTGTTAGAATGTAAAAATTTAAATAAATATGGGTTTATGTAATAAAAGGTGTAACATTTGCTACTGTACTGGGCAACAATCATAAGATAAACTAGTTGCATGTATAAAAGCAAATATATATATATATATATATATATATATATATATATATATATATATATATATATTGTAGTGATAAAAAAATTTACCTTTTGCTCCACAAATTGTTGTAAGCAGTCTATAGCCTTTTATGTTGTGGCTACTAGAGGGATTACTGTACTGTACTGTACTGTTCTAACAGCTTCTTTTTCATTAAAGGAAGCTGTTAGAATTGAATGCATTGTTGCTAAGATGTATTAAGTAATGTACCAAATTTTAACAGTTCAGAGTAAGCCTAAATTGTGGAACTGCCCAGACTGATACACCAAACACAGAAAACCAATCAAAAAATGAAGAAAGTCTTCATTTTCGGTATACTATCTGAAAACACATGAGCTGAAAAAAAGTGTTTAGAAGGCAAACTAGTCTTTTAACAATAGAAATTTGTTTCTTTCCAGATAGCGTTAAATCATTTGCGTTCCTGGGTATTTAGTACATATTTTTTGCTCACACAACAACCACATCAAATGATTATTCGTTTATATTGTTCATTATTTGTTTATACAATGAAAACTGTATAATACATGATTATGTGCTATTTAAAATTAGTGACATGGTAAAACTTGGAGTCTTCTGAGCCAAATATCTAAATACATTTGCTCCATTTTCTGTACAATACATATTATATTAGGATACTATGTGGGCTCATGTATTTTAGGAAAGCTTGTACTAACTTTAGAAACAGGATAGCCAATCACCAGTCGTCCATATAAATAGCATTGGCCTCAGGATTGGACACTCCTCACATTTTCAGCTTTTTATTTCTACCTATTTCTTAGTGTATTTGTTAGAATACAACAAAAGAAAATATACCAGTCTTTGATAGCTACAAAGGACTGTTGTTTTTCAAAACCCCATTTATATATGGAACGTGGAGAAGCACTCACCAAACAAAAACACAGCATGCCTGGGTGCAGGTAAAATGTGTACAAAATAGCAAAAAAAAATACCTCACTCAACAGGCTCAGTTAGAGTAACTTTAATAGAAAAACAAAAGAAAAACAACGTTTCAATCACATCATAGCAGCGGTCCCCAACCCTTTTTGGACCGGGGACCATTTTTTGTTTTTTTTTTGCAAGGACCGGGGGTGGGGTCGGAGATGGGGTTGGCGGGGGTGATGTCGGCGGGTTGGGGGAGGGGTTTTTGTGGGCCCAGCCCAGTGCAGGAGTGTCCGCGGCCCGGTTCTGGTTGGGGACCCCTGCATCATAGTGATCTTCCTCAGGGAAAAAAACTAACAAGAGTTTAAGCAGTGCAAACCCTTAAGAACCCAAAAACAGGAATCCAATTAATTACCATAGAAACCCAAATTGGGAGTAAAAAAACAAAGAAAAACAGCCTAACAAAATAAAGTAAAAGTAAATAAAACATAACTGTAGATGCAGCAAGTTATGGAAAACCATTAAAATCAAGTTGCTGTTGTTGGATTATTCATTGCATAATACAAAGAAACAAAGTAGTTAATGCAGTTGATTTCGCCACATGATCATTGATCACGCCCCCCCTCTTAGGAGGGCTGGCAATAGGGACTTAGCTTTTTTGAAATTGGAGTCTTCTTGGGTACATAGACTGGACATTATTGCACCAAGGGCATTGAATGAACTCCTTCCCTTATCTGTGTTTATTTGACTTTCATAGCACAGTTTTTGCCCTGCTTTTTACATGTGACTTTATATGGCATAAGAACCAGATGTGACGTCCACCACATTATTGACTTGTTCAGTCAGTCCTGCCTTTGACTTTATTTCCCACAATTATTTGTTGCAGTTTTTTCTATATGATGATATTTTTTTTCTATATGATGATTCTTGTTTCCAACAATCGCTAAAGGAGTGAAACATTTTTTATGGTGATCATTTTGCTTGGGTCTTATCCATGAATACTTAGATTTAGCTTTTTTACCTGTTTTTGGGTCCCCAAATGGACTGCTTTTTCAATCTACACTCCTTGGGGCAAATTCACAATGCGCCGAAGCGCCTAACACTAGCGTCAATTCGCTAGCGTTGGGCATTTTCGTTACTTCGCAAATTCACTAACGAACGCTGGCGTAACTTCGCTAGTGTTGCTTCGCACCCTTACGCCTGGCGAATTTGCGCAACGGATGTAACTACGCAAATTCACTAACACGCGCATTGTACTGAACGCTACCTTTTACGCTAGACTTCCTTCGCCACCTCAGACCAGGCGAAGCACAATAGAGTAGATAGGGATTGCTTTAAAAAAGTTAACATTTCCAAAGTCCCAAAAAACGCTGGCGTTTTTTCTATATTATGGGTGATAGGCTGAAAAAGATCGAAAATTTTTTTTGGGCTCCCCTCCTTCCCCCCTACATTTCCTTACTCATGGCAACTTAACTATACAGTGGGCACATGTGTACTAATTTTTTAGTAATAAAAATGTTATTTGATGTTTTGAAGGTTTCCACGGCATTTGTAATGCTGCTACATATTCCTCCATTGCAACTTCAATTTGGCGCCGTATGCAAATTAACCATCGCTAGCGTAACTTCGCTTTGCTTAGCGAATCAACGCTAGCGCAACTTCGCAACCTTACGCTACCCCTGAGCGCAACTTCAGATTTTAGTGAATTTGCGGAGCGCTGGCGAAGTGTGGCGAAGTGCGGCGAAGTGCGGCGAAGTTACGCCTGGCGCAACTACGAATCTTAGTGAATTTGCCCCATGATGTGGTGGTTCACTCTCACTTCTCTGCCCCCTGTTTTCCCTCTTTTTGGCTCTGTTTCCTCTTTCTCTCAAAGGCTTCCTTTTTTCCCTTTGGGCCCTTTAAAGCAGACCTGTCATCTACACATAAAAAAGCTGCAAATTAAACATGGAACACAAATCATTTTTTTCATGAAAACATCCATACCTGTTATTAAGATGTTTAAATATCTGAGCTGTCAATCCAATATTATCTGCCCTGCCTCTATGCCTGAGGCATAGTGGTGGGACAGTCAATTACTTTCACTTTCCATTCAGAATTTCACTGCACTCCTCACATTTCCCCTTCCCTACTCAGGCTCTATAATTGTGTAGGGCACTGCACATGGGCATTAGGTCCCTCATTTTGGTGCATACACAAGATTTTGAGGTGATACACAATTTATCTTAATAACAGTGTCCACAAACTGGCTGCTGCCTGCTTGCTGTGTAATTCCAAGACTGAAGGAAGCAAAATTTAAATAAGTATAAGTGTATGTAAAGTTTATTTTGCTCAACTAACATGATAGTAAATAATTTACACACACACAGAGTAAAGAAGGAATCCAATCACTGATCACCTTGTCACTACCCACCCCTGCTGCGTCATGGCCCGCCCCCTGCCCAGTCTCCACTGGGTGAAAAGGAGGCAACCCTACTCTAGACTTGCCAGTAAAATGACTGCAAAAATGGCCTCTGGGCACTGCATTGATAGATTGAAAGCATTACCTCACCAAGCTAAATACCACAATTTTCTTCTAACTGTGCTTGTCTCTCTTTCTGCCTCTTCCACCTCAGGGAAACGTCAATGAAAAAATAAAAGATGGCCATGCGTTACACAGGTGCAACGAACGGCCATCTTTGACTTATTCCGGCCAGAACGGGAAGGTGAGACAGCTCTGTTTAAAACCTGGCAGCAGCAGGACCTCAGGACCTTCCCACCCAGTGCAGTCCTGCGGGGGCACTATTTTCACCACTGCTTAAAAGTAAACTAGATGGCTGCATATGCATTTACATGTAACCCACATTGTACATTGAGCATAGAATCTTCACTCTGTGGCACTTACAGCCTTATTTATTAAATACGCCTCTTATTTTAGAGGTTTTTTTTGAAACCATGACTAAACTCACAAACTTTAAAACCATGACTATCATTGAATTCATTAAAAGTTCCAATAAAAAAAAGTACGAAATGAAACTCAAAATTCTTTTTTTCATGTCAGAAAATAAATGAAAGCAACGTGTGCTAGTCAGACGTGCTAAATTACTATCCGGCTACAATATATCATGTATTGTACAAAAAGCAGGATAAACATACTTTGCAAAGTATTACTTTAAAAAAAGCTGTTTTATAAATTGATGTATGTACCTTTTGAATGAGGACATCTGGGGCATTATTTATGAAGGGCAGATCATGGATCCAAGTGCAAAAATGGGCACAATCTGGCATTTTTAAAAATTATTTTTTTTGCACTTTTGCACCTTGCCCTACACTTTGTATCAAAGGTGCATGTCTCTGTGCTCCATTCATATATGAAGTATTTCACTTGTTGTACTGGCTTTAGTTACCAAGCTCTGAATCATCCATTGCTTATGTGAAAGCTATCGTGTTTGGAAATGATTCACCGGTTACTGTCTATTTATAGGCAGCAGAACTGGAATTATCCTTTTATTATGCCCTGAGTTGTGTTTTTTATTCATAACTCATAATTTACAACCTTATATCAGAATCTTATGTATATTATTTACCTATTATCCCATCTGATGTGTTCAGTATACACAAGTTAACCACTGTCAAACCAATCAATGCCATACTGTGTTGCATACACTATCCAATACACCATCCAAATGTTCACTCATATTCAGTTAATGCTATTGATCCTTGCATTTTATATGATGTACTAGTTTTTTATATGATGTACTAGTTTTTTATTTTAAACATTGTCACAATTAATATTGTTAACTTAAGGGACAGTCTAGTAAAAACGGAACACAACATATATATGCCATCACAAACACAAACCTGGCTTCCCTTTGCCAGATTGGGGTACTAATGCACTGACTGCACCACATGATGACAAATGATATCTGGTCCTTCACTCAACCACCCATATTCTTGAAAATCCATATAATTTTGGCATAGAATAACGTGCAAAATTTTGTTACTTCACAAAAAGCCTGTGTGGGCTCATGTACTTTGGAAAAGCGTGTACCAACTTCAGAAACAGGATGGCCAATCACCAGTTGTCCATACAATTAGCATTGGCTTCAGGAGTGGGCACTGCGCCTCACATTTTCTACAGTTACAATACAACTTCTCCAGCTTAAATGCATGACCATTGACCATGTACCAGTTCCACCCTGGGGTGGTGATCGTGAAAGGCTCCTGCTGCTACAAGAACTCAAATTAATTCACAGATTTAAAACCAGGAGCCATTTTGGCTTGAATGAACTAATCTCCTATACTCCATTTTTTTATAAATTTTCGGTGACTTCTACCTGATTTTGCTCTAATTTTGTCTATATTCATTGATAACTGTCTATTGTTCATTCTCTAAAGATACACATACCGTGCTTGCTTGATTCTCTACCTGAGTGCCAAAATATCAGCATGTAGCCAGCAATAAAAATTTAAATGACTTTTTATTGTTTTATTTATTAACTGAATGTTTTAAGAAGGGGACATTCACTTGGTCCACGACTATGCCTTTCATATTAGTTATTAGTTATGAGTCCTCCTGTTGGTCATTTTGAGACTTAATATATCTCATAGCTGGTAGCTCAAACATGGACAGATTGTTTCACAAACCCCTGTACCTGCAGTATATGTTCACACATTTTCATTATTGTGTTAGCCAAAACTTCAAAACTACAACACAAAAAAATTCTCACCTTGATTCATCTAAGACCTGTGAGTGCGACCTACCTTTTGTCTGTATCATAATGGACCAGGAATTCATCTTTAAGATTGGGCTGTGTGCACCCAGCTTTAGTTTCAAAACCTAATTCCAAAAGTACAGAGCCTTCTACGGAATAAAAATGTTCTCTTTCACCCCAGCCTGCTGCAAAATCCAACAGCGGATCTGATGGGAAGGCAGTGAGCTCCTCTTGATAGGTCCACCACTTGAACTTGAACATTAATTGTATTGTACATACATTAAACAGGTAGAAAGGGAGAAGGCTGGTAACCAGCTGTTTATAATAAGCCCTCTTCTTGATTGTTTCCACTGTCTCTGGATTACAGATAAGGAGAATGTTATACATAGATTTTAACTGGAGTTGAGAATCTCATAAATAGCCCCTCCCAGATTTGCTAAGAAGAATCTGAGCCAGTGTAAACTCAAACCAGTCTTCAGTCAAAAAATCATAGAGCTTTGCATCCAAAATTGCACTTTGCACATTGCATTTGTGCTCGTAAATTACAGTACCCTTGAAGGTTTTAGACAGGCACAGACCTTTATCAAGTGATAAATTATCCTCAAAATAACTAGCAATTTATATGGAAAGAGTAGTGCTATCTATTGGTTAACACAAATATAATAGATGCTTTACACAAATGCTGCACTTGTTTCATTATTTTAAATGTTGCACACAGACTAAATCGGCAGCTATTGGTCTGTGTATGGGGAACTCCTGACAGTCTGAAGATCAATATGTGGCTAAATATTTAAAATTCTATGAAACAAGGGCCATATTGGGGCTTTGATGTGACACTCACCTGATGGTCTGCACTAGACCCACAATATGATCTAATTTTGTTTGATTAGTTTGATTTGGCTGTCGCCAGATCTTGTTTGGTGAGCAAACTTAATGTGTATCACCAGCTTAACTGCTATTCATTTCCCTGAAATTAGTCCTTATTAATAAGGAAATGCCAATGTTGAGTTAGGTGCAAATCAGATCAGCACTATATTACTTGTTTCCCTGGTCACTTTTGACTTTACCAATTTACTGGAACAGTGACACCAAAAAAATGAAACTGTTTTAAAGTAATGAAAATCTAGTGTACTGTTGCTCTGCACTGGTAAAATGGGTTTGTTAGAAACACTACTATAGTTTATATAAACAAGCTACTGTGCAGCCATGGGGCCGCAATTTAAAGCTGAAAAAGGAGAAAAGGCACAAGTTTAATAGCAGATAACAGACAAGTTCTGTAATATACAATGGATTCTGCTTCGCTTATCTGTTATCTATTGTGTATCCTCTGCTTGAATGGCTGCCCCCATGACTACACATAACTGCAGGGCATAAGTACATTTTTTTATGTTATTTTTCTTTAAACCAGTCACTCACTAACTTAACTATAGAGAAAGCTGAGCCTGCATTCATGGGGGGTTACATGGGGGCTGGATTGTAGGGTCTGTTTCTTTAATAGTTGTACAAATTATAGTAATCAGCAGCCTGCCCAGCTGTTTACCTACCTAAAAGTAAGTGTCGTAAACAATTGGAGACAGGGCCAGATTTTCCTCAGCAGCACCCCAAGGCCTCATGGTCCTAGCGGCCACCACCAGCATGCACCCCCCCCCGTGCGAGTGCATGCACAAAAAACTGTGTGCTCCCAATGCACATTAGGATTCAGCTGTTCCACCCCTTAAATTTCACCAGCCTAGGCCTGGCCTTTGTGGCATTGACACCAATCTCTGCCTGATTGGAGCAGCAGGGGGGCAAGTACTTGGTAGTTTGGGTTTCTGTGGTTGTGTGTGTGTCAGGCCCCAGAAGTTTTTTTGGCGGGGGTCCTGGTGTAAGGTAGTTATGTCACTGCTGTCTCTATTGACAGATTTTATGAATGTGGAAGCAATAAAGTGTGGGCAGTATAGGGAACTGAATGTGGTCCTGTGGTATGCATGTGTTCCATTTAAGGGTTCAGCTCTTGTGATGCCTTTATCAATTTCTTTTGACGCTGATGGTGCATTTAGGGTAATAGAAGGACATATGACACATAGGGGCACATTTACTTAGGGTCGAATATCGAGGGTTAATTAACCCTCGATATTCGACGTCTAAGTAAAATCCTTTGACTTATCGAATATCGAAGTCAAAGGATTTACCGCATTTCCTGCGATCGAACGATTCGAAGGATTCCTTCAATCAAAAAAAGCTAGAAAAGCCTATGGGGACCTTCCCCATAGGCTAACATTGATGCTCGGTAGGTTTTAGGTGGGCGAAGTTTTTTTTTTTTAAAGAGACAGTACTTCGACTATTGAATGTTCGAATAGTCGAACGATTTTTAGTTCGAATCGTTCGATTCAAAGTCGTAGTCAAAGGTCGAAGTAGCCAATTCGATGGTCGAAGAAGCCAAAAAAATACTTCGAAATTCGAAGTATTTTTTATTCTATTCCTTCACTCGAGCTAAGTAAATGTGCCCCATAGTGTAAATTCTCCAAGGTTTATTCTGATTTCTTGATGTTAGCACATAATAGTTTACATTCAATAACATGAATGTAAAAATTTTGGTAAAGGAAAATGTTATATTAGCGCCGACTTATTTACAGACCAATTTTCTGTAATTTTTCTACCTCTACCAACAATTTTCAATAAATGGCATTAAAAAGTGGCCATAGATATTTTTTCGTATGCATGACGTTTTTGAGAATTATAACAAACAAGGGAAAGTTTTGCTCACCATTAATTTTTAAAACCATTAGGTGGAGGTGCAATGAGGCTATGACCACAAAATACATATAGACAAATACAAGAGTCCTCTGCACTCAACCCATTATCAATATATTTAAGACATTGAGACATTTTGTGCATACTGCTACTGAAAAATGCCTTACCCTTTATATGGACAAACAATCCCTGTTTTGTTTAAAGGGTAAGGCATTTTTTAGTATCTGTATGCACAAAATGTCTCAATGTCTTAAATATACTGATAATGGGTTGAGTGCAGAGGACTCTTGTATTTGTTTTTGAGAATTAGTCATATCCACAACAATATCTCCACCATAATGAAAATGCAGAGTAAAAATGTTGATAGGTTAATCATTTGGCTTAAGTCTGTATAGATAAACATTTTTGGTGCACAAATGCCATTTTTACAGCGCAAAAACAAATTTGAGACAAATCCATAAAACTATAGGCATTGAAACAAATCCATAAAACTATAGATACTTTCTGTGAATTTGTTGTGCTTGCCACATTTTTAAATTAGGTCACACTATGAACTGTGTACTTACCAGGGCTGGAACTAGAGGTAAGAAGAGTAAGCACATGCCTAGGGCGCATAGCTGGGGGGAGGAGGGCGTCAGGTACGTACCTTCTCTGCCTCATACCCCTAGTCTGGTCCCATCTCCCTGGCATTTGAGTCCTTCTCGCGCATGCGCTCATGCGTCCTTTTTTACGCTTGTGTCCTTACAATTAGTGAAGGCCCTAGTCTGAAGTGTTTGAGTCACATGTAACCCATGCTCTAAGCACTAGCTGGACATTAACTCCATTTGATCTGCCTAGCCCAATTTAGCATTACAGTTACATAGGAAATAGTTTTTTAAATATAGCAATAAACGTTTTCTCAAAAATCAATATAATATTGAAGTAATATTTTCTATGAAACGGACTGCTAAAAATGCTTTTATGGAAGTAGATGATAATGGGATACCATCACTAAAAATAGACCCGCATTAGTAAAGTATGGGCACTCCTGCTTTAATTTATTTATATAAATTTCCAAATATACAAAACTGGTATGTGTGTCAAGTTGACACAGAAGCAAATCTAGTTTCATTTACAGTATCACCTGTCTAAATTGTTAATCTTATCAAACAAAAACTATTCTGCACTGTAACACAATTCCATTTATGACCAATTTTGTCAACTTTTCACTACTGTTATGTTCTGCAGATAAGGCTTACCTAGCTAGTAATCTTTTTTTTTTACATGCAAGTTAGAAAAGCATGCTTTCTTCCCACTAAAGATTTTCAGGGCGGTTCACTTTTAGACAACTGCATTTTAAATAGAAATATGTAGATTCATGCATATTTGTAATATATATATATATTTTAAACATTTTCAATAGCTTGGCTACAAATTACCCTTAAAGTTAGCAATTGGATAATTACTATGCATGTCAGGAAGGGGGTTGTTGACCGTGTCAATCACTTCTTTGTAGAAGTGTGCAACAGGTTTATGGAACAAAGGTGAACCACCATTTTAATAACAACCTGTAAATAGTCCCTTACGTAAAATTGTAATATTGAATCAAAAAAGACAAAATGCTTCTTAAAGGGGACCCATCACCCAAAAAAATTATTCATAATCCTATTTTATCACATCAGTCACGCAAAATGAGCTTCAATTACACTATATAAATTATTTGAATCTTGTTTCCTTTGGTCTGGGAATTCATAATTATAGCAAGTAGGCAGAAGCCATTTTGTGGACACTGTTATTAAGACAAGCTTTGTATCAGCTAAGAATCTTTTTTTGTGCACCAGAATGGGGTACCTGATGTCCATCCCCATGCCCTGGCATCACAATTAAACAGTGAAGAGAACGGGGGAATGTGGGGAGAGCAGTGATTTCTAGTAGTGCTGAATGGAAAGTGAATAGAGGAGGGGCAGACATTATTTGATTGACAGCTGAGATATTTAAATGAGCTTACAACAGCTATGAATGCTTTAATAAAAAATAGAAATTGGATTTCATGTTTAATTTGAAAAGGACTTTTATTATACTGCTTTTTGTGTCTGGGTGGCAGGTCCACTTTAAATGACCGCAGTTAAACTTACAAAACATTATTTTCATACAGAACATCTTTAATGCCTTTTCCAATTGCTCCAAGCCTGGCCCCTGACTCATTGAGCTGTTATTTGAGTTGGGAAAACAATTAATGTATTTAAATTATCTTGTAATGTGACTTATGCTCTGGGCTTTCCTTATATTGCCTCATATAGATATTTTTCTGAAGCTTTTCTTCTCCTAGTGGGTACCCTTCCTGTTGGATGCACTGTCTGAACCTGTCTACTTGCATGCTTTCACCCTGGCCTGTAGCAGGTTCCCCAGCAATTGAATCAAAGTGTTGCCTGTTCTCTGAACTGCATATGACCTATGTATTTGTTCTTGACTCTTGCCTGCGTGTACCTGAACCAGCCCAGGGGTACAGGAGACTGAGCAGGGGACTGCTTACTTGACAGTCACCAACTATTTTATACGGGGGGGGGTCATGGGTAACCTGTGATTTTAATCCCACCACAGGTCATCCACAATTTTCTTTTGTGGGGGGGGGGGGGTGGCAGCCCACTAAAGTTACATCCATGTTGTGGACCTTGCTTAATTATGCCTTTATCTTGTTTGTTTATTTACCCTGCCTACCTGTCTTATTATTAGGTGTGTTTTGGGGATCCATGCTGCCTGAGGTACAGTAGCTGTCTTGATGCTATAAAAATGTGCTGCATATAGCACAGCTCTAAAAATTACCCTACACAGCACCTTTTGACACTCCCTTTAGCCATAATAAGCACCACACTACTGATACTCACCAGTAAGATCACTGCAAAAAATGGTTTCAGAGAATTGCACTGAATCCAGACATGCCAATAGAATTATTGCAGAAAATGGATAATGAGCACTGAATTAAACCCAGATATGACATTAACATTTTGTCAGAAAGTAGTTTCAAGAATTAAATAAACCACAGATATGCCAGTAAGATTATGGCAGATATTAGATAATGAGATGGATAATGAGATATTTTGACACATATGTTACATAGTTCATGTGCTTTATTGTAGGAAAATGGATAATACATACATTAACACCAATTCCCAGAAGATATGCATCTTCCTAACTGTTCCCGTACCTGATAATATGCAATGTCATCTCACCAATAACTGGTTGTGGTCAACAATAACATGCATGCAAATAACAGCATATTTCATTTTTGCAAGCAGACTGCATGCTCTCAGTGCCAAGCATATTGTGGCATTGAATGCAACTAGTGAATCATTCTATTCCTAGTGCCCACTACTTATAAGAAAGCATAGTGTATCTGGGAGCCCCCCTTCCTTGCTGAATTGCACAGGTTTTGTCATCATAGCAACGTACATCTGCATCTACTGTGCAGATGCTGAAATTCCACTACATGCATGATTTGTCACCAATCTGATCACTCAGAACTCTCCATAGACCTCTTATGCAAGATGTGTGGCCCCTTTATATGTCATGGAATTCTTTGGTGACTTATAATATCACTTAACACAATGTGAGCATAGCACAAAACAAAAACTGTGGTACCGTGTTTGCCAGTAGCAAAAATAACAAATAAAAAAACAATCAAATACAAAAAGTATTGTAGAAGTGACACCTATATTGGCTAACAATTAAAAAAAATAAACTGCAAGCTTTTGGAGCACCAAGGCCCCTTCGTCAGGCAAAATACAAATGAAAGCTAGAAAGGCACAGCATATATTCTGTTAGATCAGTGAAAGGTATCTATCTGTAACGTCCTAATTTATTGCCTATGAATACCTTTCACTGATCTAACAGAATATATGCTGTGTCTTTCTAGCTTTCATTTGTATTTTGCCTGATGAAGGGGCCTTAGTACTCCGAAAGCTTGCAATGTATTTTTTTTAATGTGAGCATACAAATTGTAACACTGTGTCAGAAGCCGCAGGTTAATTACAATATAACAATCAAGTAGCAATTGAGGAATTCAGGAGCAGCATACAATGTTGCCAGTGCAGCAGCCACAGAGACACCTCCAGATAACCAGTTCAGCCAATAGACACACTTAGTATGTTAAAATTTAACCTTTAATAAAGTTAATTAAAACAACGCTGCCCTACAACACAGGTTCACTAAAGACAGGCCTTGTCTGTAGTGCTGGACCATGTCCATAAAATAATACTTAATTAAAAACCATAGAGTGGACCAGTGGTGTGGTTGAGTGTTTTTTCCTTCCCAAATAGCCGATATTTAACTGATGCACTAAATACAAATTACACAGGTGTTGGTCATGTAACTCTCCATGCTTTATGCTCCATGGTAGTGTCAAGACAGAGTCTCACAGTAGCCCCATGGGAGTCTAGCTCAGTGGGTGACTAGCTCCCACTCGTCCCGATGTTGATAGGTAAAAATGACTGGGGACGAATTGGAAGGGATGGAAAGGGTGTTGGTTAAAGCTGAATGTGTGTAACTGGAGCGCTAAGGGGCTTCTACTTGATCCTACACTCATATTATCGATATTATTAGCCCACCAGGAAAAAGTGGAGGGTGGGCGAAATACTCCCATGAGGCTACCGTGAGACTCTGTCTTGATACTACCACGGAACATAAAGCATGGAGGTTTATATGACCAACACCTGTATAATTTGTATGTAATTTCTATTTAGAGCATAAGTTAAATACCGGCTATTTGGGAAGGAAAAAAAAAAGTTTTAATTAACTTTATTAAAGGTTATATTTTAACATACTAAGTGTGTCTATTGGCTGAACTGGTTATCTGGAGGTGTCTCTGTGGCTGCTGCACTGGCAAAATTGTATGCCGCTCTGGAGTTCCTCAATTGCTACTTGATTGACTTATAATATCCTCATATATTACAACAGGGTGTACATTATTTCCTACATAAACAACATTTTCTGATGTCAGAATCTGCTTTTTATGGCCTGTGCATCTTTCATACTATTCTTGTCCCCTCTGGTGATTCTTGTTAAACTTCTGCTGCTGCATTTCCTACCCCCACAACTGAATAACTGCTGCTGGATTAACTACACCCCAACCCTGTGTGGGTCTGCACCTGCACCACGATGCATGATGGTAATGTAGGTAGCCGTAATAAGTGAATCACAGTTCATGCACTGGATGAGACACTTAAGAATGTACACCTATTTTAATCTTTATAAAGATATTATAAGATATGAAAAGTCACAGAAGAGATGTATTTCCTGTATAAAAAGACTTTATTGGCATTGTGCTTTAATATGGTCATGAAACTCCTCACTAGTGTCTAATGTTTTTTATAAATCACAGTAGGGTGTATATAATTAACTGTATATAAGGACTTGGCACTGTAACTAGACAAAGCAAAAAATACCTAATCCACAAAATGGTGCCACCAAGTTATTATTCCATCCTTGAAACCCCATGTACCATATTACAGTACAGTTACAGTCCAATATTCTGTGTCCAACTAAGGCCAAATTATCAGTTACAGCGAAGGAAATGAGTGCCAACGGTTTGTAGGACTGTAACAACTATCCAATGAGGTCATCGATAGCAGGAAAAATCAAACCTGCCCAATTGATATCAGGCTCAATTTTGGCAAATGCATCCCATGGCACAGGTGCAAACAGGAAGGAGGGTGCAGGCCCGGACTGGCAACTTGTGGGTTCTGGTAAATGCCAGAAAGGCTGCTGTAAGATGCAATAGAAAATGACTAATTTGTTTGCTGGTGGGGGCTGTTTAGGCCTCAATGTACCTGGAATGCCAGGGCCTATTTTGACTCCCAGTCCAGACCTGGGTGGGGATGATGCAGGTAAAATCTATGTAGGGAACTAGTACTCAGCAGGTCCCCAGTCAGCAACCTATGCTTTGCAGGAGGGAAGAATTCTCAATGGCAGCTTACTACATCCTGTTCCTTCCTAGAAAAGGGAAGTGAACATGTTTTCAGTTTCTGCTCAGCTGAATGAGCGGCTACAGTATGACTCCTGTGCAATCGCAATGGCAGCACATTCAGCAACTTCACAAAGCCATGCCTATATTTCCCCGAGCCATTCCATTGGGCTATGCCACAGACAGTTCAGCTACAAAACCTTTCCGTTAGCCCCTTCCAGCAATGGCTCGTCTAAAAGAGAGGGTTACAGTGTAACAATGCAGCTGTGGTCATTTGTCCGGCGCACCACACTGTCCCTTACATATAACTCCCTCTACGTCACACACATAACAACACACCCCCTGCTTGTCTTATTCCCTTGAACCCCTTGCAGTCAATCTAATGACTCACATATAATTAGATGACAACAGCCAAGGGTTCTATGCAAAATATACCTAACGGCGTGACGTCAAAAAAATCAGCTGCTGCTTCTCATGTGACTGACAAAGCCCCGCCCCTCCAGTTTGTCAACTCTTGTTGCCAATGTGTGTTCTCAGTGCCAGTCAGTGCCCGCTTGTAGTGATATGGGAAGTGGGAAGAGCAGGGCATAGCGTACAGAAACGCAAGAAAATGCCAGCGGTTACTGGAAACGGAGACGTACTGTAAGCTATACAGTAGGCAACAAGCGGCAGCGACATTGTAACTAGGGCGGGTACTTATGCTCTGCTCACCTAGCGCCCGTGCACCCCGAGCGAAGCGGCCCTGAGCAGCGCCACCTCCATTGCTGACTTCTACTTAGAGCGGGGCCGTCCGCTGCTCCCACTTATGTCCCGCAAAGCCAGCGACAATGCGGAGTACACGCTGCGGAGCCTGAGCAACCTAATGGGGGAGAAAAAAAGGAGGAAACAGCAACAGGAGGAGACGGCTGGGGAGAGGAGTCTCATAGCCTCCGCCGAGTCTTGCGCGACTATCAATAGTCAATCAACAGCCGCCGCCGGGGACTTGGAGCGAGCGGCCCGCAAGCAATTCCAGCAGGATGTCACTCCGACTTTTGTATATGTCGTGTCCGTGTTCTCGGCCCTCGGGGGCTTCCTGTTCGGCTATGACACCGGGGTTGTGTCGGGGGCCATGCTGCTCCTCAAGAGGGAGATGAACCTTTCGGCTCTATGGCAGGAGCTGCTGGTCTCCAGCACTGTGGGGGCAGCGGCATTGTCGGCTCTGGCAGGCGGCGGACTGAATGGAGTTCTGGGTCGCAGACCCTGCATTCTCATGGCCAGCCTTCTATTCACAGCTGGAGCCGCGATCTTGGCTGCTGCCCGCGACAAGGAAACGCTGCTAGGGGGACGCGTGGTGGTGGGACTCGGTATCGGTAAGTACCGCCCTAGTGCCGCTCCTGCCATCTCCAACCTGTGGCTCCTACAGCTCCCACATGCTGCTGCTATAAATTACTGGATAACCACAGGTTCAAATCACAGTCTGTTCTATTTATACATCTCTATACACACATACACATATGAAAACGTGAAAGGTAATTTGCGTATTTGTTCAGGTCTTTTTTTTTTCAGGTGAATTAATCCCATAAATAAATATCACCAAATTAAGAACTAATTGATACATTTATAAAGGCATATCTTAACACTTTCCCACTGCCAGTTCACCCTCCACTTAGTTCTTATGTTCTTCTCCTGGTCTGCTTCACTTTGTAAAGGAGAGTGTCAGCTGTTCTTCCACTACAGCCTGACTTTTGTGAAATGTCACTTCCCTTCTAACTGTCAAATTTTTACTCTCACTCCCCCCCAAAAAAACCAATATATATATCTCTTGCCCAGATGTCCCATAGTTAACTGGTATCATAAAATTAATGTTTGTTGTTTATTTCTACTTATATTCAACTACACTTAAAGGGAAATTAACATGAACATGGAATATAAGTTTTATCCTATGGAAAAAAGAAGCGCTGTAAACATACGGTAGTTAAAAATCCTCTACATTTTCTGAATTCATCAAGTTAATTTTCAGTATTTTCCTCTCATCAGTATCTCTCTTCATGCAGTTTGTTGGTTGTTCTCATGGACTGTTAGCTCTGATACATTGTCTAGGTCAGTAATCCCCAACCAGTGGCTCGTGAGCATCATGTTGTGCTCTGACCCCTTCGATGTTGCTCCCAGTGGCCTCAAAGCAGGTGCTTCATTTTGAATTTCAGACTTGAAGGCAAGTTTTGTTGTGTTCTGCCAACCAGAGCCTCCTGTAGGCTGCCAGTCCACATAGGGGGCTATCAATAGCCAATTACAGCCTATATTTGGCACCCCCGGAAACTTTGTGCTTATGTTGCTCTCCAACTTTTTTATACGTTTGAATGTGGCTTACGGGTAAAAAAGGTTGGGGATCCCTGGTCTAGATAAATGATGCACCACCACTGTATTCTGCCTGTCAATGAAACAAAAAAACAATCAAATCCAACTGTTCATTCTGCATGAAGAGAGACAGATTGCTGAGAAGGTATTACTAAAGATCAGCTTGGTTATTGCAAAAACAGTTCAGATGTATTATATTTAAAGGAGAAGGAAAGGTTAAAACTAAGTTAGCCTTATCAGAAAGGTCCATCTAAATTTACCAGTAAACCCCCAAAGTATTGCTGCTCTGAGTCCCCTGTCAAAACAAACACTGCATTTCTTTCCTTCTATTGTGTACACATGGACTTCTGTATCAGACTTCCTGCCTTCAGCTTAAACCTCATTGCCCTGGGCAAGAGCATGCTCAGTTTGCTCCTCTCCCCCCACCTCCTCCCTTCTCTACTGTAATCTGAGCCCAGAGCAGGGAGAGACTCAGGCAGGAAGTGATGTCACACCATGTCAATACTGCAGCTCCTATCCTAAACAAACAGTAAGTTTCTAGAGCGTTTTACTCAGATATGGTAAAACATTCTACAGAATAAATATAGCATTCCAGCTTGCACTATTGCAGCTAATCTATTGGCAATAAAATGCCTCTGTAGCTTTCCTTCTCCTTTAAAGGAACAGTTCAGTGTAAAAATAAAAACTGGGTAAATAGGCTGTGCAAAATAAAAAATGTTTCTAATATAGTTAGATGTAATGTAATGTATAAAGGTTGGAGTGACTGGATGTCTAGTCTAACATAACATAACACAACAAAACACTACTTCCTGATTTTCAGTTCTCTGAGTTAGTCAGTGACTTTAAGGGGGCCACATGGGACATAACTGTTTAGTGAGTTTGCAATTGATCCTCAGCATTCAGCTCAGATCAGTGTCGGACTGGAACACCAGGGGCCCACCAAAAAAACCTTAGACCAGGGGCCCACTCTCTGTACTATATTCTTCCTCTCCTCGCTCAACCTCCAGTATCCTAGTCTCTTTTGTTTACATACCATAATCTATTATTTTATCTATTTAGGCTCTTTGTTCTCATAGAATGGCCATGAAATAGGCCAACATTGAGCAGCATGAGGAGTTTTCCTGGTATCCCGGTGAGCCAGTCTGACACAGTTATGATCCATGTGCCCCCTTAAAGGAAAACTATAGCCCCAAAATGAACACTTAAGCAACAGATAGTTCATATCATATTAATTGGCATATTAAAGAATCTTACCAAACTGGAATATATATTTAAGTAAATCTTGCCCTTTTACATCTCTTGCCTTGAGCCACCATTTGGTGATGGTCTGTGTGCTGTCTCAGAGATCACCTGACCAGAAATACTTCAACTCTAACTGTAACAGGAAGAAGTGTGGAAGCAAAAGACACAACTCTGTCTGTTAATTGGCTCATGTGACCTAACATGTATGGTTTGTTGGTATGTTTGTGAGTACAGTGAATCCTACGATCCCAGGGGGCGGCCCTTATTTTTTAAAATGGCAATTTTCTATTTATGATTACCCAATGGCACATACTACTAGAAAAGTATATTATTATGAAAATGGTTTATTAACATGAAGCAGGATTTTACACATGAGCTGTTTTATGCAATATCTTTTTATAGAGACTTACATTGTTTGGGGGGTATAGTTTTCCTTTAAGTCACCAATTAGTTACAGTCAGTGGAAACCAAGAGAACTGCAAAGCAGGAAGTAATGTTCAGACTATTATATTCGATTTCCAGTCACTCTATCCTTTATAGATTACATTTTTTTGCTAACTAACTATATTGAAAATGTTATATTTCGCATTGCCTAATAATTTACCCAGTTTTTATTTTTATACTGAACAACTCCTTTAAAGTTGTTTCCATCAGATGAAGCTTATTTTGCATTTTCATGATGGTTCCCCTTTAATGCCATAGGTTTTTTAACTGCAAAAGCTTGCTACTCCTGAAGGCATCAGGTGTTCCTCCTTCAGAAAAGGAATTTTATTGATGCTGTAGTTATTAATTTTCTTGTTCTCTCTTCTGAAGGTCATTATAATAGACTATTAATTTAAAGGGCATGTACTGGCACAGGCACAATTAACATAAAACTTTGAACATATACAGATATAGTAGGATAAAAACATAGACTTTGAAACTATAGGGGTTATTTACTATGTGCAGGGTGCAAAGTGCAAACAATATGCTTAATTGCAAGCTGATTTTGCACTTTGCACCATGCCCTGGACATGGATAAATCATTGTGGCTCCAAAATGGAGTGCCCTCAATGAAATCAAAGTAGCCTGCATACACCAGCTCTGTATTCATCATGAATACATGGAACCAGCTGTAAGCACCCATCCCTAACAACAACTAGCTAGCACAAAATCTGAGACCTACAAGTCAAGAAGCAATCAAGGTATATTCCTGATGCTGCTCTGCTTCTTGTGCCAGATTTTTTTTATCTGGCATGAGGTACAGATTGCAGCCAGAACCCTTGAGCTTGTATCCAGAGTATCAGTAAATTACCCCTATTGATACATATATTGCAAGCATATCTATAACCAAATGTAAAATAAATAATAATGAAACCATTTTTAAAGTGAAATTTAAACAACTATACTTGAAACTATATGATGTGTATTATAAAAACATATACCGTAAGAATAAGGCTTATAAATCTTTGCAACAGAACCAGCCAAAACTTTCAGCTGCAACAACTCCCCACAGGCAAGGACCTTAAAGCCCTCCAGTTTAGGATTAAAGTAGGTCATTGGTTGTTTACTTTAGCAAACAGGTAATGTTTTGCACGAGAGACTGAAAGATGAATAGTAGAGGGCCTGGAGAGAATAATGAATAATAAAAAGTAACAATAATATTGTAGTCTCATAGAGCAATAGAAATGGACACAGGAGACCTCTGTGCTTTGTCTTTTTTTAGTTCAATAAATTATTTGTATTTTAAGTTCAAACATCCAGATTTGTAACCTAATTGTGCAAAAGTACACAGTGTTAAATCTCTATTCAAAGCACCATATTACAAGGAATATCTATTTTAATAGTATTATAAATTATGTTTGTTTCATTATCGTCCTTAAAGGGGACCCGTCACCCAAAAAAAATCTTCATAATCCTATTTTATCACATCAGTCAAGCAAAATGAACTTTAAGTATACTATATAAATTATTTAAATCTTGTTTCCTCCAGTCTGGGAATTCATAATTATAGCAAGCAGGCAGGAGCCATTTTGTGGCTACTGCTATTAAGAAAAGCCTTGCATCATCTCAAAATCTTGTTTGTGCACTAGAATGGGGGACCTGATGTCCATCCCCATGCCCTCGCTACACAATTGAACTGTGAAGAGAATGGTGGAATGTGGGGAGAGCAGCGATTTCTTGGAAGTGCTGAATGGAAATTAAATGTAATTGTCTGCCCCGCCTCTGTTTAAATGAGCTTACAATAGCTATGAATGACTATGAAGATTTTCATTCATCCAGGTCATAGTATATCTAGTATAGGTCAATCTAAAAACAACTGGACTTGCTGAGTAATCAATGAAGACGTTTCACTACTCATCCGAGCAGCTTCTTCAGTTCAACTGACTGGTGTGGGAAGTTCTCGGCATATAAACTCTTCCACTAATCCATTTACAATGGCACATTGTAACTCTTGAAAGAGGTGACATCTGAAGAAATTCACAGAGGTGTTGATTCTGTGTAGTTGTGATAGGATTATCCAATGTGTCATGCAACTCCTAGATACAGGTGTTACTTGTGAGAGTTGCATGAATGGATGTGTGAAGTGTTCTGAATCCGCCGGGGTACAGATGTTAGAACAGCATTGTATGTAGCAGACAGGTGGTGTCGAAGGCCCCCACCTCTGTTCAGAGATGGTCTCTCCACCTTGACATGAATCACCTCTTTCACGCCTCGTTCAAACCAGCGGTCTTCTTTATCCAAGATTTGGACCTTGCTGTCTTCAAAGGACACAGAATCAACACCTCTGTGAATTTCTTCAGATGTCACCTCTTTCAAGAGTTACAATGTGCCATTGTAAATGGATTAGTGGAAGAGTTTATATGCCGAGAACTTCCCACACCAGTCAGTTGAACTGAAGAAGCTGCTCGGATGAGTAGTGAAACGTCTTCATTGATTACTCAGCAAGTCCAGTTGTTTTTAGATTGACCTATACTAGAAATAGCTATGAATGCATTAATAAAAAATAGAAATTGGATTTCATGTTTAATTTGAAAAGGACTTTTACTATACAGATTTTTGCATCTGGGTGAACTCTGGCTTCCAAACCAAATTTGATAAAGAGACCCACATAACACAGAAACCAACTAGTTACCTGTTTCTTCAGTAGAATAGAATAAATGCCATTTTCTATGCTGAAATCCAGCTGCTTAACAGTTCTTCTCTTTCTGCATCATTTGAAATCCTGGCAGGGAAAGAGGGACTAAATACTGATGTTACGAATTGTAACAACCTCTACACAGCTTACAGCATGCAGAAACTACATACCCCACAATCCATTGCACAGTGATGTTCCATTCCTTATTAAAATCACATGTGCAGGGAATTGTGGGGTTTAAGGACAGCTGGCTGTTGATACAAAGTAACCGTAGTCAGCCAGCTCAGCAAAGTAGTCAGATAGATCAGCAGGAGACCAGGGGGCTAGGCTTAGGGAATTGTTCCAAACCATTAAATATCATGAAAAGTCTGCATATTTTTTAATTGATGTATATTGCAAAGTTGCTTGGATTTATGTTTACTTTTCAAAAAGCTAAAATTATGTTTTTGTGGAGTTCCCCTTTAAGTATAGAAAATATATATTTGTAAGCTAACCACCAAGTCATATCTAAACACAAAAGATAAAATGAAACTGAAACATAACTTTAACAAATCATGTTAAGCATGCCTGCCAATTATCAAAATAGTATTAAATACCCATTTCTCCAGTGAATAATAAATGTAATGCCAGAAGAGGAAATCAAATTCTTAATTTGTTCAATACTTATTCCCTGTGTCATTCTGTTTTATTACACATAACTTAATTTTTGGACATATTTTTTTTCGAGTTCTTTAAATGTGTGGATCAATAGCCCCTGTAGAAATATATTTACTGTGAAAAATGTTGACGTTTCAATATGTATTATCACTGCTTTATGTCTAGTTTTGCAAGATGAAGAAGTGCCAGGCATCTGATGTTGTTAGCGAGACTTGCCGAACTAGCCAGTGGGGGTCTTTGTGCTTTGTATTATCGGTTGGCCAATCAGAGACTACATGCAAAGCCCTTAGTTCGAAAGAGGGGGCCACCTCTCAGTGTGTAAAAATATGTGTTGTTTTGATAACTCAAACGTTAGTAAAAAAAAGAGAAAAAGGGAAAAAAAGACAATAACGAATAAAGGACAGAAAGTCCTATGTAATGGATAATATGTATTTAAAGAAAAATGCAATCCATGCATGTGCATGTCTGATCACAATGTATTATAATTTAAGTATAATAAATTTAGCCTACCTGCTGTTTTTCATGGCTTACACTAATAATAAATGATAAAGGAATATGAAAAATATTTTTTAAACACTGAATTATTTGCAGACATTTCCAGCCCTGTGATGTGTGTTTCTTTGAACATACAGATGTGATTCTTTGTTTTCTAGAATTACTTTGCTATGGTAATATGTAAAGAACATGGGTAGTAATTTTGCTATGCTTAAAACTCTTCCTGGAAGACAGTTTTTTTAAAGTTGTCAAACTTACCTGCCTATATTTATTTTCACCTAGGTATTGCATCTATGACAGTGCCAGTGTACATTGCAGAATCAGCTCCACCCCATTTAAGAGGAAGACTGGTTACCATTAATACACTCTTCATCACAGGAGGACAGTTCTTTGCTGCAATGGTGGATGGAGCATTTAGTTATCTTCCACGAGATGGCTGGAGGTTTGTAATACAATAGAATTTCAACCATGGTTAATAATCTCTTCATCCCCTATTAAGTCCTTATTAGTAGGGCTGCCAGAAGCAACCCAACAGGTCATTTCTTAGATGTTGTTATTAGCAACCGAACATTTTGCATTGTGCATTTTGCCAGCAATGTTCGAAAATTAGCAGTGCACCATAATCTTCAACTCCTAATACTATGGTAGTACTGCAGTGCTAGTTTTTTTTAAAAAAAATGTATATGCAAGGCAAACATTTAAAATATTTTGTCAATATATGTACATTAGTTAGCTCAAAGATATTATGACCACTCTAATTACATGTATAGAAACTGTTATCAAAAATGCTTGGAACCTGGGTTTTCCCAATACTGTGGTTTTCCTGTAATTGCCTTAAAGATAGTAAAATTCCAATGAAAAACAAACTAGGATTATAGTGCCCTCACTATAGATCTGGGCTAGTTAAGTTATCATCAGAGAAAGAAAGCAAATGCAAAAAAATTAAGAATTGCTTGTTTAAAGGAGAAGGAAAGTAAAAAATTGAATCCTACTTTATTGCCTGTCCCACGAGGCCCCCTCCTGAAACGATGTGGTAAAAACTTGCATTTCACTGCTGCATCTGAGCACTAACACTCCGAAGTTAAGGCGCTTGTATCAGTTTGGCGCGGCCATATTCAAATAGGTGCGTCACTTCCGCCCTGCGCTCTGTTGTTAATGCGCATGTTTGATCTCAGCTCCTTAGCGATGACGAGTGGAGGTGTCAAGTGACCGCATCGTCATCGCTGCACATAGAAGAAAAATGATTCTAGTGCGCATGCGCAGGGCACGGATGCAAACGATTGCGCATGCGTGTGCCCTATTCAGAAGCATTTGTGGACAGAAACAAAGGTATGCTATTTCATACATGCTTACACTTTTTTAAAAAACTATTGCAGCTAAAAGATTGAGTGAAAATCTAATGGGAGATTGCTTGCTGGTACTTATATCTACTATTTATAGGCAACACTTACAGCTTAAGTCATTTTTTGGCTTTCCTTCTCCTTTAAAGAAGAACTAAACCCCTTGCTATTAAAAATCGCTACCCCTACCCTACATAGCCCCCCTCCCTGCTCCCCCAGCCTAGCTGTTAACTCCTGTAATTGGCCCTAATTCTTAACTTAACTGCAGAGTCAGCGCAGTGGAGCTCACAGGCGCCACCATCGGCTCTTCGGTCTTCTTCGGGAAGTGAGCGGCGAATCGGGGCATGCGCAGTTGGAGCATTCTTTTGGTTCGTGACAACTGTGCATGCGCTGAAAGTGACGGAAATTGCCGAAGGGAAGGAAGAAGACCAGAATAAGACTGAAGAGCTGGAAGATGGCGCCTGTGAGCTTCGCTGCACTGACTCTGCATGGAGAGTTAAGAAAAGTATTAGGGGCAATTACAGTAGGTAACATCTAGGCTGGGGGAGCAGGGAAGGGGGGCTATGTAGGGTTGGGGGTAACAATTTTTATTAGTAGGGGGGTTTGTTTCCCCTTTAAGTGTGTTGGGATTGGCAATCCATATTTCAAAGCTTTCTAAATAATGGGGTTTTGGATAATTTGGATAATTAATTTTATTTAATATATTTTAAATATCAATTCTTCTTTAGTGTCACATCATTTTGTTAGTTTTTTGACAATGAGGTTTTATGATATAGGATGGTATTCTTAAAATTGAAAAATCTTTGCGCAGGCAGAATGGGTCTGTGGCAAAGAATTTCTTAGCATTAAAATGCTTAAAAATATGTTCTATACATATGTCACTCTATATGAGAAATTAAACACGTTTGACTAAAAATAGATCATTAGGTACTGGTTATAGGATCAGATTCTGGGTCACATGCTCTCTTGTTTTTGTGTTGCTTTATTTAATGTAATTTCTCAGATCACCTTTTGGACATTGTTATCAGTATTGCTAGGTAACGCTAATGGAGAGAAGATATTAAAGGCATGTAGCAGCAATGTTTTTGTGTGCAACATACTCCATTGATATTAAATAAATACATTTAGATAAAAAAGGTACTTGTAGGATATGGAAGAATTATAATAAAATTAGCATATATAACAACAAAAAACTGCTATGTAATATTCTTCGTTAGACACTTATAACATTGTGAATTCTAATTGCACATAGAGCCATTTTAAAACCAGTGTAAAGATAGCATATAAAATTGAGCAAAAATAACTTTTTAACTAATATGTTTTTTTAAGTAATATTATTACAAACACCACACTGGTGAAAAGCATACAGTTTGCAATCCTACTTCCACTGACAGATGGGGTTGCTAAATACTTTTTGCTATTACATCTGCACAAAGAAAGGAATGTTTTCACAAAAGAATAGTTTCTTGCGTTGCACATATATTTTCCAATTAGCAACTTTTATTACACACACCCCTGCTACCCCCCACACCCATGTGATGCTGGAGAGTATACTGCAGGGTTGAATTGGGTTGAAAAACATGTTAGTGCAATTTGGCCAAACTGCACTATTCAGATAGAAATGCACTGGCATTCTATGTTATGTCTCTAAAACACAGTTTGTCATGTCCTGGTATGCATTGTGTACTGGCCAGATACAAGCGTACATAGTATTTAGAAATAAGCATTAGCATTTTGAATGGTCAGCTGTGATTGGTCAGCAATCAGGATCCTGTTACCAAGGCTGTTCAAAGAATTGGTAATATCTATTTGTGTTTTCTATTTACTTTCAAAGAAATTAAAGGTACAAAATGAGGTTACAGATAATATTAGCCTTTGTAGGTACATTTTTGCTCATGACTACAATAGATACAATAACTACTACTTGAAATGTTATTTTATAAATTATTTTGGTAAAAGCATTCTAGCTTTAACCAGGCAAAGAAGAATCCCGACATTTTTATTGTTAAAAAAATTTCCCCTAAATATAGTGTGTGTGAAGGAGGGGGGTACACACAGATTTTAACCATTTGATTAACTGAATATACTTAACACTCTGAAGGTGCAAAATGCTTTTTGAATTTTGTAGCTGTATATAATTTTTGGTTTAAATATGTAGTATCTTCTTCACTTGTTGCCAATACGTCTTCTATCTTCTCCTGTAATGTTTCTTGGTGGTATCTGGTGATATCTGATGACTCAAAATCTTCAGTGAAAGGAATCCCCTTTCATTTTATATGTTGACCTTTTGCTGTCACTTCACTGCTTTGATTTAAAAGATGCCCAATTATTTATTTATATTGACCTTCTAAATGCACATGGGTTCCACCTCGTAACTTCTTATAGTTAGCCATTCTACAATTAACTGATTATGATAAGCGATGATATAACACATAATTGTCACACATAATCCTGCTTGTTTCAACTATTCCTATTTGACAAACCAGTTGGTTTAGCAATGCTGTTATGATATATTGTACAGGGTTAAAAATGTGTACTGCAAATATATATAATTTCCCTTTGGAGCTAGTTTGCCTCCCAGCAATTATTTCACCAGCCCAGTTTATAAAACATCAACTGGCTGAAAATTACAATTTACATACCTTGATCTGCCTCCAAACTAGCTCCATCTAAAGCTGGCCATAGACTCAAAGATCCGATCATATGAATCGGACTTCCCCATCTCCCGACCTGCCACTAACCATTTAGATCATATAAAGTACAAAAGAACAGATCAGCCGATGTTCTGTCCCTGACAGCAATAAAATGAAAGTTAAGTCCGACAAAAGCTAGTGACTGAGAATCGTACGATCCGGAAAACATGCAGAGATATTATCAGCAGCCAACAGAAATCTGTTAACCTGTCCGATCGACCAAATGATCGATCTCCGTCGGACGAAAAATGACGGGACTCTCCACACACGGTCCGAAAATCATACGAATCCTCTATTCGTACGATCAGATCTTTGTGTCTATGGCCAGCTTTACTTTCCCTCTGCCAGTTTGTTCCAGAATCTGACACTCTGGCATATCATTGAGCATAAAAGTTGTCTAAACCGCATACAGTTGCCCACATGGGCATTTAATGACATACACCACAAATTTTTATTCAATCTAGCCCTCATACATGCTGTATCAGAAAAAATTGGCTTGCTACATGTAATAAGTTGGACAGCACTGTCCAATACTGTAGTATTGGAGAATACAATGGGGCTCATTTATCAACACTGGGCAAATTTGATCATGGGCAGTTACCCATACCAACCAATCAATGAACAGCTTTTTAATGCCAGCAGCAAGTAGAACAAGGAATGCAGCAATTAGCTTGGTTGCCATGGGTTACTGTCAGGCCCGGACTGGCAATCTGTGGGTTCTGGCAAATGCCAGAGGGGCTGCTTTATGGTTCCATAGAAAGTTACCATATAGTGGGCTGGTAGGGGGCTGTTTGGGCCTCTGTGTACTTGGAATGGCAGGGCCTATTTTGATTTCCGGTCCAGGCCTGGTTACTGCCCATGGACAAATTTGCCCAGTGTTGATAAATGAGCCCCAGTGTATTCTCCAATACTACAGTATCTATTTGGCCCTAATGAACTGAGATTTATGCACTTCATATCTCAGATGATGCAGGTGCAACCAGAACTCCAAAAAATGCAGCATTTGATAGGCACATGGACAATGTTGCCATCTACTGTATAAATGCCATTGGAGATGTTGGTCAGGTTTTAAAATAGATTGAAAATAGTTTTCTTGCTGGACATGCAACTGCAGTTACGAAAGTTAGATACAGTATAATTGTTGGTTACTGACAATTATTTAAGTACCATATTTGATGTTGAGAATATGTACTGTTCATTGGAGTGGTGAAGTAGGAATTTCATAGTGTAAAAAATTGCAAATATATTTGTGGTTTATTCATGTAGAACTATTACATGAACAATATTCCCGTTGCAGGGAATGCAGTAAGCAGGAAGCATTCATGCATTTTTTCATACTTTAGCAGAAGTGGAATAGGCTATGCTTTGTACCAAAGGGCATATGAGTGCTCCTCTGCCAGTCATTGGAGGAAGTGGATACATGCTTAGGTAGGCAGTCAGCCCATAGGAATGAAAGATTCACTTTAAATATGACTCATTGTATTAATGTATTGCACACACACACTTGTTATATAAATGCATTTTAGCTATTTCTATTTTGTAAATGTTATAAATATATATTTATATTATATAATCTGCAATTATTATTATTGATCTTTCTGTGTTCATATAATACCAGCTGTATTTGTATATCTTTGTGATTTGTCTTAGCATTTCATTTAAATATGTAATGAATATGGATAACTGCCTACCCTAAACACAGTTTCTATTGTATGAGCTCCAGTTTTTGACTTCTAAGTTTTGCTTTTCATATTTATAGATTTCGTGCAGTATGATTTGTTTGTGTTTAGAGAGTTTACAATTGCAGTATATTGTGAATTTGTAGTTTTCTCTGTCTTTCATGTCTGCATGTTTAGAATCATAAGTCTTACTTTAATGAAATGTCTATATATATATATATATATATATATATATATATATATATATATATATATATATATATATATATATATATATATATATATATTTAGACATTTCATTAAAGTAAGACTTATGATTCTAAACATGCAGACATGAAAGACAGAGAAAACTACAAATTCACAATATACTGCAATATTTATAATATATATATATATATATATATATATATATATATATATATATATATATATATATATATATATATATATTATAAATAAAAAACATCTCTGAGCATTGGGTACTTTATTGAGCAACACTATGGAATCTGTTTTCCAGGTTGCTTGGAATCCATAACAAGACAGAAACGGATATAAACCTGGGAAACTTCCATTATGTACTCTTGATCTGACCCAAACTTTGCCCAGTATGCCCCACCATCTTGGTACCCATGGTTAATTATTACAGTTTATTTATTTTTGTAATTTAAAGGCCTGATTTTATTTTAGTTTGCAATGTTATTATAATGATCACCAAATTCCAACTAAAAACACACACTTCGGCTCAAAGAATGGATAATGAAGAAATCATTCGCATTCACCATTGCAAAAACTTGACTCGGGTGTATAATACCTAAAGTCTGTCACTAATTATTTATATATTCACACTGGTACACACATTCAGTATCTTAAATAAATATAAAAAAGATTCTCACCAGCTCAAGTTTGTGGTCCGGCTGCGTAAGCCCTGAACCCTTAGCTTGCAGGTACTACCTCTCAGGAAAATCATGTTTTGGGATCTTGCAGTCCTGGGTACTAGACGGTGGATGATGCTTAAAAAATAATCTTTATTTGAACTTTTATTAAAACTACAGGGTGTGGTAAAAGTTTTCTGTGCTCGCTACGAGCAGCTATGTTTTTGTCTATCTTTACATTTTTAAAATGTTGAGAGGTATGCAATTATATTAATAATGATAATATTATTGCTAGGTGTTCTAGAACTAGAGAGGGGTGACAGTTACAACCTTATTTTTATTATTAAATTAAACCGAATGTATCTGTTGATCTCTTAGACATATCTGATTGGTTGTATGGAGCCAGGAAGGAATATTTTAAATGCTAGATTAGTGTTGCCTCTCTTGAACAGTCCTTAAAATTGTTAAATATAAATAAAGTTATTTTCCTTAAAAGTGAATCCTTATTGCCTCCACCTTTTTGTTAGCATAGTTTCCCTACACGTAAGAATATCGCAAGGTCTTTCAAAGCGGTTTCTCTTCAAGTCCAGTTAACAAGCTAAAGAACATTTTCAATCTATCCCATAATTTAGGATGGAGATGAATATAGTATAAGCAGAAAGTAAAACTGAACCAATATGAACCAATAAAAATACGATACATTTGTGCATTCTTGTGTATTCTTATTAATATTTTTAAACATTTTGAGAATAAAATGTCAATTTAGCATTTGTTCAGTAAAATCAGAATTGGTTACGATTATAAATAGTTCTGGAAATAAATATTTTATCTTTAAATAATGATTATATAGACAAATACAGCTTTACTTTCAGCTAATGTCATACAGATTTAGGGGCCGATTCATCAATAGTCGAATATCGAGGGTTAATTAACCCTCGATATTCGACTGGGAACTAAAATCGTTCGACTTCGAATATCGAAGTCGAACGATTTTGCGCAAATCCTGCGATCGATCGATCGAAGGATTTTTCGTTCGATCGAACGATTAAATCCTTCGAATCGAACGATTCGAAGGATTTTAATCCAACGATCGAAGGAAAATCCTTCGATCAAAAAATCACAGGCAAGCCTATGGGGACCTTCCCCATAGGCTAACATTGACTTCGGTAGGTTTTATCTACCGAAGTAGGTGGTCGAAGTATTTTTTAAAGAGACAGTACTTCGATTATCGAATGGTCGAATAGTCGAACGATTTTTACTTCGAATCGTTCGAATTCGATCGAATTCGATCGAATTTAACCAATTCGATGGTCGAAGTACCCAAAAAATACTTCGAAATTCGAATTTTTTTACATTCGAATTCTTCACTCGAATTTTGTAAATCTGCCCCTTAAAGATTTCCTTCATCTGGCTAGATCAATATTGCAAGCCCCTTATATTCGCGATATGTGTACAAAGCTTCCCATAGGTAGACGCATGCTATAATTTTAACGTTATGTTTTGCATGCAGGTGATGGAGAAAATGGAAAAAATATAGTGTCTGTTTTCAGGTTCATAATTAGGCAGATTTGCCAAGAAAATATTGCAGGTTGATCAGTGGAAGTTAACTAATGCTTTTTATCCTTTAGATACATTGTCACTTATTACATGGTATGTTGACTATGGATAAATATGAGTAAATTCAAAACTCTTTTTTGTTCTTTGCAGGTATATGCTTGGACTTTCAGCTGCACCTGCAGTTCTGCAGTTCTTTGGGTTTCTTTTTCTTCCAGAAAGTCCACGTTGGCTTATTCAGAAGGGCCAAACACAAAAAGCAAGAAGAGTCTTATCTCAGATTCGTGGAAATCAAACTATTGATGAAGAATATGACAGTATAAAAAACAGTATTGATGAAGAAGAGAAGGAAGGAGGAACAGGTAAATTTTTTGTTTAAACTACTTTTTACCCATGGGCTTTTACTATTTGCACTTGCACAGTCCTAGTAAGAAGTGACTAAATAAGTACATCCTAATCTCTGTTTTGTGATTCTTAAATTGACCTGCAGTGCTTTTTATGCCATTCAGATAAATCTCAATCTTAGAATCAATCCAAACTAAAGTGTTATTTAACATGCTACCTATGTGCTGTTATAGTGATGTATGTTATACCTGGGCCGCTGTACAGTCCTTGAGTTACTGAAACCCTTCAATCTTATAGATATTTTTAATATTTGTCCCCATAGTGCCTAACTGCTTTGTCCAGCTATCTCCCATACACTCAGGCATAATCAAAGTGGCCTAAGGATTAATTGATCATGCTCATTCAAAACCTACAGTAGTATAGCAAAAGTAGAGCATTTGCTAGTGTGCCAATACCAGCTAAAGTAGTATAGTGTTGTACTGTTAGCCATCGATAAAAGACAGAAAAAATATAGAGTACCTGATACATCAAATAATCATAAAGGAAACCCTGCCCAATCGTTCTTTTTTTGTGCCAAAAAAAGCCAGGCAGTGTTCATAAGCCTGCCCTAATAGACTTTTGTAACAAAGAACAAGCACGAATATACATTAGGGGTTCTTTTGTAGTAAAACAGGCACTCCTAAAATGAATTTCCTCCCCAACTTCTCTTTTTGTTTGCTTCTAACTTCATTTTGTTCTTCCAAAGTGACATATATGTTTTCCCGCCAGGGATTTACAATATTGCTGTGAGAAAACATTTTCAGGAGATTTGTCACCTGTGTTACTACATATTTATCTAGAACAACAAATCTCCCTATGTGCCATGGCCCTAAACTTTTACTCCCTTTCCTTTTGTTTTATTTTTTTTTTTACTCCTTTTTTTGTGCCTGTTGTAATCTCCGCTTTTCATTAGGAGATTATGTATTTTGTTTTTTTCACTTGTGTGCATAATGTCCCTTCTTTTTTTAAATTTTATTAAAATGATGCAACGTTGCTTCAACCAGCTTAGTTTTGCATCATTCCTTTCATTATGATTGAGGTTATAAACAATTTCAATTCCCCTTTCCTGTTAGCTACAATTTAATTAAATCAATTCTGATTGTAGCTTTGTGCGTAATTAACAGTAATGACCTTAAGCAGTGGTTTGTGTTACATTTTCTAAAATACCTTAAATGCCTTTAATATAACCATTCTAATGTGGGGGATAGGCTGTAGATAGATTTTAAATCAAATAATTTATAGTTGGATTAGGATGTAGATAATATACCATAGATCCACCATTTTAAAATTTTCAGGGGGCTGAATAAAAATTTCGTAAAATGCAGAAAAATGTAAAATAAGGGAAATGAATTATGCATTATATATCGATGGGACCACAAAGAAACTGTAAAATGGAGGAAAATTTAAAATCAGGGTAAATAAAATTGAGATTTTACTATTGAAAAGACCACCTAATTTTGTTTTCTGAATGGTCTTCCAGGAGCAGATACGTAACTTCAGAGGAAGCAGACCCTGCCCCGGTGTTCAGAGGGTCTAGAAAGGCTCTAATTAATAAGCAAAATGTAAATTTGCTGTGGGGCCCAGTAATATCTAGTTATGCCACTGTCCAGGAGTATCTAGCAGGCATTTTACCCAAATTTAACATAAGTGACCTTCAGACTGCCCCTCTAAGGGGAGCCAGTCTTTAACTTTCGTAAACAGTCATATCAATTAAGTTAAGACATACAATGATTCATATGCGTCTCCGATATATATTTTTGGTGTTCAGGTAATTTACATATCTTTGAAGACAAAGAAATTTGCCACAATTTACCTGTTTGCCTCAAAGAGTCTGTCTATTTTCAACCCCCATATGTCAAATCTATATTCTATTTCATCCCAAAGGTAGCTAAATGACACTTCACTTGGACCATCTGTATAACAGCTGGTGATTTTTTTAGCAAGCCCAGACTCTGGACTACAACATTTTAATATTTGCTCTGTGAGAACAAATAACTCATATGGCAGAGAATAAACTATTCAGTCATAACCGTATTCCACACAGTTTAATGAACCTACATGGGGTCAGACTGGCCTACCGGAATACCGGGAGTAATCACGGTGGGCCCGCTGCCTCAGTTTCCGTCTGCCTGGTTATCTTATCCCCAAAAGTTCCTGGGCGGAAGGATGGGGATCGGGAGTGCGCTGTGCCCCTCTGAAGATATTTTTGCAGGGGGGCCCGGCACACTCTAGTTACGCCACTGACAGTTTACTTTCCTTCAAAGCAGAAGTACTCTGGTATGGGAAACGCTGGATTTAGTGGGTGGGCGCCCTGAGGCCGCGCCGTCCTGGCAACCGGCTGTGCGGTCCTAGCGCCCACCCATATACCCCCCTCTTGTGAGAGCGTGCATGCCCGTCTGCATTGGAGCACTGTGCTTCCTGGTAAGCGGCTGGGTGTCATGCCGCCCCTATCTTTCTGTCGCCCTAGGTCCGGGCCTTTGTGGCCTCGCCACAAATCCAGGCCTGGGTATGGGAGATGGTGAGATCAAAGGTTTTGACTGAATACTTATTTACTGGAATTATAGAGGTGGATTCTTTCTGCATATATAACGGTGTTTTGAACAAAAAGAGAGCCCTTGAAAATTTTGGCTTTGTACAGTTGTTATTGTATGTAGTTATGAATTCTTAACACAATTCAAAACCATTATACAGGCAGTCCCTGGGTTGTGTACAAGATAGGGACTGTAGGTTTGTTCTTAAATGGATCCTGTGATCGGAAAACATGTTTTTTTCAAAACGCATCAGTTTGTCAATTTCCCAGCTGCCCCAGGTCATGTTACTTGTGCCTGCACTTTAGGAGAGAAATGCTTTCTGGCAGGCTGCTGTTTTTCCTTCTCAATGTAACTGAATGTGTCTCAGTGGGACATGGGTTTTTACTATTGGGTGTTGTTCTTAGATCTACCAGGCAGCTGTTATCTTGTGTTAGGGAGCTGTTATCTGGTTACCTCTCCATTGTTCTTTTGTTTGGCTGCTGGTGGGGGGGGGAAGGGAGGGGGTGGTATCACTCCTACTTGCAGTACAGCAGTAAAGAATGATTGAAGTTTATCAGAGCACAAGTCACATGACTTGGGGCAGCTGGGAAATTGACAATATATCTAGCCCCATGTCAGAATTCAAAATTGAATATAAAAAAAAAATCTGTTTGCTCTTTTGAGAAATGGATTTCAGTGCAGAATTCTGCTGGCGCAGCACTATTAACTGATTCGTTATTTTTAAAAAGCAATCAATGACTGTATCCCTTTAATTAAAAAAAGAGGCTTTCTGGCAAAAAGTTCAGAATACTCGGCACCTACACTTGTTACATTTGTAACAATTTAAGATCAGCAAAGATACAATTGTAACTCTCGGGAGAACTGAGACTAGCAGCTTAAAGGGCAGTTTTCACCTTCATTAGCAGAATTGTTATAATACATAAAACATGGCTCTACAACTGCCAGAAATGTGCTCAAACTTTCATAACCTGCCAAATTTTGTGGGCATGGTAATTAGGGAGTGTACCCATTAAATGGGCATGTTCAAAAAAAATTTTTGTCCCTTTTTCCATTTCTCAAATGTTGGGAGGTATGGGTATATTTATCCCCTCCTGATAGCTTGACCTGTGCAATTAGAACAGTGTATATAGTTCTTGCTGATAGACTTCAGCATTCCTGGCTCTATGTTTTGGTTGCATAAAAACTAGGTGTACTGCCAGATAGACCATCTTGTAGACTGCCAGTACACACAGCCGTTGCTATGACAAAGGTTAGAGTAAAAGGCGCATTTGCGCAGAAACAACTTTGAAGCCTTGAGAAAGTCCTGTTGAGATGAAACGCGTCGGCTGTGACGTCATCCAAGGGGGCCCAGCTACCGCACGCTGATTATGCCAGCTAACTGAACACCTCAACACAGCGGAACAAGTTCTGTGGAGTTGGGAACACCTACGGAGTGACTATTCTACTTGCAAACCTCGAGATTTTTTGTGAGTGTAATTTTAACCTTATAACATTTTTAATAAATTGTTTTACACGATGTCAAGCATATGTTCCTAGATGCTACTACGAGTGGAACAGCTGCAGCAAATACCCTTAATGCAAGCAAACATTTAAAACGTCTGTGAGTATAAATATTTGTCAACACAGGCGGTGGAGTAATTCTATGCTGGTAAATGGTTGTAGGGTAATTTAACCCCACAGGTGAAGAGACACTATTAACCTATAGTACACACAAGGGTGTCCTATAATAAGGAAATACTACACTATATATTGGTTTCACTTTTTGTCGCTCATTTTAACCGGCAGAGGGGAGTGAACTACAGAACCTGGACACTTTTTATGTTTTGTATTTACTTTCATGAAGTCTTCTCTTAACGGTTGATTGTGATAATGATACACTGACCTCTTAGAGAGAGCTTTTGACTTAGTTTGATGATGTAAAGGGGTTTATTCACCATGAGAAGAATTCTGTGATCATCCAGGACAACTGTTTACCACGGTCTTTCAGGCTGATAAAGGGGATATACTATCCCTTTAATGCCAGACCAATCTCTTCAGCAATTCAATCAACAGAAAAAACAACAAGAACATTTGCCTACCCTGCAATTGTACGCAAGTTTATGAAATATAATATATTAAACTTAATTAGCTGGACAAAATCTCTTTAAGCTTTTTTTTTTATGACAAATTTAGATCTACATAACTGTTTCTTTGCATATTTAAAGAATGATTTTTAAAAAAGGTTATGTATCTGACTCGTTCTAACAGTGAGAGAACTAAAAATGTACATATAATTAACCAGTTTCCATATATTTTCCTGTCATGTCGTTATTTGCAAAAAACTATAAGATCATATGAATGGATGTTTCCTTAATACATGCTATACTGAGAGAAACATTCTACTCCCTCTAGTATATTTTGAAAATGTGACCTTTTTCGTGCGTTTAAAGGAGAAGGAAAGGTAAAAACTAAGAAAGCCTTATCAGAAAGGTCCATGTAAATATACCAGTAAACCCCCAAAGTAGAGCTGCTCTGAGTCCCCTGTGAAAAGAAACACTGCATTTCTTTCCTTCTATTGTGTACTCATGGGCTTCTGTATCAGACTTCCTGCCTTCAGCTTAAACCTCATTGCCCTGGGCAAGAGCATGCTCAGTTTGCTCCTCTTTCCCCCCCCCCCTCCCTTCTCTACTGTAATCTGAGCCCAGAGCAGGGAGAGACTCAGGCAGGAAGTGATGTCACACCACATTAATACTGCAGCTCCTATCCTAAACAAACAGAGAGCTTGTAGAGCTTTTTACTCAGGTATGGTAAAACATTCTACAGAATAAATATAGCATTCTAGCTTGCACTATTGCAGCTAATCTATTGGCAATAAAATGCCTCTGTAGCTTTCCTTCTCCTTTAAGTTGATTACTTTTGTAAATTAGATTAAACTATGAAAATGTTGTACTTTAATTACATTTTTCTTATATAAGGTATTTTTTTAGAAAGAGGTTCTGGATTTAGTTTAGAAACCTTTGAAATTAGGTCTCCATACCCCCCCCCCCATAACTATTTAGCTCATCATTGTCCAACTCAGAGCAGAATCTCCTTCTGTAGTGTATCCTAGCAACTGGTTTTGAAATATATCCATAACATATTATTATGGGAATCATAAGGGACCTTTTCTGGCTTCTTTATGTAAATTAATCAGTGATTAGTAAAATATAATATATATAGATTTTTAGAATTCATTCCCTGTTAGTATTTTATAAAGATAAGTTAGAACTAGGCACATGAATCCAGTATTTTCATATGAACATATGTGTGTAATCAAGAATACATGCAATGTATTTTCTTTTCTGCATTGTTCATACCAACTGTTTTATTTAACATGTATAATCTATAAAAAATCCAATGAAGATACACTCTGAAACCTTTAATTATATATTAGTTGGTATTTATCTGGGTCTATTATTGTTTCAATGATAAACATGCCAGAAATATAGGTAGTATAGTTACCATAAGAGAATCATGTGGATTCACATGATTTACCTACACCTTGGATCAGCATAGTGCACATCTGCACGTTGGAGAAACTGAAGTGACACGTTTAACTGGCACTTTTTAGCCTCACTTGAACATGAACTCTATTTAAAGGGGAAGTAAAGTCTAAAATAGAATGATTCTAGAAATGCTGTATTTTATATACTAAACATGAACTTACTGCACCACAAGCCTAATCAAACAAAAGATTTATGCTTTCAAAGTTGGCCACAGGGGATCACCATCTTGTAACTTTGTTAAACATCTTTGCAAGCCCAAGACTGTGCACATGCTCACTGTGGTCTGGGCTGCTTAGGGATCATCATAAATTATCAAAACAGTACAAGTCAAATAATATCTGCAAGACTGATTAATAATCAGAATAGGCTGCACTGGGTCCTGTGTTTTCATGTAATCTAATGTGGATTTTATAGTTTTTGTATTGTTTAATACAAACTTTCTCCAACTCTGCAGAACCAGTGGCTGCAGCAAAATAATCCTCCAAATAGAATACCAGTTTATCTGTTTAAATCTGGCTCCATGATCTTTGTCCCTGCAGCTGTAGTTGGAAACAGTAAAGGGGATGTAAGGGCAAAAATAAAATCCCGCTGACTGCTCTACAGGGAAACAAACAAAGCTGCTTGAGTTCTGCATGGCTGGGAAATAAGGCAGGGGCTCCCCCTGCTGTTTGTTCATAAGTTTGATTGTTTCCCTGCAGAGAAGTTAGGGACCGTCTGACAATTCTTATGCACAGAAGTAAATGATGGGAGAATTTCACTGCATACAGTCAGGTTTCTTATAAAAATGGTACACATTTTTTAATTAAAGTATATTGGACATAGGTTTCTTTTTCATTAAAGAAAGTAAAAATTAGATTTTATTTTTTTGCCTTTACATGCCCTTTAAATTAATTGCAAATATCCTCAGAAGAGCACAGAAAATAATATTGTGCATCAAAATAAGCCACACTTATCCACCCCACATATGTTCTCCAAGCTTACATTGTCTGTCTTCCGGTATAGCACACTTCTTTCTCTGTGTGACATGTAACTCTGCATGCCAATTCAAGCACCGCATAGGCAAAGAAGTGCATCATTTTTACCAGCAACATGACAAACCTAACTTTGAGCAGGAAAGTGCAGAAAGTGATGTTTGAGTTTAGTGTGAAAAATAAAGTGTTCATAGTCTTAAGATTTAATAACATAAGAGCAGTGCAGATGATTAAAGGCAAAGAGAAGAATCCTATTTGTATCTGTTGTGCATCTTAGGTCACAGGCATTACAGATCTGTCTAGCAAAAAATATAGTAATATAGTAACATAGTTATGGAAGGTTATTATGCTAATAACATAATAACTTTACAATGAAGCACCTTGGTGACACTAGTAGTGATGCAACTCGTATAGCCACCTTGTCGTAGCAATGATATGCTCAAACTAGTTTCACTGTGGGAAATCTTTTCGCCCTGTGGCTCTGGTTTACAACTTCTCTATAACAAAATTTGTTTATTTTTAAAGGGATTGTCACAGTCGGTGCCCTATACCCACATCTAACGTCAAGCTCCCTGTCTCACTGTTCTGCCTACAACAGCCGCCATTGGCTTCGGGAGGAGCCCTCAGATACTCCAATGCTGTCAGGACTTCGAATGAGAGGAACAGACAGAGTTCTGGGGGAGCAAAGGGGCCTAAACATAAAGGATAGGAAGACAGGAGGAAATACCAGTTAGCCAGAAATAATGATTTAAAAAGTGTAGTAGGAGGGAGGCACTGGTAGGTCCATGCACAGATGAAACACAGTCAATTAACAAGCAAGGGTTGGTCCAGGCAGATTTCACTAACAGTCAGATAACAGGCAAGGGTCAGACCGGACTCTGGGTTACATGCATTCAATCTGATTATGGACAAGCATGAGAACATAGATCGGTAACAAATCGGCATATGGCTGTCGACTCCTAAGGTGTCAGAAACGATCCCGAGAAGATGTTGCTATAATAACAGCCTCGAAGCTTTGACGTGGTGGTTAAGCATTCATTGTATGGAGGTCAAGACCTGGCGAGTATAAACTTCTAAACTTGCATACAATTGAGCCACTTGTGTTTCCTCTATTCTGGAACTTTAAACAATAAGCGCATTGCTCTCTGCAAGAGTAGCCGAAGTCGATACTTTTTACCGTGTAGCTGATCGCTATAGTTTTTTTGTCAGCAACAACAGTAACAGTTATTAATTGCCGTATTGTTACTTTGTTTCTCTTCCCAGTTGAATGGCAGATAACACGAGACTATATATATAAGCGCTGATGATTAACAGACTTATATCTGCCGTATAAAAGGAATGCCAAAATAACCCGAGCCATCATACCTCTCGGTCCTTTCAAATAAATGTATTTTTGTTTCTAATTGCTGCTAGTAATTACACTATCAAATGAATATTTATATATGAATTGTTAAGATGAATTTAATGCTGTAAATTATTGCCTTACATGAAATTTGCATAATGGATTTTGCACGTTTTTCAATACTTTATGTGATCAAATAAGAAACCTCAATTCAAATTAATGAACTCCAAAAATTCTTTAATAAATTATTTTATTTTATTTTAATAAGAAGTAATTTACAGAGTGCGACAAAAGGGACCATTTTTCTTTTAAACATATTATTCTAATCTGTACCACGCACCGCCTTAAAAGGCAAAGTAATCTTCAACAAATATTTAGTTGAGTGCACTGCCATCCCTTCAAAAGAGTTCAAGCAGAGTCAGAAAAGCCTTTCAGAAGGCTTTACACTGCATAACATTTTTTAAAAATCCTCCTTTTGACCCTGACAACCCAATATTAAAATGCAAGGGCTTTCCAAAGCTTGGAAGAAAAAAATATTTAAAGGGAACAGCAAATGTGGAGGCAGATGCCATATTCTAACACTTGCCTTTACTTGGCTTATGCCTATTTGTGCCTTACATAAAATCTGGACTAGGCTCTCAGTGGTAGAAGTTATTGGGGAATTTGGTGGGGGGGGGGGGTAGAGATTAGACTTTCTCCCTGCATTCCCAATCATGTATTGTTCAAGCAAAATATAGTTACCTCACAGTATGGAAAAGCCAGAGTTTGCACATCCCAAATGTAACTTTTTGCTCACTTGCTTCTGTTGTTGAAATATTCTAAATTGCTCAGATATGAAAATGAAATTTTAATATAAAAAATGTTGAACACTAAATTAAGGTATAATTAATATTGTATATCTGAATTTCCAAAATTATTTGTTTTCAAAGAAATTAAATAAGCCTCTGGCTTCTTGAGTCCTCAGTAGGGTGACATGTAATAAAACTATTTTTAATTCTTGCTGTAGCAGTTCTGAAAGCCATTGTCTGTGCTGCATGTTTTACTTTTAAAAAGTTACATAATCTGCTTCATGAATATGCCCATATGTGTGCTATTAATTGACAATTTTACAAGAACATACTTTATATTTATTTTACAACAATATTTTGTTTTTTAGGTGGACCTATTATTTATAGAATGCTGATATATCCCCCAACTCGACGTGCACTTATTGTTGGCTGTGGGTTGCAGATGTTCCAGCAACTGGCGGGTATCAACACCGTAATGTAAGTACAGATTTATCTACAGATGCAGTCTATTGCTCCTTTTTAATATTTGTATTACTAAAACAAATTGAAGATTTTAAACCATAGAATGTCAGAAGTATGGGGAGAGGGCTCCAAAACCAGGTAACTCCCTGGAAACTCGAGGAAGTTGAAATCACTGATGATCTACTCTGAAAATTTTCAAGACCTTTTTTCATTTAACCCTTTAAAATGACTTGAAATTATGTTTTTAACAAAATCCAAGACTGGATCATTATCACCCTATTAACATTGGTTTAGTTGATGTCTCTGTAAATAGAGCACAGTCCAACCTTCATAGAATGTCCGTTTCACAAGTCATCTCTACAGTCTTATTGCCATGGTGGGGATCCTTTACTAACACTTGATCAGTTTGGTCAGGGCAGTTATCTACTCTCCCCAATTAATGGACACACAAAATAAGGCAGTTTTTTCTTCTATCTGTTTTTCCACTGCTGACAAACATAATGCATAGGGAGGAATAAACAAAAGTGGTAATATTTAGCCAAAAATAAGATAGATTGAGTTGTTGGATTTTCTGACAAATTCACAAACCACGATCTGCTCTTGTGAATTTGACTTTTGTTTTGTTTTTTATGCATTATTTTAGTGAAATACCAGTCTGCCTTCAAGTAATGTATAGCATATGTGTAACCCTCTCCTTACCACAATTCTTGTAGAATTGGATCACACTCTCTTAAAAAGCAATTTAACCCTTTGCAATCCAGGGCCCTGAGTTTGCGTTTGAAAGATACTGGGAATTGGAATTTACAGCGCAGTGCCTCCACCTAGTGCACCTCAGGGGAATTCCACTAGGAAAATAAAATACACAGTTTGCAGTAAACCAGGGGAAACTTTATATAAAGAATGAAGGAAAGTATAGGTTAAACAGTGCAATGCAATAATATTCCTATACTGGGGAAACGTGGTTCTGTCTAGTAACTAGCACAATCTCTCTCCACTCGGAGTGGAGAACACAGTTCAGTTCACATGTAATGTCCCTTTTCCCCAGAGCTCTTTATTCCCCACTTAGCGCAACCTGCCCCAATGTACCTCTCCTTTAGGATATAGGCTGGCTCTGGCTAGTTGCTGCAGAAAGGCCTCTCTTTATTAGCTTGGTCTGTAACCCTGTGCATTTGGCTTCAAAGTCAGGCACACCCAGTGTCCTCCTCCTCTCGCTGGGATGCACTGGGGTGCCCAGCCAATCAGATGGCTCTCCAGCCTGTAACTGGGCTGGATGATGTCACAGACAGAAAAACAGAGGAATGACTTGTCTATTCCCCACTTATGCTTTACATATCCATTGTAATAATGATTTGCACTTCAAGAAGAGGTTCCCTGCCTCTTTAAAGGCTGATATGGGGTAATTAATCTATTATCTCTCAATTTATTAATACAGTACATACAACCCTGAGGTTATGTAGTCCTGCGGTTTGTGAATATAAAATATTAATCTACACCTGTTTTAACAATGATTTAACTCCAAAAAATGCTTTCTCCTCTCTTGCCCCCCCTGCTTTAAAGGAGAACTAAAGCTTAACCAAACAAGTAGGCTAGAAATGGCATCTGTACTAGCCCAAGGCAACCACAGCCCTTTAGCATGGAAGGTATGTGCCTCCAAAGATGCATCAGTAGCTTCCCATCTTCTTTTCTGCTGATTCACTGCACATGCTCTGTGCTACTGTCAGTTACTGAGGTTACGGACCAACTCAAAATATACAGCACACATAGAATATAAATGTCACAATATAATGCTGAATAGCAATTAATACAGATAATTACTACATGTCAGCACAAAACCTATGAAACTAGCATCAGAATTTAATAATCTGCTTTGTAGCATCATCTTATATTACAGACAAACCTCATTTTCTGCTCGATAATTTGCAACAACCCCAAAATTTAGCTTCTCAACAGCTGCTCAGAGCCCACTGAGCATGTGAGTGTCACAAACACTTTCCAAGAAGGTGACCCCCTGTGACAAGTTTTAATCGTTGCTGCTATTGGGAAGCTGAAACTTTAGGCTGGTGCAATATGTTCAGTATATAAAATATGGCATTTTTAGACACATTTATTTTTAGGGTTTAGTTCTCCTTTAAGGGTTGCATGTGGACTGCGTGGGTCTATCTCACTTTGTACTTTATTAGTATGTTTAATAAAATGTAAAGCACTATGTAAAAATATATTATTATTTTAAAATTCCGACAACTGCACAAATAGGCTTATGAAAGCTGAATCCAACTGCACCTGTTTGTAACACAATTTTTATAAATGAGGATAAGAGAAATGTTTTTTTTCACTTTGAGTTACATAAGTGGATTTTACTTAATAGCTGGAAGATTTGATTTTAAAAAAACTCAATGCAGTTAGTTTCAGGCAATTAAGTGCAGTTAACAAATGTGGTGTATGTTTCCCTGTGTGTTTACAATATGCTACACTATTGTACTTTGTATGATAATTCATTATCATTTATACTCATTCTGTGACAGCACAAAAACTCTATGCGTAACAGGCTAGTGCTGCATAAATATGCAAAAGAAGCAGTGGAAACACCACACTGCTTTTCACTGAAGGCAGTTGTTGTTTGCCTCCTTGGTGCATCAGAGGCGGTGTGTCACCAACTGTTATCGATATCCAATTGAAGTAGTAGTATGCGCAACGGACTACTGAGACAGCTACTGCACTTGCAGAACTACATGATCCCTTTTGTATTTTCCCATTTTGCATGGCACTTATCTGTGTCTATAGTGGTGCATCACATGGAAGCCATGGGGAGACTCAACTAGGAGGTACATGTGAGTAGACTAGAAAAAAGCGCATTGTGATTATTATCATCTGATTTGCACATTATGCTGTGTTAATAAATGAGCCCTCTTGAAATCTGGTGCACAGACCATGTATATACCAAGCTTCTTCACCTTCCATACACTTTTTTCAGTTGAGATGTTTTCAGATTGTTCACCATAAACAAAGACTTTTTTCAATTGCTTTCTGTCTCTTATTTTTTACCCTTTTCTCAAAATGTAAAACGTAAAATGTAAGCAACTTTGCAATATACATCATTTAAAAAATGTGCAGACTTTTCATGATTTTTTATGGTTTCTGACAGTTCCCTAAGCCTATCCCCCTGCTCTCCTGCTCATCTGTCTGACTACTTTGCTGCTGGGCTGGCAGACTACTGTTACTTTGTATCAATAGCCAGCTGTCCTTAACCTGCATGCTCCAAACCCCACAATTCCCTGCACATGTGATTTCAATAAGGAACGGAACATGCATTGTGAGGTATGTCGTTCCTGCAGGTCACTGAGAAAGGGCCATGCGGTCCCGAAATGTTTGATCATTGTGAAGTGTTTTGAGCACCATGGAATAAAGTTTGGGAATCCCCCATTTGTAGCAGACAAGGTATTGGCGTTTATTTTTTCTGATTGCACATTGCTGTGCTAGGCCAGTGCCTCTACCTAATCCCTTTAATTGGACTGTAATTTGCATGTAGTTCCTGCATGCTATCTGTAAACTGTGGATTAGTTGTTACAATTTGTGACATCAGTGTTTAGTCCCTCCTTCCCTGGCAGGATTTCAAACGATGCAGAAACAGAAGAACTGTTAAACATCTGGATTTTAGCATAGAAAATGGCATTTATTTATACTTTTTGAAGAAACAGGTAACTGTGATGGGTATATTAGGGGTTTCTGTGTTATGTGGGCCTCTATCAAATTTTGGTTTGGAAGCTGGAGTTCCTCTTTAATGAAACCCAGAGATTCTGCTCTGCAAGGCTAAACAAAAATATATCAACTAAATGTATCAATTTGGAACAGTTAAAGAGTCGACGACCCCATATCCCAGAGCTGCTGTTGAAGGTGAAAACTTACACTTCAATATTAGAACGATCACAAATAGAAAGTTGTTGAAAAAAGACTCTATTTCTGAAACCAACTGAACTGAAAGAAGTGTTTTGAAGGTTAACTACCCCTTTAACTTGCACATTTAAAAAGTTATCACTGGGGAATTCCTAAATCTAAAATTTTATTTCAGGGGATATAAACATGTAGAAATTACGGTTTTGTAAAAGGACACAAGAATATATATCTGGATAAAAATAATGACTCACATAATGTATTGGATAAGTCTTTGTGAAAATTTTGGTTGTTGAATTTATTTTGCACTAATACTAGCCAGATAATCACAAAATATATACTTCTCACGGGTATATATATTATGTATATGTAATATGAATATATTATTTCAGCTGAAGATATTGCTCTATAAATCCAGAACTTTCTGTATTCTCTTTTACTTGCTTAGTAGGGGCTTTTCAATGCAGTTGTTGTTTAAGTTTGTTTGTAAACTAATTAGCGATGTAATATCAAGTGGTTATATATTCTCAAATTAATTTTTATTAAATTCTCCACAATACTTTTTTCTTGTGAAGAATAATTTAGAAAACTCTCATGCAATCAATCACTTAACAGAGAACATATATGACATATTTGTATATATATAAATGTCTCAATACATTTAATACTGATCAGCTTAATCAGTCTTTTCATTCTAAAACCTTGTTGGAAGTCTGTTTCATTATTTAAACTAATTCCAGAGACAGCACTTTTAGATAAATGACTAATATACAGTGTAATTTGTTTTCCATGCTTGCAGTTGATTTAAAAACCCAAATGTGTACAATCTAATTTGCACTGAAGAAATTATGTAACTTTTAAAGGAACAGTTTGCTCTAAGGGGCCTAGTTATCATTCTATGTGAAACAATAAACACCAGAAAATTGCCGTAAAAAGCTGTGTAAAATAAATGTCAAATTTATCAATGTGCATGTTTTATTTTACACTTCCTGAAGGCCAGATGTGACACCATTATTTTATACCATTTTAGAACTCATCCATTATTATTTGCAAGTTTTTCATTGACATGTTACACTACCTGGATGATTTCTTGTTTATTGGATTTAAGGGGTCAGAATTCTCTATCTTTCTGTTAGATTTTAGAAAAACCACAACAGTTTAGTCCCTATGTTTATGTTCCTATGCATAGAAAGAGTCTTGTGAGTTAACATTTCTACTTTCACAGAAGAAACTAGAGGCTGTAAGAACATTAGTGGATAGTCTACTATGTCTACTATAAAAAAAATCCTTACCTTAAAACAAATCCAACCATTACCTGGCTTTAGCTGTAAGGTCATGGCATAATTTAGCGACAGGTTGTATCAGAGTAATAGAACAAATAAAAGAGTTCTTAGCTACGTGGCAAATATTTTTGGCAAGCTGTAACGGAAAGGCCAATAATTAACGTACAGACGTAGCCAATGCCAAACTGCAGTTCTACACAGGGCCCAACATACTGAAAGGTCCCAGTTCAATAATAGAACCTTGCTTTGGACACGTAATGCACATGGTTATCATTTCATTAAATGGGGCTACTTGGTCTGCCCTCTCAGTTTGGAATGATTTGCTAGCAATTGCAGATGAAACTTTTTAAGTATCAAAGACCACAATAGTACAGTTTTAGTGTGACTCTTGCCACTTAGTACATCTAGGGTCTGATTTATTAACATAGTTTATACCACAGTTTGAGGTTTTTTTTGCACTAAAACTCAAAAATTCAAGTTTCAAGTTAGCTGCTTTGTTGTTTTTCTTGCAGTTTTTCCATTGGAAGCATACAGTAAAACCTCAATTTACATACCATGATTAAAATTTAAATTTTACCCTCATTCTGCACTGGATTTTTGTAGTCCCACCATTACAAATTTTTAATTTTTTCTGGCCCCTGAAAATCCTAAAATGGGGCTTCTTCATTATATATCAAAATAATTCTGTCTAAAGGGTTGAAAAATAGGAACTAAGCATCAAGATACTAGACATCCCATGTCATTTACACATGTAACCTTACCTTTCATTGACATTCTTTAACAACCTTTACATTGCTGAGCTAGTGTCCTCATCAATATAGCAAAACAACTGTTGGTTTCCTAGAGTGTTATGTGAAGGTCTCTGAAGTCTCAATATACTTAAAAATTAGAAATTCCAAAACCGATCCTTTAAGGAAAGGTTAGGAGATCACCAGTATGTCCAGTCTCTTTGGCAAAGGATTATTTGTCCTTAAAACCAAAGACAGGCAGCCCCTTTTTGTCACATTTGGATGGTTCGTTTGTTACAAAATACCAGTTACAGTATATTTTTTGTGCCTGCCACTTAGAGCTTGAACTGCTGTCTTTGAACTTTTCAACTCTCCCATTGAAGATAGCTGTAACTATATGGGGCCTGTCCAAGGAAGTGGTGAAGCACCTAGGCAGGTGGAATTCCAAAAGTGTCAGGAGTTGTTATTATGCCCTCCCTTCATGTGTAATGTTCTATCCTAGTTACCTGTTTTAGGTTTGCCCCTGACTACAATGTGGATCTTGGGCCAATGTTTTGGGCAGCCAAATAAGCAAAACACCACCCATATGGTAGTCAGTTAAGTTCATCCTTGTAACCTCTCTACCACTGAGCATCAAACAGCAAAAACTGCTGGGTATATCTTAGAGCATTTCAAAATTTGTCTCTATTGTTTTGGTCAAAACAACTATGACTTCAATACCCTCTGTAAACTAGTGGCTTTTATTTCTGAAAGCTTATATAACCAGTTATCAGGCTGCATAAGGAGTAAATAAATAATGAAATAAATGGGTGGGCTTTATACAACTCTTTGAGTTGAAAATTCAGCTACTGATGGATAATGCTTCTTGTAGCAGAAAATATTGAGATAAATTTGGACTTTGATAAATAACCCCCTATATGTCAGGACGGCTTCTCTTCCAAGAGCGCATTGCCGAGCATTGACACCATTGTAATTTGCGGGTAAAAAAAAAATGGAGCGAAAATTCTAAATTAAAGGAACGCCAAGAACATAGTTTCAATGCCCAAAAATAGGTCACACTTCTTGGTGTTCCTGGGTACTTTATAATTATTTATTTACTGATTCTTGGACTTTTAACCATCTGTCTTGTAACTGATTGCTGCCTGCCCAAATGTTTGATTAACATTTTGGGGTCAGAATGGATTTTTCCACCTATAAACATGCCTTGGCAGTTTACCTGCTATAATTAATGGGGTACTTTTTTGCCTTCCTCTTACAGTTAAGTTTGTTCTGCAGGGTCTGTCTTATTTATCCGTATGAATACACTGCCTATATTTGTACCATAAAAACTATTTATTGGGCTTATGCTAAAGATCAATAAAATAACATTTTGCACGGATGTTATAATTGAGTCCTTCACTTCAGTGTTACTGGAACAATTATAGATACTTGGTATTTGCTAATCTTTATTCTGTGATGTGTCTTAGATGAAGCCAATTACAATATATTCTAAAGCCTCATATGTGATATTGACAACAACACATTGTAATTGAAACAGATAGGTCCGCAGCAAAGATTTCTGTGCAAAAATATATCTTTGGCATATATAAGGTCCATGGTGAGGACTGAAATGTCGATCAAATAAAGTACCAAATTTTTTCACGATAAATCCTGGTGTGCAGCAGCATTCTTCTCGAGTGGATATTGTATTTCTGTATTGCACCCAGGTGTGTAACTCCTTATGTGTGTGCCCTAGCCCTCCAATGCATATATATATATATATATATATATATATATATATATATATATATATATATATATTTTTTTTTTTAAATCACATCATTCTTGATTTACCGTCTTTTTCTCATAACAGAGAAACAAACCCAGTATTCATGAATATAAGTATTAACATGCCTTATATTTTTTTAAATACACTATACTGGTTAATTTTAATCAGCCACTGAGAGTTGATTTGAAATATGTATATAATTATTGCTGTACACAAACACGGTATGGGGCCCATTTACTAGCAATTGAATTTATAAATTTTTTCCACAAATCTGAAAAAAATAGTGATTTTTTTTTTATACTTTTATTAGAGATTTATTAAAGGGGTTATTCACCTTCCAACACTTTTTTTTTGGTTCAGTTTGTTTCAGACAGTTCACCAGAAATAAAGACTTTTTACAACTACTTTCTATTTTTATGTATGACGTTTTTCTAATATTGAAGTGTAAAGTGTTATTTTTTACCTTCTAAAGCAGCTCTTGGAGGGTTGGTTGCCGACCCTGTAAACTGTTCTGAATTGATACTTTTAGTTAATACATTTGTTATCTTTGAGGTTGAAGTCTTATAGAAGTCAGTCAGAGCGACGCTGATCTTATTGGATGGTCAGGGGCGTAACTATAGAGGAAGCAGACCCTACGGCTGCAGGGGGCCCAGGAAGTATAGGGGCCCCATGAGGCCCTAATTCATATACAATTTCAATAAATATTGGAGAAACAAGTCAACCTCTAAACATTTTGGGGGCCTGAAAATTAATTGGCTGCGGGGCCTAGTAATATCTAGTTATGCCACTGTGGATGGTTTTTAAAAATGATAAACAATTCAGACTTTTTGATTTTTTTTTCACTAGGAATTGTCCGGAAAAAAATTCTGGATCATTCAGGGTTTTTTTTGTTCGTACTTTTTATATTCAGATCTTTTAATAAATTCAATGACAATTGTGGTTTTAGAGATTGTGAGTTTAGCAGGGGTGTAACTACAGAGGAAGCCGACCCTGTGGCTGGGAGGCCCAGGAGGTATAGGGGCACCATGAGGCCCTAAATAATTTCAACACATATTGGTAAAAAAAGGACAACCTCTCGTTATGTTGGGGGCCCTAAAATTAATATGCTGTGTAACATCTAGTTACGCCACTGGAGTTTAGTCATGGTTTCAAAAACCTCTGAAACCAATAAAATGAGAATGTTGATAAATATATATATATATATATATATATAAAAATATTCATCAATTCCGGATGCACACAAGGATTTTTGGAAATAAAAAACGTAACTTTTATTTAATATATCATTAAAAGAAAACAGGCCAACGTTTCGGTCCCCATCTTGGACCTTTATCAAGACGTCTTGATAAAGGTCCAAGATGGGGACCGAAACGTTGGCCTGTTTTCTTTTAATGATATATTAAATAAAAGTTACGTTTTTTATTTCCAAAAATCCTTGTGTGCATCCTTATAAATATATCTCATATATATTTTAGGGATGCACCAAATCCACTTTTTTTGGATTCGGCCGAACCCCCGAATCTTTGGCAAAAGATTCGGCTGAAAACCGAACCAAATCCTAATTTGCATATGCAAATTTGGGGTGGGAAGGGGAAACCATTTTTTACTTTTTTTTACAAAAAGTCACACGATTTACCTCCCCGCCCCTAATTTGCGTATGCAAATTAGGATTTGGTTCGGCCTGGCAGAAAGATTCGGCCAAATCTGAATTCTGCTGAAAAAGGCCAAATCCCGAACCGAATCCTGGATTCGGCGCATCCCTAAAGCATAACCCTGTGGGTTGGGGTCTTGTATGTTCAGTTTATCCAAACCATTATTTAAAACATTTGGCAGTTGTAACTTTCCTAGCAAATATTGCACAGTGTGGGTTAATGCAGAAGTTAGAATTAGAAGTTAGATGGTAAGGGTAGAATTCCTCATGAAATTCCAAAGTCTTCACAACTTTTTTAAAAAATTTTTTTTAATTTCTTAGTATGGGAATAAAAATACAAAGAAGTCTGTTCTATGAGCTCTGTTAAACTCCTAACAGTGTAACAAGCTATTTATCTCAATATTTGCTTTATTTTGGACTGATGAAATAAAAAGAGACAGCCAGGATAATAGATAATAGGAATGTAGGGAACACTCACATGGCTTTTGATTTAAATAAATGCCTCTTCAGCTGGACTTCCATCTGTTGATAAACTGTAAAATAAAAATGCAAGCTTGTGATAAAAGAAAACTCTATTAAGGGTGCACATATAGCTGGAGGTCATTGGCTAGTCAAATTTACTTTAATTTACTCAAATTTCTACTTTATGGTAGAATTACAATATTCAATTGCATGAAACAAAGATGTTTTAACCCTTTAAATGCCACAGAACGTAGAATCTACGTTCTGTAGCAAAGTAACTTGAAATGCCACAGATCGTAAATTCTACGTTCTGCAGCATTTGCAGATTTGGGAACGGAGGAGCGGCTTGTAAAGCCGCTCGCTCCGTTCCTGCTTGTTCCCCAGCCCCTAGGCAACGAGCCTAGGCGGGGAACAAGTGGCCCCTGGGTCGCGATCGCCCAGGGGCCCCAAGGCAGCAGCAGGCACGTGCAGCATATCAGAACGGAGGAGCGGCTTTACAAGCCGCTCGCTCCGTTCTTAGTGTCCCTGGCAGCTTCCCCTTCCCCTAGGCAACGAGCCTAGGCAGGGAAAATGGGCCCCTGGGTCGCGATCGCCCAGGGGCCCCAATGCAGCAGCAGGCACGCAAAATATACGTGCTCTGCTGCTGTTTGCCTGCTGCCTGCTTTTTCTGAACGGAGAAGCGGCTAAAAAAGCCGCTCGCTCCGTTCATACTCGTCCCCCAGCCCCTAGGCAACGAGCAGAAGCGGGGAACGAGTGGCCCCTGAGGCGCGATCGCCCAGGGGCCCCAAGGCAGCAGCAGGCACAATGAAATCTAGGTGCCCTGCTGCTGCCTGTGCTTCCTAGCCCTACAGCACCGCCCACTCACCAGATCCAGCAATGAAGACGATTCCAGCTCTTCATGCAGCCCTCCTGGACGACCTACAGCCTGCCACCCCAGGTTAGTGCCCCCCCCCCACACACACAAACACACACACACACACACACCTATTGTACTAATACACTTACATTCCCACTTATATTCACACTTACACACACATACATTCAATTTTGGGGGATCAGGGGGGGTCACATATATTCACAGCCCTTACACATGCTTGCACACACTTGCACATGCAAACAACACGCATACAACACACAATTTGCCTGTTGTACACACACATACGCTATTTTGTGTGTTTTTATTTTCTTTTATCGCATCGTCTGTATTTTTGCCTGTAAAAACTGTTTTATTGCCATTGCGAATAGCGTATTTGCTAATTGCACTGCGCAATACCTTTTGTATGTTATTTCGGTGATTATATTGCAATTTCAGTGATATTTGTACATTTTTAGCCATTTTATTGCATGTTTAGCCATTTTATTTCATTTTCAGCTTTGCGTAGGTGTTGTTTGCTTATTTCTATCTGTAAAACCTATTTAGCTATGCTAAAATAATCAAACTTTGATTCTGACCGTTAATTACATTAGGCTAAAAAAAAAAGCCATTGATTTTTGTGGTTTTGTTGGATTTTACTGATTTTATACCATTTGGCTCAGTTCTATGTTACTTCGTTTTGCCCATGGAAATTTTGTCTGCTAAAGATTCATTTGGGGGTCTCTGTGCGCCACATAGTTTAGTATATCTATACATATTGGGCATCAAAGTGTTCAGTAGACCCCTGGCGTTCATATTTAGGATGTTTTATGCTGATACGTTACGAAATGTGGGGCATATAATGGGGTAAAATTCAAGCTTTGTGACGATTTTCAGAAATTTGATAAAAACAGTTATGTTCAGCATTGCTTTGCAGTTTGGCAGTTTGTAGTAGAAACACTTATTTACCCATATTGGATTCGTCAGAATGTGTTCTTTCTGAAAATATATGGTTTTCTGGTGTCTCTGTACTTTTAGGGGGGTCTAATGTCGCATAATACACACACCAGGTGCTTATATTGCAGCAGCCAGCGCGTCAGCCGTGAAAATGTATATACACTATTGTCATTTGGGGGTCTCTGTGCGCCACATAGTTTGGTATATCTATGCATATTGGGCACCAAAGTGTTCAGTAGACCCCTGGCGTTCATATTTAGGATGTTTTATGCTGATACGTTACGAAATGTGGGGCATATAATGGGGTAAAATTCAAGCTTTGTGACGATTTTCAGAAATTTGATAAAAAAAGTTATGTTCAGCATTGCTTTGCAGTTTGGCAGTTTGCAGTAGAAACACTTATTTACCCATATTGGATTCGTCAGAATGTGTACTTTTTGAAAATATATGGTTTTCTGGGGTCTCTGTACTGTTAGGGGGGTCTAATGTCGCATAATACACACACCAGGTGCTTATATTGCAGCAGCCAGCGCGTCAGCCGTGAAAATGTATATACACTATTGTCATTTGGGGGTCTCTGTGCGCCACATAGTTTGGTATATCTATGCATATTGGGCATCAACGTGTTTAGTAGACCCCGGGCGTTCATATTTAGGATGTTTTATGCTGATAAGTTACGAAATGTGGGGCATATAATGGGGTAAATTTCAAGCTTTGTGACGATTTTCAGAAATTTGATAAAAACCGTTATGTTCAGCATTGCTTTGCAGTTTGGCAGTTTGCAGTAGAAACACTTATTTACCCATATTGGATTCGTCAGAATGTGTACTTTCTGAAAATATATGGTTTTCTGGGGTCTCTATACTGTTAGGTGGTCTAATTTCGCATAATACACACACCGGGTGGTTATGTTGCAGCAGCCAGCGCGTCAGCCGTGAAAATGTCTATACATATTGTCATTTGGGGGTCTCTGTGCGCCACATAGTTTGGTATATCTATGCACATTGGGTATCAAACTATTTCGTAGATCCCTATGTTTATATTTAGGATGCTTTATGCTGGTAATGATACATGGTCAATACGATGCTGTTAAGTTGAAGCTTTGAGGCAATTTTCAGATATTTCACCAAAACCGCCAAATTTGGCAAAGCCTTGCGACTCAGTAGTTTGGAGCAGAAAGGCATGGGTACCTATTTTAGATTCTGTAGAATGTGTACTTTCCAAATATGTATGGGTTTGGGGGGTAAACATATATTTCTGTGTTTTTACCCCACAAAAATGCAGTCAATGTGTTGATTTTTCATTAGCTGAAGTTACCCACAGGACAATTTGTATGTGCTAACTTCATTTTGGGGCCTCTAAATGCCATATACTTTGGTAAACCTATGCACAGTGGGCACCAAACTGTTTGGAGGACCCCTGGCAATCACAATTTGGGTGCTTTTTTGTGATATGTAATGATACATGGGCAATATGATGCTGGAAAGTTGAAGCATTGAGGCAATTTACAGATATTTCACAAAAACCGTCAATTTTGGGAAAGCGTTGCGACTCAGTAGTTTGGAGCAATAAGGCATGGGTACCCATTTTAGATTCTGTAGAATGTGTACTTTCCAAAAATGTATGGGTTTGGGGGGTAAACATATATTTCTGTGTTTTTTGACCCCACAAAAATGCAGTCAATGTGTTGATCTTTCATTAGCTGAAGTTACCCATAGGACTGTTTGTATGCGCTAACTTCATTTTGGGGCCTCTAAATGCCAGATACTTTGGTAAACCTATGAACAATGGCCACCAAACTGTTCGGAGGAACCCTGGCAATCATATTTAGGGTGCTTTTTCTTGGTGCATAACGATACATGGGTGATATGGTGCTGAGAAGTTGAAGCTTTGAGCCAATTTTCAGATATTTCACCAAAACCGACAATTGTGGGAAAGCCTTGCGACTCAGTAGTTTGGAGCAGAAAGGCATGGGTACCCATTTTAGATTCGGTAGAATGTGTACTTTCCAAAAATATATGGGTTTTGGGGGGTAAACATATATTTCTGTGTTTTTACCCCACAAAAATGCAGTCAATGTGTTGATTTTTCATTAGCTGAAGTTACCCACAGGACTGTTTGTATGCGCTAACTTCATTTTGGGGCCTCTAAATGCCAGATACTTTGGTAAACTTATGAACAATGGCCACCAAAATGTTCAGAGGAACCCTGGCAATCATATTTAGGGTGCTTTTTATTAGTACGTAATGACACATGGGTGATATGGTGCTGGGAAGTTGAAGCTTTGAGGCAATTTTCAGATATTTCACCAAAACCGACAACTTTGTGAAAGCCTTGCGACTCAGTAGTTTGGAGCAGAAAGGCATGGGTACCCATTTTAGATTCAGTAGAATGTGTACTTTCCAAAAATATATAGGTTTGGGGGGTAAACATATATTTCTGTGTTTTTTGACCCCACAAAAATGCAGTCAATGTGTTGATTTTTCATTAGATGATGTTACCCACAGGACTATTTGTATGCGCTAACTTAATTTTGAGGCCTCTAAATGCCAGATACTTTGGTAAACCTATGAACAATGGCCACCAAACTTTTTGGAGGAACCCTGGCAATCATATTTAGGGTGCTTTTTCTTGGTGCGTAACGATACATGGGTGATATGGTGCTGAGAAGTTGAAGCTTTGAGGCAATTTTCAGATATTTCACCAAAACCGACAATTGTGGGAAAGCCTTGCGACTCAGTAGTTTGGAGCAGAAAGGCATGGGTACCCATTTTAGATTCTGTAGAATGTGTACTTTCCAAAAATATATGGGTTTGGGGGGTAAACATATATTTCTGTGTTTTTACCCCACAAAAAATGCAGTCAATGTGTTGATTTCTCAGTAGCTGAAGTAAAGTCCTGAACAATTTGGATGTGCTAACTTCATATTGGTGTCTCTAAATGCCAGATACTTTGGTAAACCTATGCATAATCAAACTGTTCAGTGGACCCCTGGCAATCATATTTCAGGTGCTTTTTCTTGGTACCTAATATAGTTTGGGATATGCGGAGCAGCAAAATAAAACCTTTGAAATGATTTTTCAGAATTTTGAATTTTTTTTGAAAAACCACTATGTTCAGACAAGCTTTTATGTTTAGTAGTTGGGAGTAGAGAGACATAGTTACCCATTTTGTAATCGGCAGAATGTGTACTTTTCAAAAATGTATGGTTTTCTGGGGTAAACCTACGGTTTCAGGATTTTTTGCCTTGGAATCTAAAGCATGCCGTTTTCTGCCTTAGTGCTTTCAAAATTCGGTAATATACTGCCGGGAGTTTTTGAGGTACAGAAGTCCTAAATCTCCCTAAAACTATACATATCTGGTATTGGCACGTTCGAGAGACATAAGGCTTTCCAAATCAGTTGGATTTTCATCCGTAAAATGAAATATTTTTCTGGTATAAATTGATATACGATGAAAAATGGTAATTTTTCATTTTTTTTTGGTATTTAGCACTATAAATTTTTTTGCACAGGTGGAAATACATGAAAACTCAGGCAGATTTAGAAAGCTCAGTTTCTATCGAAAAAAACAATGTATAGTTTTCCTAGGTAAACTATAGGTTTCCCCTCAGAAAATGCCCCTAAAGTGAGAGAGCACAAAATGCTTAAAAACGGCTGGCATTTCGCGTAACCAAAATGTGAAATTCTGCTGGCACTTAAAGGGTTAAGTACCTTCTGGTTATGTTTGCTTTTGTAACCTTTTCAATAACATAGCAGCAGAAAAATATTATGGTGCACCTTCAGACCAGAGTAGATTTTTTTCTTGCCAGCTGCCATTTTATTAGGTTCCTTAACTTGATAAATAAAATTGAACTCAATGCCACGTTGCATGTCTACATAAAAGGGTAGTAGACATATGAGGCATTTTGAGGAGAAGATGTCACATGATACATGTCAACCCTGTTTACTATAAGCCACACAATTTCTTATAATTAAAACCTGCATTATATTTTTCTAGTAGTAAATACCATCGAATAATACCATTTTAAGTTCTACAGTTCGCCTATTTGCATGTATGAAGCATTGTGATGAAACACAAACCAAGGCACACTTACAGTATATCTAGATTACATTATCCAATACATTTGCAGAGCTTTCTTATTCCCACACATTATATGTTGATTAAGTATTCATTCAGAATGCACAGTTTTCCTTTAATTTAAGAAGTATCTGTATATCCACGAGTTTCCATTTGAGTAATATGATTCAGCGTGCATTAAGTAGTAGTAGAGAAAGAGAAATGACATTTACTTTTATTTAGGACAACATCTTCTCCGAAATCCTGAAGAGAAATCCTGAAGCCACTTGTAATGGGGAACCAAGGCTTTTCACTAGAAGTTGCTAATTACCAAACAAGATGGATTGTCAGCACGTACTATAATGATGAGTCTGACAGGACTAAAGCCTAGAAGAAGTGTCATTTATCTAGTGGAAGGAATTAATCTTGATAAACAAGCAATCACTGGTAGCTGTTACAGCCTGGGCAAATAATTAATGCTGCTAATTTACTTATCAGATAAGAAAATTGACATGTTATCCAACCACAGAGCTGCTTGGTGGATTGTAATCCCTGGGCTAGTAGTTGGTTAAAAATAACTCTGCCTGTTAATGTTCATTTCAACAAACATTTCATTAACAAACCTTGAACAATAATTCTCTATTGCAATAAACATATAGGGGCAGATTTATCAAAATGTGAGTTCAGATTTTAATAAATAAAAACTCCCATATTCTATTCAATCATATGGGATTTTTAGAGGGATATTTATCAATGGCGAAAATTTGATAAATATGCTTCCAAAAATCTCATGGGAATGAATAGAACATGGGTGAGTTTTTATTTATTTAAATCTGAATGCACAGTTTGATAACTGACCCATAATATGTACAGCCCCATAAAAAAATGTTATGTACATTTTTAATATGTACTGAAATGCATTGCCAAGCCGTTTTTAAAGCTCTGCAGAATTAATTTAGAATCGGTTGTATAATTCCTAGGCATATAATGAAGAAAAGCCAAAATACCCTCTGACAATAGCTGGAAACTCTAGTTAAGATTCTAATGAATATAAATGGTTAATTCCATAAAAAAATATGGATCAATCATTGTATTTGCTAGTAAAGCACATTGCTATATTTGTAAAATGCAGAAAAAGGCGATGGCTTTGAAAAATGATAATATCGATCAATATTGTTTGTAATTAGGGCTTAGAGACCGTACAGGTTCATTATACAGCATTGCTTCTGTTATATATGCAGAAGTGTAACTTATAATGGCTTTAAATAAATATCCTTGTCACTTGCTTGATTGATGCTAGTGATGTGATTGAAGTACAAGCAGGGCCGGACCAGGCCGCCTGAGCACTCCAGGCAAGCTGGCCTGCTGTGTCGTCCACCATCGCGCATATGTTAGCGTACATGCACAGATGTGAACAAGTTTGTTCACAAATGAGCACAATCAGCCATACATCAGCGTGATTTGCAGTTACAGAAGGCAAGTCTTGAGCAAGAGGACATTCAGTAAAATGTCCCTGTGCCAGAGCGCAACTACGCCTGGCGAATGAGCACCACCCTCAGTCTCTTTCGCTAGCGAAGTTACGCCTGCACCCGTTAGTAAATCGGCGAAGTACCGAAATGACGTCACACTGCCGAATTTTCGCCAGCGTTAGTTACTTCGCCCTTTAGTAAATTTGCCCCTATGGGAGATGGACTTCCTGTAATTCTGAGCTTTCTGTATAATGGGTTTTCCGGATAACAGATTCCAATGTGAAAAGTAATACTTACTGTATATTAAGATTCATTGTCTGTCGGTCCCATTCCCATACTCTAGCTGACCACAAGGAACTAGAAAAAAGCAGTCAGGTAGGCATGGAATAATGCACGGAGGAGCAGGGCTGCTTACAAGGGACTGTTGAATGTTCCATATTAGGGAAATTCTCTTTGTTTGTTACAGCCTACAAATAATGTCTCTTTAAATAAATCACAATAATGGTTATAGACTTTGCATAATACTTTGTGACATGGCCTCTACCTATACTAATTCTAAAATGAGTGACATTGTCTGTCGGATATTCCATGGTGTTTTGGACTGCAGATATGACAGCTAGTGGAAAGAGAAATGTTGTCAATAGGGTTAATATGTGGAGTTTCCTGGATTTAAATACTCAAATGCAGGTGTAGTTAAAATCCCCCTTTTTGTAGCTGTTCCTTTATTCCTATAGAATTTTATAAATGTTTGATGTTTATATTTATTTAAATGCATTATGTTTTGAGTTTTTTCCCCCAGTCTTTTTTAATTAAGGACTGATATCTTTTTTGAGACCCAGAACATCTGTTTAGTAAGCAAACAGACTGATAACTGCCATCTGCTATTATGTTTCTTCTGAAACACATTGTTGGCATGTGCTATACACTAATAAAAGCTGGCCTACTTATATACAGCATGGCAATGTCACCATTTAACATTGCTTGATGCCAAATATTTACATGTATTGCAGCTGTGATGTATTTTGCTTAATATATTGTATCCTCTTTAGGGCAGGGGACTCATTCCTACTGTATACTGAAATTCCTAGCACTTGCATATTAATCTCATTGTCTGCTGTATTATAACTGTACTCCTGTTTGTGTTAATGCTTGTAAAGCAATGTTTTTGGTGCTATTTAAATACAAATCATCATCATCATTATTTATATAGCGCTGTCAAGATACGAAGTGCTTAAATGACTGTTAAATGATGGACAATGACCAGCATCAGGTGGTGTTCTGTGAAATGACTGTGCTACTTGACGCTTGGAATGCACAAAAATAGTCCTCCAGAAACAATTATGTTTTAACATATTTATCAAATGGTGAGCTCTGACTTTCACCCATTGATAAATACACTTTTAAAAATCTGTCTCCATGTATTGCAGATACCTGTCTCACTCCAAAAATCCTAGTCAGGTTGTCAGGTTTTTTGATGATCAGAATTTTGTATTTATATTGAGATTATATTGACTTGCCATTCATTACTGGCCAAAAACTGCAATGTAAAAGCAACAGTGGGCTTCACCATGGGCAGGTACAAAAACTTTTTTTTTATTTTTCGTAATTAAACTCGGGAGGCTATCAGACTTTTATTATACATGCAGTTTATAGAATTCATTTTCTACCAGCATCATTTACTTCCTGTTAAAACTGTTCCTTTGTTTCTTTATCAAAAGACACCACTGTATATATATAGTATTATATATGTATTGTTTCCAGGGCCTAGATGACCTTCATAGCATCATCTTTTTAAAAGGCATTACAGTATTCAACCTTGTTTTTTTCCCTGAAGCTGCTGAAATGTTGGTGACGTCTTTATCATCGTTATTCACCTATTTTCCTTTAATCAAGGAGGAAGATGTTTTTTCTTGAGCAAAGCATGTTTTAAGATTATCTAGGTCATTTATTTAAAAAAAAAAAAAAAAGCTTGTAGTTGTTGTTGCTGACCATTTCTCAACCATACCATACTTGTTGCTGGACTACACATCCAAGCATATTTTTACATAGTATCACGAGTTAAAGCCAAGCAATATCATGGCTGCATTCTTAAAGCTATGTTGCTTTCACTTTTTTCACTTTCACTGCAGTCAACAACTGCATAAAAATGTAAAATAGTCCTCCGATGATAATCCCACCTAATTAGTGTAAATCTATCTCTGTGTTACTTGTACCTGCATATGGAAGCATTGAAACAGTTCTCCTAGCACCGAACAAGTATGTCCTCCATCCCTGTGTAATATAATTAAGCTATAATTACACTATAATCTTTACGTAAGATAATAGCAAATTCTCATTGGTGAATTGTCTTTCACATGTAATTTCATTTTTGGTCAAGTTCTACTGAGAAATAGTGGTGCAGTGATACAGTTACAAATCCCTTTAGAATCAACTTTTAGGTTAGTGAACATAACACCAATGGTACTGAAATGTGTTCATATTTACCGACAGTCACAAAAATTTCAGCATAAACTTTTTAAGAATATAGGGTTTTCATGATCCCATGGGTTTTTGTCAAGATCAAAACATATGTTTAAATTTTTTTTTTTAGAGTAGCAGAATAAGCACACACAACACATTTACTGGATATATTAGTCGAAAAATCTGAATGTTGTAAATATTGTTGAAATGTGATGAAAGTGCTTACTGGAAATAGCAGTATTGAACAGAAGGAAAATATGGAAGATACCAAAGTGCATAACTATAGAAGAAACAGACCCTGCAACTGCTAGGGTCCCAGTGGGCACTGACCGATAAAGTCATAAAAAAAAGTTTGGGAACGCCTCTTAATTCTTTGGAGTTTAGTCTATCATTGGCTGAGCTTTCAAGGTAACAACTTCCTTTTAATATATAACATGCTTTATGAAAACAGTAGTAATTCAGCAGTGACATAAAGTTTATTGGAAACAAAATTAGACAGGTGCATAAATTTGAGCACACCAACAGAGATATTACATCAATACTTTGCAAATGTAACAGCCTCTAGACGCCTCCTATAGCCTTTGATGAGTGTCTGGATTCTGGACGGCGGTATTTTTGACCATTTGTCCGTACAAAATCTCTCCAGTTCAGTTAAATTTGATGGCTCCCGAGCATGGACAGCCTGCTTCAAATCATCCCATAGATTTTCGATGATATTCAAGTTATGGGACTGTGACGACCATTCTATAATATTGTACTTCTCCCTCTGCATAAATGCCTTTGTAGATTTCAAAGTGTTTTTAGGGTCATTTTCTTATTGGAAGTAACATCAACTTTGTGACTGATGCTTGAACATTATTCTAAAGAATTTGTTGATATTGGGTTGAATTCATCCGACACTCGACTTTAACAAGTGCCCCATTCCCTGAACTAGCCCCACAGCCCCACAGCATGATGGAACCTCCACCAAATTTGACAGTAGGTAGCAGGTGTTTTTCTTGGAATGTGGTGTTCTTCTTCCACTATGCAAAGCGCTTTCTGTTATGACCAAATAACTAAATTTTTGTCTCATCAGTCCAAAGCATTTTGTTCCAAAATGACTGTGGCTTGTCTAAATGATCTTTTACATACAAGCGACTCTGTGGCAAAAGTGCAGAAAGGACTTCTTTCTCATCACCCTGCCATACAAATGTACGTTGTGCAAATTGCGCTGAATTGTAGATACACCATCTGCAGCAAGATGTTCTTGCAGGTCTTTGGAGGTGATCTTTGGTTGTCTGTAACCATTCTCCCAATCCTCCGTATATACCTAAGACCTGGGTTTTACAGCAACTGTGCCTGTGGCCTTCTATTTCCTGATTACATTCCTTACAGTTGAAATTGACAGTTTAAACCTCTAAGATAGCTTTTTGTAGCCTTCCCCTAAACCATGATACTGAACAATCTTTGTTTTCAGATATTTTGAGAGTTGCTTTAAGGATTCCATGCTGTCACTCTTCAGAGGAGAGTCAAACATAAGCACAACCTGCAATTGCCCACCTTAAATTCATTTTCTCATGATTGGACACACCTGCCTATGCAGTTCAATGCTTAATGAGCTAATCCAAGCAATTTGGTGTTGCCAGTAATCAGTATTGAGCAGTTATATGCATTCAAATTAGCAAAATTACAAGGGTACCCAAATTTTTGCACAGACAGTTTTTCACATTTGATTTAACTAAATACTGCTTCACTAAAAAAAATCTTTGTTCAGAAAACACCCCAGTACTGGGAAATGAAAGACATACCACTGTTATTTTTTTTTTGTTGACAGTGGAGTAAATTATTATGCAGGCTGAGAGGGGTTGCCAAACATTTCCATATAACTGTAACCACTTTCAGTATACGGTTCTGAAAAATATGCTATTTCCATAGTTCAGGGAGCCGTAAATAAAAAAAAAAAAAAAAAGCAAGCTGTTTTGATTTAATAAATATCCAATACAGTTTAGTAGATTTTTTAAAAATATATAATTGTAGAAGTTCCCCTCCTTTTGATCTGTTAAAGATTGTTAAAATTTGTATAATATTGTTTCAAGTGACAACAGTTGTTACTGTAATGTTCTGTTTTTATTATTGTTACAAATAATGAAAACCCTGTTTTTTTATGTCCGGTTAAATTTGGGCATTGTGCCACTCAAGATGCAGAAGAGTGTTCTGTAATATTTGGCCTGTGCTGAAAGATCATAAATTCTATGATGTACTCAGATGTCTTTATTAATTTAGGGAAATGGTGGCAGATGGAACAGGTATTCAGCTCTTGCAGTACTAGAAGAAGAGGTGACATCTAAAATGAAGGCTTGTATATTTTAAGCTAAACTGCAGGTGAAAATTGCTTTAGGCATGACAAATTGTAGGTCAGTTTGTACCTTAATTGAAACTTGTTTCATTTCAAAAAGAACTGTTAAGAATACATTTATTATGTAATATAATATTATGTATTATGTAAAAATTCTTATGTAATAATGCAACCATTTCAAAAGTTGACACATAATTTCTATATGATGACTAATTAACATTTAATTGTGATGCATTCTACAGAGCTGTAATCTTTTGTAAGCAGTGTGCATCTTAACAACTAAAAGAGATACTGACACCAGAAATTAAACCTTTTTTTTTTTTATATATCTATCATAATATTGCCTTTGCATGCTATCTTTAATTTTGCCATAAAAGTATTTGCAGATTATTTTACATTACCCATCTGATCCACATGTTCCTCTCTGAGGAGGCTGCCATATTCGAGCTTCAGCAGTCTGTTAGCATTAGAAACTCTAACTGACATGTTAGGAAGGGACAGTCAGGTTGGCAAAGGAACTTTAGGAACTTTCAAGTAACAATTACTTACAAAAGCAGAACTATCAGTGAAAAACGATCAACATGAGCTATAGATAACTTTTGATGTACATTAATATTTTGAATAATAATGTTTTAGTGTTAGTATTACTATGTCCCATGTAATCAGTCTGCAGGAGGTAAACTTTGTACTTTGTGTTTACCAACCACTGACAAGTTATATAAGCATCTTTCCTCTTCCAGGTATTACAGTGCTACCATATTGCAGATGTCTGGTGTGGATGATGACAGACTTGCTATTTGGCTTTCTGCTGTTACAGCTTTTACTAATTTTAGTTTTACACTACTCGGGGTATGGCTAGTTGAAAAACTTGGCAGAAGAAAACTCACACTCGGAAGTCTCACAGGTATGGGATTTGTATGGAAATTATATTCTATGTTTGATAAATGAATAAGTTCTACATGCACAGTACAGTAATAGATTTCCTCAAGACTGTTTGGGGTAAAAGAATTTCCAGTACTTGGCAACAATACAAGTTTCACATTTTGGCAGAAGGGTGGCCTGTGTACTTCAAAGGAGAAACCTTGACTGCAAATGCATAGCGTTTTTTTTTTGTAAATTTAGCCTCCTAAAATATAAGCTAGGCTAATGAAATAACAAAGCAAATGTAAGCAAAATATCACAATTTGCATATCCAATAAATGTAGGATTTAGTTTAAATCCACATTATGATGCTTTAAGAACTTGGCCAGATGAATCCTGATTTTGTCTGGTCCTATATAATCTGCATGAGATTAGAAGATTTGAATAGCAGTGTGTTTCCTAAAATGAGACTGTGCTATCAGAAAATGTTACTGTCTGCAAAACACTGCACGGCAAGTAGTGTGGAATACTTTTGTAGTAATGTATACTTCTTTAGTCAAGATCAGAAAGTGAAGGTGAAAAGAAAGTAAATATTTCTAAGATCATTTAAATGTGGCTGTGTGTTCCTGTATTACAGAATCATATTTTTATTGCCATAGGTACCACAGTTGCCCTTTTTGTCCTTGCTTTGGGTTTCTTATTGTCTGCTCAGGTATCACCACCTGTTACATTTACGCCAGGTGATCCTTCAGGTCAGAATTCTACTTGTACAAAATACAGGTGAGATTTCATACTTCATGTATGTACCATATAAGCACATATATTTAATTGCTATGGGTATTCATGCTTTAATCCCTTTCTGACTGTAGCCACTGTAATGAGTGGCTCTTGGGTTTACAGAGGATGCCATCTGATCTGTGGTTACACTAACATCTTCCACTGTTTTTCTACTGCAGGTTTTTTTAAAATAATTGTAGGGGGAAAAAAATTGCATCCTGTGTAATATCCTTACATTTACACAATGCGTACACTTTCAGTCACCTTGGTTATTGAAATTACAGTAATGGTTACAGTTTTATATATTACTGGAGAAGATTTTATTTCCTCCACAGCTAAACTTCAATTAGAGCAATTTCAACATACTGTTTTAACAGTATAGAAAGGAATAGAAAATCTTGTTATACTCATATAGATTTTGTACCATGCAGAATATAGAGAAAGCATTGTTATGGGGCTTTATAATTAAATATAGGTACCCTTACACAGCCCAATAGATCTTACCTTGTCAATACAGTTTATCGAATTCCACACTGGCATTCCGCTGTTTTATGAACTGCACGCCTGCTTTATTTAGTGCATTATGGTTTATAGCAAATGAAGAGGAATTGCATTTGTTATATTTCCAGTGTGTTGTTCTATTTAAACTCTATTGGATTGTGTGGATTGTGCAGATAGCTAGGTGGGACATAGAATGCCTGGTAAAACCTTTGCTTTAAACAGTTACTAGTTTCCCACTGTTTAACAGTTTTCGCCAGAACATCCATCTTCTCACTGACAACATGTCTTCCACATTCTCTTTTTCATGATTTCATTGTCATGTAAAAACTCCACTCAAGACTCGCTAGATTATCAGTCACACTGCATGGCTGGAAATCAGTGTCTTCTAGATATACTGTGACTCTCCCCAGTGATATTAACGAGTTCGGTAGAATATATACAAACTCAGACTATACAATGTGCCATTTACCAGGTTAGCTGTCCTCTATATCAGAACACCACACATTCATAAAAAAGCCAATTTCCAAGTTTATTTTAATATTCACAAGATATTTTCAGGGTGATCAGTTAACAGTACTAATCAGACATTACTATGAAATCCACTAAACAAACAGTTTATGTGACAGCGTTTCTCTTAAAATAATCAGAAGACAATAAAAACAATTGCTCAAGCACAGCCTTTATAATGTGGATTTCCTGCACAAAAAACACTTTTTATATCTACTGTATATAGGGTCACTTACTCAGATTTCCCCTAATGAATCCTTTACTTTGCAGTTTAAAATAGCACTACGAAATCCCCCCTGTAGATAAAACTATTTACCTATATAAAAAGCTTACGCCTGGCCAGGGTCTATAAGTTAAAATTTAAAACGAGGGAGCTCTGCTTCTACATTCCCTGTTGTGAGCTGTAGCACTAAGAAACCCTCCCTGCAGATAAAACAATTTACCTTTATATAAAACTTATTTCGCATTTCTACACGTTTCACTCTCAAAGAATTCCTGAGAAAGTCCGAAACACATAGAAATTTGTTCTGCCGAGTCCCACTGGAAGATTAGGTGTGGTGACACAGGATGCAAAGTTTATGTGGCGTGATTTCAAACCACACAGGGCAGGGAAGGGAGAAGTGGAGCTTCCTCATTTTAAATTGTAACTTACAGACACCGGCCAGGAGCAAGAGTTTTACAGTATATAGATAAATTGTTTTATCTACAGGGGTTTCTTAGTGCTATTTTAAACTGCAAAGTAAAGGATTCATTAGGGGAGTTCTGAGTAAGTGACCATATATAGATATATACATGGGGGCAGCCATTCAAGCTCAGGACACACAGTAGATAACAGATATGTTCTGAAGGATCCCATTGTATATTACAGAGCGAATCTGTTATCTGCTGTTTATCCTGTGCCTTTTCTCCTTTTTCAGCTTTTTCTGCTGCCCCCCATGGCTACACTGCAGCTTATTTATATAAACTATGGCAAAGTTACTGAAGCAAACACACATGTTGTATCAGTGGAGAGCAACAGTACATTACATTTTAATTAATTTAGGATATTTTAATTTTTTGGTGTTATTGGTCCTTTAACTATGATATCATCAATCCTTGTTGGAGGCAAAACAATCCTGTTGAGTTAAAGTAATGTGTAAACTATTTTAATAGACTTAAGGTATGGAGATCCAAATTACAGAAAGATCATTACCTGGAAAACCCAGTGGCCCACCAGAGTATTCTGGATAAAGTTGGCCATACACTATAAAATCCGCTCATTTGGCGAGGATCTTTCCCCGATATTCCCACCAACAGCAGAGTGATATCAAGTTAATCCGAATGTTTGCCCTAAAACCAACCAATCAAATTATATGAAGGAAATGTGCGCTAACAGGTCGTAGGACCACACTATCAGATGGGGTCCTCGGTCTCAAGACAAATCAAACCTTCCCGATCTATATCAGGCCGATTTTTGGGCAGATATCGACCCATCAGACGCCCCCGGGCAGATAAGCCCACCGAATTGATTTTAAGGACTGATATCTGCAGCTTTAATCTACCCATGTATGGCCACCTTAACAGGTCCCACCCATCCTGTGCAAACAAGACAAACATATTGTGAGGTATATTGTGAACTCTTTTTTCACAACTTTGAAACATTGTTGATTTATGTTGTTTAGAAAAACTATTATTCAAATTGCTGACTGCTCCTTATCCTCAATTTATTTTTTTCATCCCATTTTATCACTAGTGCTTTCGCCCATGGCCTAGAGAGCAGGACATAAATTAACAATTTGATCCATTTTGTTAAACATTTTCCATTAGACTAATTTATGTCAATATATTGACATTTCACTGTCTATATCTTATTGTAAGTGAATTTCATGGCGAACATTGTAGTTGACCGAACTGACCCCATTGTGTATGAAAAGCTCTAGAGTGGGGTTTATGTGGGGGGGGAGAGAAAATCAGAAATTCCAGCTGCAAAGCCCATTTTAGCTCTCCAAGCTTCTCCGCTTTTAAAATGTTCATAGAGAACAGAAATAGATAAAAGACTTCAAACATGGAAAAAAAACATTTAATTAGTAGAAAAAAGGTTTAACATATGCCTTGGAGTCATGCCCTTTTATGATTCACTGGGAACTGGCTGTATAGATACATTTTCTTATTACAATTAAATATGCCGTGCACTTTTCACACTCATTATCTAAAGGGCAATCCAGAACATATTCTTGGATTCAACAATGATGTATATGTCTGTACTTGGTGTATAGTATTGTGTGCATGGCATTTTCTAGATAGTTTGTATAGTCTTCACCTAAAGCTATTACAAATGAGTCATAAAAGCCTGCAATATGCAATTTCCATCTAATAACTACAGTTACTCTATGCTGTCATTCACTATTTATATATGAATATATTTGTTTATAGAAAGACCACAAACAATATCCGTTTTAATATTATTATACTACATTTGAAGCTGTTTACGGAATAATATATACCAATTAGGCCCACAGACACTTGCATCTAAATGTACATCTGTTTAAATAAATGCATCAAAGATGTTGCAGGTCTAATGCTGCTTTTGTTTCACAGTTATTGTAGCAAATGTATGTTAGATCCAAACTGTGGGTTCTGCTTCAAGAAGAACGGCTCAAGTATAGTTGACTCGTCATGCATCCCTGTTAACCCAGAATCTACTGACAGATCGGCATGGGGAAGGTAAAGTACTATATAATCTTTAAGCCCTTGGAAATAAAAGGCCTAACGTAAAAAAACGAATTTCCTTTTTAAGTTATTTTAAGTTAAAATAAATATGGTAGCCTTCCTGTTACATCTTTTTATTTTTTTACAATAATATAAAAATGTGATATTATATTTGGCATGGAGGTGCAGGAAATGGGGACATGGGTGCTTTTAAACTTTGCACTGGAGCATTCTGGTGATCAAACATAGTGAATAATTTTGCTCTCTAGTTGGGATTTGATGTTAGTGATATAAGAGGTGGGCTTGGAAGGAGATTCCGACTGACTGCTAAACCTGCTTGCATTGAGCTTTATAATCTATATTGGTTTTAATAAAATCAGAGGAATAAATCCAGCATTCCCATAAAACATATTTTTGAGCACTTGTACAAGTTACTAATGTGTTGCTATAACACAGTGGTTTTTATAGTGTGATGCCCAGGTCAAGTCCTAAGAGTGTGCATCATTACAGCTATTTAAAGTTTGGGAAGAATGGGGACTCTTGAACATTTTCTATAAGATCAGTTGTGGTTGTTTTGGGGACATACAGATTTTATATACTAGATATTCTCTGAACTAGGGCCAAAATACCATTGTTTTTAAATATCTGGGGCCTTTTAACTGGGAAGCCTAAACACATATTGGAACTGAACAAATCTGAAAACCTCTGCTGTAGAATCAATTATTTTTGCTTTTTGTTGATTGTTTCTTTGTTATATTTTGTCGTTTCCAGATGTATGAATGAAAGCAGATCCAAAGCAGAGGGCTCCATGTGGGCTTATAATTACTGTCCCACTTCATACTCTTGGACTGCTCTTGTAGGACTCATTTTGTATTTGGTCTTCTTTGCACCTGGTAAGAACTATGATTTCATCATAATCACTATTGCATTGCTGGTCTAAAATTGGAAAAAGCTATGATTTAATTACCATCTGAAGCTCAACGTATAAAAATAGCTTTCATAAAGCTCCCTGCAGCATTTGTAATGGAGCTGGGGAAAATCAGCAAGACGAAGTCTGTCAGTGTCACTAGCAAGATTGCTATTAGTATTATTCACTCTTGCTATAGTTGCTGCAAATTACAAATCCGTGATTTGAGGGGGGCGGACATGGGTCAGAACTGTTTGCTTTTGAATCTGAGCTGAATGCTAATGATCAATTGCAAACTCACTGAATAGTTATGTCCCATGTGGCCCCCCTTAAAGTCATTGGCTAACCCAGAGGTAGAGAGCTGACAATCAGGAATTACTGTTCTTTCTATTATGTTAGACATCAGTCACTCCAGCCTTTATACATTACATTGTTGCATAACTAACTATATTAGAGACATTTATTTTGCAAAGCCTATCTATTAACTCAGTTTTTGTTTTTACACTAAACCGTTCTTTTAATACAACCCTGGCATCTATATTGCCTTGGCTTAGAATGATCTTTTACTCTCATTTTAAATCAACAGCAGGCTCTCCAAACTGCATTGTAGTAAATTACATTAATATTATTGTAATGGTTATTCTATAGTTATTGCTGTAGTTTACTTTGTTGATTATATTGTCATGTGATCATGTGTAATGCTGAAAATATTTGTTGTCCAGAAGTGACCAACTTTTTTGTCTCTCTGCCCTCAAAAAAGACAAATGCCCTTAGCAAGCAAAACCGCTTATTTTCTATATTTCGGCCATTTTATGACAGCAAAAATATAGCCTATATGCTTAGGTGAAGTTGGTTGCCACATTTCTAGCTGATGGAACTGTTCTGTGGTTGCCTGTGAAATTGTCTGTTGTTTGAACACATGAAAATGGTATTGCACGTGAGAAAGTGATCTCTAGCATTCTACCAAAATTTTCCAAGAAATTACTATTACAAGTTACATTATTAAATTGAGTTGAAAAAAGACAAAGTCCATCAAGTTCAACCCCTCTAAATAAAAACCCAGCATCCATACACACACCCCCTCCATACTTTCACATAAATCCTATATACCCATACCTATACTAACTATAGAGCTTAGTATCACAATAGCCTTTGATATTATGTCTGTCCAAGAAATCATCCAAGCCATTCTTAAAGGCATTAACTGAATCAGCCATCACGGATTCCTTATTTAACATTAATTTGTTTAACAAGCTCTACAGTAAATGTATATTCTTAGGAAGTGATAACATTAGCCAGAACATCTCCTTGAAGTAAACCAGAACCCTTCTTTGATCTGTTGCACTGGATATACAATTATTTTTCCAGTGTGCAAGATGGATAAACCCTGTATCTAAATTTCCTCAGAACTGTTAGATTGTCCAGCTCTGAAGTAATGTTTTATTTTGCCTCATTTTTTATTTTTAAATGGGTTGTATTGCCTCTTAGTAAAGATAATAAATCCTCAAAGTGCTTATGTTGTAAAACCTGTAATTATGGTTAATAGTCTTGTGTTCTCACTGTTTATTTCCAGTAACAACTTAATTTCCACCATACTGCAGAAGAACAGTCCCAAATGCATGGCTTAGCACTTCTAAGACACCGATGTCAGAAATGCAATAGCTCCCACATAAGGCATGTTTTAAACAGTTGAAAGTGTGTATCATCCTTATGCATTAATGAATGGCACACTGGGCTTTTTGTGGCTCATATCAGACAACACCCAGAAATAGCTGTCCATTCGAAAAAAAAGTTCCCTATCCCTAATGGTGCACTCATGTTATTGCTCGAAAATCCTCACTGCCGCATCTTTGTGTGATAATCATTCCATTCCAATTTCCACTGCTTTTGGAAGAGAAATGTCGTATGTTTTAAAAAGCAATTTTAAAATGTATTACTACTGCATGCATTAACTTTTCTACTGATTTCAGTTGTGCTCTGATTCAGCTGTGAATCTGTATAGAATCCTGAAACCATAAAAATGTGCAGTTAAATGAATTACCGGTAGCTTGAACTGTAAAAAATGTAAACAGCTGCGCTACACTAGTTACACACAAACGGCATGTTCATAAACTGTGATATTCTAGAATTGCAGCAGAAAAACATTTGTATTTATGGATGTGAATAAATGTTTGATTTATAGGCATAATGTGGCAGTCACACATATAGGCTGTCCATATGTTCTCTGTAAACTGACTCCAGCGTTCACCTAATGAACTTCTCACTTGTTTATCCTTTTTTTTTTAATATGTCTTTTACAATAATTCTGCAAATATAAGCATTTTCATGAGACTGTATTTTACCCTTGCTTTTACCTCTAAAGTTGGACTTTTTGACCGTAGATTTCCCTGCAGGCATCTGTGTGGTGTATAGTACTTGTTAAATGTGATTTCATATATTTTTAGGAATGGGGCCAATGCCATGGACTGTGAATTCTGAAATCTATCCTTTGTGGGCAAGAAGTACAGGAAACGCATGTTCCTCTGGAGTGAATTGGATTTTTAATGTCCTGATTTCACTCACATTCTTACACACAGCAGAGTATCTCACATACTATGGTAAGAAGATCCTTTTAAAACAAATGTTCTGTTGAAATAAACCTTTTGACTTTTTTCTTTTTGATTGGGGTTTAAACTTGTGTGTATATATATTATTTCTGTTATGCTGAAATTGCTTGTTTGTATACCAACGAAAACTGGTTTCAATCATGGGGCCGATTCACGAAGTGGCCATCGCTAGTGAAAACTTGCCAGGAATCCAATCCGCAGGGACATTGCCAATTCACTAACAGGCTCAAATGACAAATCGCTAGTGAAAGAGACTGTAGCAAGCGTTCGTTCGTACACTTATCGGCAGGCGACTTTTCGCTGTGGCGAACGGTCGTCACTCTGCAAATTCACTGAAGTGCAGATTTTACTGAACGTTACCGCTTTCACCAGAGTTTCCTTCGCCACCTTAGACCTAGTGAACAGGCTTCATCTTCTTCAATCTTATGTCAGTGACATGAGTCACATCCTGTACACCAGAAAGTCATAAAAAGTGAAAAACACGCTGGTGGCTTTTCTTTTTTTAAAGCGGGATTGCCTTCAAAGGCCAAACTATTAAAGATTTTTTTGTTAACATTTTGTTACGCTTTTGAGAGGCATGCCACAATTATTTTAGGGTGGGCTCATAGTGGGTTAATCTCTGGAATCTTTATAATTGCACAAATAATGTTCTTTGCCCTTCTGCAGTAAATGATCTAAATATCTGCTTTTGACGAGAAGACCAATATTTGTAGTAATTGCTTTAGGTCTGAAGACATCTGTGTGATATGGTCAAGGCTATTATCAGTCGTAAAGCAAATCTTACTTGGTATAAACCAGTACTGCACATTTTATTAATATAAATGCATTATGAAATGTGTATTTGCATGTGGGTATTATAAATTTCTCGACATTCTGCAGATTTAGGGCAAGCACAACTCGGTACACTTACAAACATTTACATATCTCTGAACATTAATGTAAGGTGTAAAGTCTGCTACAGTTTTAATCACCTATAGCAACCAATTAGCAAATAGCATGTACTGGTCACCTGTTTAAAGTAAATATTCATTGCTGTCATTTTATACTACATATGGGTGTTTGAAATTGTTTATGTTCTATACAAGACAATTTGAACACTTTCATTTCTTGCTCACCCTATAGCCAACAGTGGACAGTCCTTTCCAGTGTTCTCCTTGTGAGATGGCAGATTGTTTGGGACTCGTGCTGGTCACAGACCTTAAAGGAATTGTTTAGTATAAAAATAAACACTAGGTAAATAGATAGGCGTGCAAAATAAAAAATGTTTTTAATATATGCAAAATAAAAAATGTTTTTAATATAGTTAGTTAGTCCAAAATGTAATCTATAAAGGCTGGAGTTAGAGTCCTGCGCTGAACCAATTTCTAAGACCCGGAACCGACCCAAACCCGCAGGCCGTGACCTGAACCGCAACCCGCATATTTACCCACTTTGATCCGCTACCTGCACGGGACCCGCAACTGCCTTATCCACAACCTGCAACCTGCTGACCACATCAAACAGGAAGTGGTGTTGCTGCAAACCGGTGATATCATCAAAAGTGGGTGGGGACAGAAACAAGTTTTGTAAAATTTTAAAAGGATTAAAATATAGACAATATAACATAAGATAAGAAATTAAGATGAGACCCCCAACCCAACCTGCGACACACAGATCCGCATCTATACCCACACCTGAAAATCCTACCCTTATTCCACAGGGTACCAGCTTTTTTTGAGGGCAACCCGCAGGTACCCGACCCACTGCAGGACTCTAGCTGGAGTGACTGGATGTGTAACATAATAGCCAAAACACTACTTCCTGCTACTTTCAGCTCTCTTGGTTTCCACTGACTGGTTACCAGGCAGTAACCAATCAGTCACTTGAGGGGGCCACATGGGTCATAACTGTTTGCTTTTGAATCTGAGCTGAATGCTGAGGATCAATTACAAACTCACTGAACAGTTATGTCCCATGTGGCCCCCCTTCAAGTCACTGACTAACTCAGAGTTAGAGATCTGTAAAGCAGGAAGTTGTGTTCTGGCTATTATGTTTGACAGCCAGTCACTCCAGCCTTTATACATTACATTTTTGACTAATTATATAAGAAATTGTTTTTATTTTGCACAGCCTATTTACCTGGTTTTTATTTTCACACTGAACTATTCCTTTTACATTGTGTCAACTTGAAGTCATCAAAGCAGCAGTAATTTCTTAAAGGGTTAGAGTGTCATTTACTACAGACCAGGGGAAGAAGGGCAGAGCACTACATAAAAAATGCAGTGTGAAGTGCAGGCACGTGGTAATTTCCCAACCTCCGTAAACTGTGTAATTCAACTCCCTCCCTCCCTCACTCACCTTGTTCCATTGTGAAGTGATGGATTCTAGGACTTCTCAACAGGGTAGTCCCTCTATTTTCCATAGTGGGTACTGCACAGATTCTATGGAAAGCAGAGGGACTTCCATTTATTACTTTACAATGGAACAAGGTAAGGGAGGGCTTTTATTACACTGTAAAGAGACTGTCATGATTTTCTTTCAATTTATAAAATCAGGTATGTCTGCGTAAAGAATATATGGCAGTTCAGATAGTGTTGTTTTAATAGTGTTTAAGCACTTTTTTAAAAAAAAATATAAGCCCAACTGAATGAACTCGTCAAAAAAGAAGAAGGCGTTAAATTTTCTCCTTCGATATCTGGTAAGATAAAGCAGTGAATCATAAATTAGGGTAATGCGTTTTACTAATATACTTGTGAACAGTGTTTGCTTAAAAAAAGACGAGTTTATAACTGTATAGTGCAGTATTACTAAATGGAAATATATGCTGATTTTTTTTTCTCTTTTACAGGAGCATTCTTCTTATATGCAGGATTTGCATGTGTGGGACTCATATTTATTTATGGGTGCCTTCCAGAGACTAAAGGGAAGAAACTGGAGGAAATGGAATCTTTATTTGAAAGCAGGCTGTGTACATGTGGTGCCTCTGATTCCGACGAGGGGAGGTATATAGAATATATAAGAGTCAAGGGAAGTAATTACCATCTCTCTGACAATGATGCGTCTGATGTGGAATAATTTTCCTCTGCAGATGCGTGTTAATCATTTAATAGCCTTCCAAGGAAGGGCAGCTATGGGTGACCTCACAGTCCTGCTTCTGGTCTGGTTCCTTCTACAGTTCAAAATGAACTTTTTAAATAACAATATTATCTAGGTTTCATGATGTTTTCAGTGGGAAAAGGGTACAAGAAACAACACTCGATTACTTGTTTACTTTAAGTTATACAGTGTGCTTTCAGACAATCTCCAAATTGTAATTTGCACAAGGCAATGTGCATTACTGTGCAGTTTTTCTTGCAATTTGTCATGGTGTTTGTTGTTCTTCATGTTCTTTGCATTGTTGAAGTCTTCCTTTGGTAATGCCTAAGTAGAAATAATACAGTACAGTGAACGGTGCGCAATCAAAACAAATTCCAGGAACTTTTTCATTTTTATTTGTTTTTTTTATCTGTGAAAACAAGTGTATTAATATTTGGCAGGAATTTTGTATATTGTGTATACATTTTTTTGAGAGAAATAACATTCCAAAAATGAATGTTTTCTGCAAAGAATAATGTTTGTGAAATGTGTGAATCTATAAAAATAGAAGAAAGCACAAAAAGATATATATTTTCAATTTCAAACGGAAATGTATTTTTAGTAGCTGCACCTTAGTTCAATTCAAGCCTTTAGACAGTTAATGCCATGCAAGGCCTTTATTGGATGTGTTTGTTTAGAAAGCAGTTCCAACTATATGACATCTCTTTCTATAAATGTGGTTGTGGGATTGTACCTTCTGAGGTAAAATTGTTAAATATGCCTTATAAAGAGAATTCAAAATGTATATGCTTTTCACAAAGAAACACAAGTTAGATCAGTGCCCCAGAGATTACTATATCTTCTTAAAGGACATGTAAAGCCTACATTTTCCTACCATATATATAAGTTAGGCATATCTCCCCCACCCAAGCCACATCATTTGTACTGCATATACCCCCTCCATTTGCCTCAAACAAATATCAGCCGGCGGCCATTTTCCCTCTGACACATCATCATTGACATCTGCAAACAGGACATGTATGCTGTAAAGATCATGCAATGCAGAATGCAGGTTTACACAGGCACAACATACTTTGATAAAAAGTTCCGCTGGGGTTAAGCACTGTAATGGTGAAGCTGAGCTCAGGAGAGGTGGTTGGGAGAAAAAATTGGATCAAGTAGCTAGAACAGAGTTTCTATGGGAACCAGCAATGCTATCTCTTCATTGGCAGTTAGACTGGAGTGTTTAGTAATCTGAGCTGAGAAGAACTGAGCATGCTCATGAGCCAACAGCCAAAGTAAATTTCTGAGGGAGGGGGCAGAGTGGGTTAGATGAGTAGAGGGATTTCTAAGTGATTAAGGGGATGCTGCAGCCTTAACAACCCGAGTGGCAGTTATCTAAAGTTTTCAAAGAGGCTGTTCACTGATTGCATTTTTGTGGGGGGTTTACATGTCCTTTAAGGTCTGTATTATTCAAAAAGACATAATTTAAAGCTATACCTAGACTAGCTCAATCCCACTGACACAGGTTCATGCAGTGCTCACACTTTCCAATATGGGTTCAGAGACCAGAGGGGAAGAAGCAAGAAGCCAGTATGTCTCTATACTGCACATAGCATATATAGCAGAATGACAGAAGGCCAGATAGAAAAGTGAGATGTAAGGAGAGACATGGGTTCCCAATAATCTATTTCAGTAGCAGAAGTAATTTTCTATTTTACTTTGCTTTATGTAGTGATTCTAGACACTGCGTATCCACATCATCTACCTTTACATACATATTGTTTGAACCATCTGTTTTTTTGTTTTTAATTGTCTAAATATAGCAGATTAGCAGGGGACAGACCTCTGGGACACTAATATTTCTCACCTACAATTTGGAGATTGAATATATATAAAGTTTTTGTCACTTTTACATGAAGTGATGTTGCCAAACTAACATGTATTATTGTGTTGTTTGCTATTTATTGAAAGCTAACTTACTATAGAACACGCTGCACATTTCTACAAAAAGTGCACATTTTCTCATAAATATGGCTGTGTACTCATTGTGTTGTATGTACGTGAGAACTTTTTGACAGTATATACAAATATATTTGTATAGTGAATAAAGTACCCCCTCTAGTAAAATAATTAATTAAGTTACCAAGGAGTTTCATGACCATATAAAAGCACGAGGCCGAAGGGCGAGTGTTTTTATACAGGTCATGGAACTCCAAGGTAACTTCTAATATCCTCATATTTTGCAACTGGGGGTACTTTATTTATTATAATACACAAGTTTCAGTGAGTCATGTGACAGAAATTACATCAGAACTCACCGTTTATAACTGATGACATCAGAACTCTCCGTTTACAAGGATATCATTTAAAAGATATTCATAGCTTTTGTGTATTATAACGAAATATACAGCTTTCTTAAATGCTGCATTGTTTACAACTCCCACGATAGGCTGTATCTGTTCATTAGGTGCATTCTCATTCTACATACTCCTGCTAACATGATATGTCTAAATCCTTGGAGGCAAAACATCCCTACATCCAATCAGTACCTCATATAATATAACCAGTACTTCCTGGGTAGTGTCACTGCCATGAAGTCATTCCAGGATGGGTGGTAGTCGCATGCTCCACACCAAGGGTGAAGTGACAAAGAGCAAAAACTTCCTTTACCCAGGCTGAAGCATTGCCTTTTCTATGACGCTATTAGCATTATTGGGCTTCCAGGAACACACAGGGGTGATTTACGAAGGTTCAAATTAGAATTTTTGCCACAATTCGAATTTTTTTGTACATTTGAATTATATTTTCAAAAACTCGTATGTCTGGTATTTATTTAGCTAAAAACAAAACTCGAAAACTTGAATGTAAAAAATTGGCATCTAAAAGTTGGCCAGTTCATGTAGAAGCCAAAGGGAGTTGTCCTAAGCAAAATTCAAGCCATTTAGTCTAATCTGAGTTTCCAAGTTTTAATTTAAATTTGTAAACTCACTAATTTGAAATTTTAAGCCTATAAACTCCAAAAAAATTGTTTTTTCCCGCGATTGTATTCAATCGAGTTTTTTACATTCGGATATTTTCAGTAATAAGCAAACATTCAAGTTTTCCTTAAATTGTGTTTTACTACCAGCAAAAAAACAGGAGAAAGACCGCTCTAAGCTCCCCTTTTCATAAAAGCAGCTCCCGAAGCCAGGTGCTCAGTCCTTCACGTCCCCACTGTATCCATAATAAGCGATTGGACGGCACGCTTATTAATAAGATCTGTTGCAGCAGACTGCGAAAAGGTTTAACCTAATGCATTTCGGAAACAACTCCCTTAATCATAGGCTTTGATTAAAGGGAGTTGTCTTTAACCAGAGTGCAGTCCAATCGCTTATTATGGTTTCTTAAATTGTGAGTTTATTCAATGTAGAAAAACCTCACAAATTAGATTTTTGATAAATAAGCACAATAGCATAAAGGGACCTTGATCGAGGCATATACCTATAAGATAACTTTCCTTGTACTTTTTTTTTTTTTGTAAAATATTGGATGACATTAGAGCCAAGTGGTCAATCGGAGACTCCAGAGGCAGAGACTACTACTCAAAGGCATCTAAACTTTCCCAGTGGGACACATTCATTTCTTATATATGCCTAGGCTTAACTAAAACATATACTATATCTCTGTACATAAAAATGTACGTAGTCTGTTCTTTAAGTGCCTGTTCACATAAATGTGTTGTGCCTCTTTGATATTTTATAAACATTCAGGGTGTTGCAGTTTGTATGTGCTCCTCACACTGGCAGGTGTGCTTGTAACACACACAGATGTACAAATACACAGTACATGTCACACTTGAAAGCTTATTTTGTTAAGATTATCTGTAAATTACAACCATTCCTAATTTTGAGTATAGTGTCAGTATACTCCTATCTATACAGATTGCATTTATACCCCATATTATCTTCTGTGACTGAGCGAATATCTGGGAGTAAAATATTAGTTTCAAGGTTCTGAAAATCATGGGGCTCTGGTGTGGTAGTGTGGCATTAACTTAAAAGCAAAGATGAAAACATTACACTCTATTATGAAGCAAGCTATAGCTATTACATCAGGCAGCTGGTTAAAAAGGGAGAGTTAATAGTAATAATTTCATAGATTTTCCCTTTGGCAGTTATTTGTAAAGAAAACCCATGTGTGACATTGCATATACTTTTTACCTTTTCCTACAATACTTTGGAGACAGATTTCTAAAGTAGGGTTAAAAATGGTGCACATATAAAATGTACATTGCCTAAATTTACACCTCAGTTAGGCATGCCATTTATATAAAAGAAGGTGTTCCTGCTTCTTCCAAAGGGATGTAAACCAGTGGTGTAATTCTGTTATATCTGTTTTTTATAAATTACATATGGAATTTAAGTGTACATTGATGCTATTTTGCACTCTGTACACTGTCACTTTATAAATATGCAATTAATTGTATAACTTACCAATCATTTTCTAGCATGAAATGATTATTGCATATTTATAAATTGGTCTCTTTGTGCTAAGATTTGACTGTTTAAAAGCCAAGCCTTGACTTTATTTAAGAGCAGCTCTGAGAGTTAATTTTCCTGTGAGCCAATTGGTCATATACAGTCAGGGCCGCCATTAGATATCACGGGGTCCTGTACAACAACATTTTCTGGGCTCCCCGCACCACAGATCCCGCCCACCCCACAGTAACAGACATCAAAAAACCGAACACACACAAGTTATAAAAAGCCATTGATGATCAGGGCGCCCTTCTAAGTTAAAAAAAAACAGTGGTGGCAGGGGCCTATAGTATTAATACATTATATTGGTGGCCCGGGATTTAATAAAAAAAAAAAACACATTGGTGTTCAGTAGAATTGAAGGCTTTCAGCTCCTTTCGTGGCTTCAGGTCTTCGCGGCTTCAGGACTTCACCTTCAGGTCTTTTATCGGCTTCGACCCGGCTATCGGCTGATGACCCAGTGTAGAACATCAACGGACTGGGTTCTGCGTGGACAGACCAGCTGGGATTGGAAAGCTTGTTTTAAAACGGTGGTCCCCATGGATACATAATGACCAGCTAAAATGCTGCCACTCTGTCTAGGGCCACCTTAATCTACATATCTCACACACACACACGTGTCCTCTCACTCCCTTCCAAACTGTCATCTATTGCTGCACCACGTAAATACCAGCTAAATGTTCAATATGTGTGTTTGTAAATAAACAGATATAACTATGACTAATGATTGTTCATGTAATTAAAGTGATATTTAATATTCTTGTACCAGGCCAGAAGCAGAGAATTCACATTGTGTGCTTTGTGGCAAATCTATATTATTGCGGGTATTTATAGCTTACATGTAGCTGCAGTCTATTAAAATCATTTTTCATTTTTTTTAAGCTGTGCTCTTATGAAAAACCCTCCTTGTTTCCTACTATATCTTATCCAATATGTGTATAATATTGTAAAAATAATGAAGTGGACGAAGTTGTGGCAGTGTTAATGTCAGCAAAGTAATCTCCTACGGCTGAACCTTACATTGTAAAGGATACAACCATTCCTGCAGTGTAAATAACTTCAGGACCACGCCGGAGTAACTGATTTATTCTATTGCTTCTATGTTTCACGTAGAAAAGTTTTTACAGTTCGTGCTAATTATCAGCACTGTGGTGTTTTGTATCAAAGTGCAATGATGTCGACACTATATGAAAATGATCTAGAATTGTAGCAAATAAAAATGATTACGGTCCTAGAACTCTTCGCCTTTTTCTATGTAGGTTCAGTGCATTTTTCATATGGGAAATTGCTGTAATTCCAGCAGTGTGGTAGTTTTTAGCTACAGGAAAGGGTTGATGAAAAGATAACTGATGGTTAATATGTGAGCATTCCTGTGTTTTAATGAGCAGTCCCTTCCAACCTGAACACTATCAGGGATGTAGAAGAAAATATATCATGGCAGTAGCGCTCCAACATACTGTATGTCTCTTATCATCAGCTATGGCATAAAAAGTGTTCTCTTCAGAAAATCATTTTGGGTGATAGCTGTAGTTATGCCTGCATATACCTATATAAGCTGTGCACACGCCATTGCCTTTGGCACTAAAATGGAGACACAATGAAAGTAAAACAAGACAATGCAGTAAAATGAAGAAGGAAAAAGAGGTACAAATGCTGCTATTTTGCTTTCCTTCTTATTTTCTTAAATCATTAGACTTTTGCTTGTGTGTGTACAGTGCCATACGAGTGGTATCAGTATTAGTTTGGAAAAATAGTAATGGAAAAAATATGGCAGCAAATCAAGATCTAATCCTTGTTCATAGGTTTTATCCATGCCATATCAGTTCTTCAAATGCACAGATTTAAAAGCTACAGAAACCACATTACAGAAGCCATGTGAAATAGACCTACTGTATGGGCAGGTCTGCAGCTCTTTAAGCCTCTTAATATATCATGCTGCCCTTTAATATATTATGTTCTACTGCAAAGACACCTTATTTTAATTCAATAAATCATTTAAGAGGCTTTTCAAATAATCTTTAATTGGAAACTCTACTCAAGTCTCAATTGCAATTACTAACACTGAAACAGTTTTTAAAATATATTGAAAGGTTGCTCATATTTACATTTTCTTTTAATTATGGATGGACATCCACTTTGATTACAATGGACCTAAATGCTATACGTATTTTTGATGCTTATTTTGGTAAACTTGTATGTCTTAAAGATTCTATGGGTAGTTACCTGGGATGGCAAATTCTTGCCCCTAGATATTGTTTGTATCATTAATAACAGCTGAATGCTACAGCCATACCTAATACAAAATTTAAGACTTACATGCTTATTCTTCCAAGTTGTATAATGTAGATACAGTGAACCAGTTCAGTTTGGCAGTCTGGCCAGATGCATGGAGCTGGAGAAGACATTTGGCCAGGATTTTAAGCACAAAACTAAAACCGTGGTACTGTGTTAGCCAATAGCAAAACTAACAAATACAAATATAAACAAATACAAAGAGTATTGTAGAAGTGATACCCTTATTGGGTAAGAATAAAAATACATTGCAGGCCCCAAGGCAACTTTGTCAGGCAAAATACAAATGAAATCTGGAAAGGCACAGCATATATACTGGTATTCATGGGTAATAAATTAGGAAGTTGCAGATAGACAGATATAAATTGTACAGATAATACAATAAATTAGGGACACCAGTGGGGCAACACTTCTGCAATCAGAATCACAGTCTTCAGGACATGCAGGTCTTAATTATAAAAGGAAACTGAATGGGAAAGGACGATTTATGAAGTCAAATGTATGGAGTTATTTAACACATTAAGGGCCGTAATTTAGGGTTAGGTTTCATGTCACACTATGGGGCACATTTACTAAGCTCAAGTGAAGGATTCGAAGTAAAAAAAACTTCGAATTTCAAAGTTTTTTTTGGGTACTTCGAACATCGCATAGGCTGCTTCGACTACGATGTCGACTTCAAATTGAATGATTCCAACTAAAAATCGTTTGACTATTCGACCATTCGATAGTCGAATTAGTGTCTCTTTAAAAAAAAAAACATTGACCACCTACTTCGCCACCTAAAACCTACTGAGCACCAATGTTAGCCTATGGGGTCCTTTCCCATAAGGTTTCTAAGCTATTTCTGATCGAAGGAAACTCATTCGATAGATGGATTAAAATCCTTCGAATCGTTCGATTCGAAGGATTTAATAGTTCGATTGAACGATTTTTCCTTCGATCGATCAAAGTATTTGCGGTAAATCCTTCGACTTCGATATTTGAAGTCTAAGGATTTTACTTCAATGGTTGAATATCGAGGGTTAATTAACCCTCAGTATTTGACCCTTAGTAAATGTGCCCCTATGTGACCTGACTGAATCCAGACCCCTGGTCAGGATTTTAGGCATCATCAGTTATAGCGGCTATATCATTTCTCAGTTTGAATCAGACAATATTTGATTGACAGCTAAGATTTTTAAACAGGCTTTTAAACAGCTTTGAATGCTTTTAATAAAAAATAGAAAATGTATTTCATGTTTAATTTGAAAAGGACTTTTATTATACAGATTTTTGTTTCTGGGTGACAGGTCCACTTTAAGGATAGCAACATGGAGAACTTTTTATAATCAGCTTTATATTTGAATACTGACCTTGGATTGTGCATATTTGTTCATCAGAAGGATATACCCAGTTTTACAGTTTGTATAGTGTATCCGTGAAAGAGATTGCACTACCACCCTAGCCTAGAAATAATCTATCAAATAATGTCAAGATCCTCAAAAAATATTATAGGCTTATGAAACGCATGTGTATTTTCTTTGCCGTACCTTTGCAATGTTAATTCAGCTGTTATTTAAATGGTAAATTCTTTAGTGATTTGCATCCATATAAAATAGTTTAGGATACTTAAAATTCATGAAGCAACCCCCTCACCATTCTCCATTTCTAGATGCCGTTAGAATAAGGCACCGGCTCTTCTAGTAAAACGTGTGCTGGTGATATCGCCATTCGACTGGTGACATAAAAAAACCCATTCTAAAGGTTCATTATGTTTAACAACAGAAAGTTTTTACTCTGTTTCCCAATGCACAATGTATATGTCTCAGCGAAGATGATTTTATGGCTGAACGATTAAGGGGCACACGTGGATGAACACAGGAATATGACAGAGCTGATTAACATTTGTAAGAAAATCTAAACACTTTCTGAATGGATCAGCAACATTGATACAAATGCACAATCCATGCTAATTCTGACTAATGTATTTTGATAAAATTCACTGTCCAACCCTTTTTCAAGGGTTTTATAGAAATAAAATGATTTATGTTTCTGATGTTAATATGTGTTCTGTTTGAACAAGGAATAAAAGTCACTGTTCATGTTGCTATTGTGGTTTGTTTTGTGTATTGGTTTTCAGTTGTTGGAAATCCGGATGATGTACAAGTGCAAAAGGACATGTAGGATAGTGCTTATTCAGATGCTGGAATTAAAGTATTAAATCTGTTTAGAACCCAGAATGCATACAGAATTTCTCCCGGGCAATCTGCTTGTCATGAAAGTACTGTAGAGGCCTTCAGCACCAGGAAAATAACATGGTAAGATCTAAAAACCTTTTTCTTTAAAAAATAGAAACTGTTCAGTGAAGCACACAGAATAACAGACAGCTGATCTGCTGCATAAACCCTTGGCCTTATTCTACATTTCTGGTCAGCTTGTTATTCTATGATGTGTGCGTATTTACATAACAACATGAAGCATAAGGGTAGGACTCCACGAGCGATTTTGACGCAAACGACAAAACGCATGCGAATTGTCGCATGAGACAAAAATAAGGCAAGAGATAGAATTGTCGCATGGTGTCGCAGCATTGATCTGACGCAATCCGACTGTCGGATGCAGACGCAGCACACATGCATTTTGTCGCAGCGCGTCGGATCGCGACAAAAATCGCTCGTGGAGTGCTACCCTAAACCAAACTGCTGGTTAAGAGACCCTATTTCTGTTACTGCTCTGTTTACAGACCATTTTTTACCATTGCATATAACATTCAACACACCATAACATAGCCATAACATAGACTAGACTTCTGTATTGTTTAACAGAATGTTCTGTTACATTTTTTCTGCCCAAATAAAATAGTCCCAGAACACAGAAGGCTTTACCTGATTTTTTTTGCTGGAGCAGCATTGAATGAACCGAATCAACAGAAGCATTTTGATAAGAATTAGCATTATGATAAACATTCATTAGAGAATTTGAAGCATTTGTACAGCATTATATTGTACTGCTGGTAGGAGTCTCTCTCCTCCTTCACCACAATTGTTAGCTGGCTCTATAATTAGGTGCTAGAGTTACACTGACTGCATCCCTCCCGCACGTAAAAAATTATGTTCAAATAATAAGCCCCTTAGTGGCACAAGCATGAAAGGGATAGATACTGCAATTACATTACAAATTGCAATCCAGTAGTAACTGCAGTTTCAATTACATTTACAAAGAAAGTTGCTTTGAAAAAAAAAATGTTCTTAATGCAAAATTAGTAGTTTTAATTCCCCTTAAAGGAATTGTTCAGTATAAAAATAAAAACTGGGTAAATAAATAGGCTGTGCAAAATAAAAAAAAATGTTTCTAACGTAATTTATAAAGGCTGGAGTCTAATATAACAGAACAGAACACAACTTCCTGCTTTTCAGCTCTCTAACTCTGAGTTAGTCAGCAACTTTAAAGGGGGCCAAATGGGACATAACTGGTCAGTGAGTTTGCAATTGATCCTTAGCATGCAGGTCAGATTCAAAACCAAACAGTTATGACCCATGTGCCCCCCAAGTCACTGATTGGTTACTGTCTGGTAACCAATCAGTGGAAACCAAGCAGGAAGTAGTGTTCTGGCTATTATGTTACACATCCAGTCACTTATACTCATTCAATAATGTAGGAAAGGAAGGAGCTTTGCTGCAAAATTCCTTTATTACCACAACATGTTTCGGATCATCATGGATCCTTTGAATCCTCCACTTGAAAAAGGATCCATGATGATCCGAAACATGTTGTGGTAATAAAGGAATTTTGCAGCAAAGCCTGTGAATCGTCAGCTCCTTCCTATCCTACACTATTGCATGAGTATAAGTTTGGCCTGGCTGGTGTGGCCTTAATAGGAGAGTGAGCATCTATACGGGTGGAGATCGTTTTAACAAAACTCCATTTTTACATCCAGTCACTTGCCTAACTAACTTTATTAGAAACATTTTTTATTTTGCACAGCCTATTTACCCAGTTTTTATTTTTATACTGAACATTTCCTTTAGGATATTCAGTGATGTAGACGAAGAAAAATTGGGTTTGGGATTCTCCCCTTGTATTGAATGAACAAAAATGGTGTATCATAAATGTTATGAGAATACATTTCTAAAGCATATTTTACTATAAGTGCTGCTATAGACATTATACCCTAACTTATTCATACTAATAACATAACAGGAGACCTATTAGAAGAGAACACACACATCTATATATTTTTGGATTATTTTGGTTTTGTTTAACCAAAGCTATGTTAGACTTCCAGCTTGTGAGTGTTTTATATTGCCATCTGCTATCTGTATTATTATAGCAGTCTGCTATGTTGCCATCCCGAGAACTGGGTACTTTTCTTCTTTCTTCACAAATGTGCCTTTTCTGTCATAGCTGATGTTTCTGTGTGCCTTGTACAGTTACTGATAAGAATTTCTATTCTAATCTATATGAAATAACTTATTCAACGGATTCAATGGAGTGTGCTGCCCTCTCGTGGGGCTTAAGTTAATGACTTGTTTACTATTTTTGCCTAAAGAGTGATTTCCGCTAGAACATTCAGTGCATTTGTATTCCTGTAGAATATCACACTGCACAGAAACATCATGCTTTTCAGCTGTGTGTAGACTGCTGTCTGTCTGAGACCAGGCATGGTGTTTTCCACAAACATCCAACTGACTTTACTTTCTAATACAAGGAGTAAGTGGCATATCACTCAGCAATGGCAAATCATATGTATCAGATTTACTAGTATTAAAGTATTAAAGCACTGCGTATCTTGACAGCACTATATAAATAAATGATGATGATGATGATAGTATTTGTTCTTTCTTTGATTGGAAAAAACATTTTTCTTGTTTCCAGAGAACATAGCAGAAACTGTCCTTGTAATCCTGGCTGTCCCATTGGCAAACACCACTGTTGCTTTTGTATGATTCACCTGGCATATCTTCATTTTGTTCACTGTCTAATAGCTGGAAAAAACTGACAGTATTCATTTCAATGATCATTTCTGTTCTCTCAGTTTTATTCCAATTGTTCTGCTGCTGTTTTCCTACAAACAATTTTATTTCATGACTACTGACCTAGATGTATTAAATATAACATATTGCAACATTGTGTTAACTGAAATAAATCATGTTTAAAGCACATCATTAAAGCCATACCATACCTGCCTGACCTATGCTCCCTGTGTGTGCCATATTCTGCTTTCCCTATGCTCCCTGTGTGTGCCATACTCTGCCTGCCCTATGCTCCATGTGTGTGCCATACTCTGCCTGCCCTAAGCTCCCTGTTTGCCATACTCTACCTTCCCTATGCTGCCTGTGTGTGTGCCATACTCTGCTTTCCCTATGCTCCCTGTGTGTGCCATACTCTGCCTTCCCTATGCTCCCTGTGTGTGCCATACGCTGCCTTTCATATGCTCCCTGTGTGTGCCATACCCTGCCTGCCCTATTCTCCTTGTGTGTGCCATTCTCTGCCTTCCCTATGCTCCCTGTGTGTGCCATACACAGGGAGCATAGGGAAGGTCAGGTATGCTCCCTGTGTATGACATACTCTGCTTTCCCTATGCCCCCTGTGTGTACCATACTCTGCCTTTCCTATGCTCCCTGTGTGTGCCATACTCTGCCTGCCCTTTGCTCCCTGTGTGTGCCATACTCTGACTGCCCTATGCAGCGCCATACCAGGCCGGCCAAGCGCCCTCGGCAACCTGGCCGGTCACAGCACCTAATATGCATGCGCATGCACAAAGAAAAATCTGTGAATGCGCAAAAAGGACAGGAATGCTGGCTAGTGTGGCGAGAGGGGAGTGGACTAGGAGTAGGAGGCAGTGAAGTTTCGTGCCTGGCGCCCCCTCCAGATTTGCGCCCTAGGCACTTCCTACTCTTCCTACCCCTAGTTCCGGCCCTGGTCCTATGCTCCCTGTGTGTGCCATACTCTGGAGGAGGAAGCGTATATACTCGAGTATAAGCTGAATTTTTCAGCACCCAAAATGTGCTGAAAAAGTCTACTCAGCATAAAACAGGCATGTCCAAAGTGTGAAACAGAAAGTTATCATGTCCAAAGTGTGAAACAGAAAGTTATAAGATTGGTGCGCTCATGATTGAAAAAGTTAATTGCCGGTATCTATATAAAAGATAACGACATATAGTGTAGCGTGCTTCTTTCCAGGGGTTAAGGAACCATCGGATCTACTCACAAAATAGATTATTGAATGTCGGTTTATCACAGCAGTTGGTATCGTAGTGGTGCAGGGGAGAACCGGTTTTCTTAAATGTCTGAAAAAGAAGCTCTAATAGTGTAATATTGCCGAAGCTCGTGAATTGTCTCGACAGGCCCAGGGACAGGGCAGTGGTGTCTCCGCTTCAGCGTGTTTCACAGGCTTCGTCAGGGTTTTTTTCTCTGAGTGAGATTGATTAAGCGAAATCCAGTACTGAACCCTGGACCGCCGCTCCAACATACAGAGAAAAAAAAAACCCTGATGAAGCCTGTGAAACGCGCTGAAGTGGAGACGCAGCTCCATGGACGCACTGCCTCCTTCAAGAATCTATTTTGTGAGTAGATCCGATGTTTCCTTAACCCCTGGAAAGAAGCACGCTACACTATATTTTGTTATCTTTTATTTAAGTGCCGGCAATCAACCTTTTCAATCGTGAGCGCACCGATCTTTGATAACTTTCTGTTTCACTTCGTGGATGAGTGGATCCGCAATTACCTCTGGTGCTGCCAATTATTCCCTTGATTAGAATCTGCACAGAACTGTAACTTAACTACCATGTCCAAAGTGTGGGCCAATTGTGGTCCGCAGGGCCAATTGCGGCCCATGTTCAAATTTAAACCGGCCAGCAGTATCCGCCTGTGACGGATATATATAGCAAGTATATAGTATAGGCTTATACTCGAGTCAATACGTTTTCCCAGTTTTCCTAGGTAAAATTAGGTACTCGGCTTATACTCTGGTCGGCTTATACTAAAAATAAGGGTATGTTTATGATATATTTAAGGGTATGACTTACATTTTTCACATATGAGTGATATCCCTGCAGTGAGCGGCAACCATTTGTTTTTGTTGGTGTGTTACCACCATTAATGTTGACATACTCTTATAAGTTCTTAATATAACGTGTGTGGTTTTAAAGGGTCATGGTCAACACTGGCTTCTATTATAGGCCCTCCACCACTTGGCCAGAAAAATTCAGGCCCTCGGTACCACAGAATTTGGACAGCACTGATTTAGGGAATGTTTAAAATGCAAAACAAATACAGAAGGTCTTTATCAGTCTCATCCAGTAAACCTTTAGCTATTGTCTCCCTGTTGGAACAGATGCTTATAAGTCTCTCCAGTCAAGTCTTTTATTTAATGTTTATTTATTTGAGCTGAATTGAACTATAGTAAAGCAAATTTTGTGCCCAGGTATGAGCTATATATATATATGCAGGAAACAAACTGTGTCAGAAACATGATCTGGAAAATGTTTTAAGATTAGTCTCATATTCTTCAGAAACATGAACTGTAAAATGTTTTAAGATACGTCTCCCATCCGTCATATCAAATTTTAAGGGCCAAACCTCACAAATCACCATCCATCCAAGTTTGATAGAGTTAGAATGCTATAACTTGCAAAAACGGATAAAGTCCATGGTCTTCTGTTTTCTGGTCACTCCTTTATGAATTTTTACAAGAATAATATTAGTTTGTACCCCCAACCTTGGGTAGTTTTTGGTCTTTAAAGGGGACCTGTCACCCAAAAAAATTATTCAAAATCCTACTTTATCACATTAGTCAAGCAAATGAACTTTAAGTACACTATATAAATTATTTGAATCTTGCTTCCTTCAGTCTGGGATTTCAAAATGATAGCACGCAGACAGCAGCCATTTTGTGCACACTGATATTAAGACAAGCCTTGCACCATCTCAGAATCTTGTTTGTGCACCAGAATGGGGGACCCGATGTCCATCCCCAGGCCCTGGTTACACAAGTAAATGGTGAAGAGAATGGGGGAATATGTGGAGAGCAGTAGCATCTAGGAAGGGCTGAATGGAAAGTAATTGTCTGCCCAGGGCATAGAGGAGTGGCAGACAATATTTGGTTGACAGCTAGATTTTTAAATCAGTTTACAACAGCTATGAATGCTTTAATAAAAAATAGAAATTGGATTTCATGTTTAATTTGAAAAGGACTTTTATTATACAGATTTTTGTGTCTGGGTGACAGGTCCACTTTAAAGGGATAGTTGCTGAGAATGTATGACTCAATTTGCGGAGCACAATAGTTTGCTTGCAGGGACGGATTTCACAAAGCCGTGCCCCGAGGCCGCATGATCCCAGGTTGCTCTCAAGCACCGGAGCATTAGGCAGCTTTGAGTGCCCAGTGCTCCTTAGGATGCAGCTGGGTGGCATTCCCCCCCAAATTTTGCCGTCCTAGGCCCGGGCCTTTGTGGCCTCGATACAAAACCTGGGCCTGTTTGCTTTGTATACTGGTAACCCTGGCCTCTCATGGTAGTCTGCGGTACAGGTATGGGATCCATTATTCGGAAACCTGTTATACAGAAAGCCCTGAATTATGGATTGGCAATCTCCCATAGACTCCATTTTATTTATATAATCCAATTTTTAAAAAAATATTTCCTTTTTCTCTGTAATAATAAAACAGTACCTTGTACATGATGATAAATAAGATATAATTAATCCTTAGTGGAGGCAGAACCAGCCTATCGGCTTTATTTAATGTTTACATGATTTTCTAGTAGACTTAAGGTATGAAGACCCAAATTCCATTATCTAGAAACCCCCAGGTCCCAAGCATTCTGGATAACAGGCCTGTAGCATGCAATTCTTTGGGAGTATTTTAGTGACATGCTATATTTGCCTCAGAAGGTAGAAAAATTGCAAATAAACTTGCATCAACTGGATAAATCCACAAGGGCACTATTCCACTATCAAGCATCAACAGTTTTGCCTTTCATATGCTCCCTGTGTGTGCCATACCCTGCCTGCCCTATTCTCCTTGTGTGTGCCATTCTCTGCCTTCCCTATGCTCCCTGTGTGTGCCATACACAGGGAGCATAGGGAAGGTCAGGTATGCTCCCTGTGTATGACATACTCTGCTTTCCCTATGCCCCCTGTGTGTACCATACTCTGCCTTTCCTATGCTCCCTGTGTGTGCCATACTCTGCCTGCCCTTTGCTCCCTGTGTGTGCCATACTCTGACTGCCCTATGCAGCGCCATACCAGGCCGGCCAAGCGCCCTCGGCAACCTGGCCGGTCACAGCACCTAATATGCATGCGCATGCACAAAGAAAAATCTGTGAATGCGCAAAAAGGACAGGAATGCTGGCTAGTGTGGCGAGAGGGGAGTGGACTAGGAGTAGGAGGCAGTGAAGTTTCGTGCCTGGCGCCCCCTCCAGATTTGCGCCCTAGGCACTTCCTACTCTTCCTACCCCTAGTTCCGGCCCTGGTCCTATGCTCCCTGTGTGTGCCATACTCTGGAGGAGGAAGCGTATATACTCGAGTATAAGCTGAATTTTTCAGCACCCAAAATGTGCTGAAAAAGTCTACTCAGCATAAAACAGGCATGTCCAAAGTGTGAAACAGAAAGTTATCATGTCCAAAGTGTGAAACAGAAAGTTATAAGATTGGTGCGCTCATGATTGAAAAAGTTAATTGCCGGTATCTATATAAAAGATAACGACATATAGTGTAGCGTGCTTCTTTCCAGGGGTTAAGGAACCATCGGATCTACTCACAAAATAGATTATTGAATGTCGGTTTATCACAGCAGTTGGTATCGTAGTGGTGCAGGGGAGAACCGGTTTTCTTAAATGTCTGAAAAAGAAGCTCTAATAGTGTAATATTGCCGAAGCTCGTGAATTGTCTCGACAGGCCCAGGGACAGGGCAGTGGTGTCTCCGCTTCAGCGTGTTTCACAGGCTTCGTCAGGGTTTTTTCTCTGAGTGAGATTGATTAAGCGAAATCCAGTACTGAACCCTGGACCGCCGCTCCAACATACAGAGAAAAAAAAAACCCTGATGAAGCCTGTGAAACGCGCTGAAGTGGAGACGCAGCTCCATGGACGCACTGCCTCCTTCAAGAATCTATTTTGTGAGTAGATCCGATGTTTCCTTAACCCCTGGAAAGAAGCACGCTACACTATATTTTGTTATCTTTTATTTAAGTGCCGGCAATCAACCTTTCAATCGTGAGCGCACCGATCTTTGATAACTTTCTGTTTCACTTCGTGGATGAGTGGATCCGCAATTACCTCTGGTGCTGCCAATTATTCCCTTGATTAGAATCTGCACAGAACTGTAACTTAACTACCATGTCCAAAGTGTGGGCCAATTGTGGTCCGCAGGGCCAATTGCGGCCCATGTTCAAATTTAAACCGGCCAGCAGTATCCGCCTGTGACGGATATATATAGCAAGTATATAGTATAGGCTTATACTCGAGTCAATACGTTTTCCCAGTTTTCCTAGGTAAAATTAGGTACCTCGGCTTATACTCTGGTCGGCTTATACTAAAAATAAGGGTATGTTTATGATATATTTAAGGGTATGACTTACATTTTTCACATATGAGTGATATCCCTGCAGTGAGCGGCAACCATTTGTTTTTGTTGGTGTGTTACCACCATTAATGTTGACATACTCTTATAAGTTCTTAATATAACGTGTGTGGTTTTAAATGGGTGTGGTTTTAAAGGGTCATGGTCAACACTGGCTTCTATTATAGGCCCTCCACCACTTGGCCAGAAAAATTCAGGCCCTCGGTACCACAGAATTTGGACAGCACTGATTTAGGGAATGTTTAAAATGCAAAACAAATACAGAAGGTCTTTATCAGTCTCATCCAGTAAACCTTTAGCTATTGTCTCCCTGTTGGAACAGATGCTTATAAGTCTCTCCAGTCAAGTCTTTTAATTAATGTTTATTTATTTGAGCTGAATTGAACTATAGTAAAGCAAATTTTGTGCCCAGGTATGAGCTATATATATATATGCAGGAAACAAACTGTGTCAGAAACATGATCTGGAAAATGTTTTAAGATTAGTCTCATATTCTTCAGAAACATGAACTGTAAAATGTTTTAAGATACGTCTCCCATCCGTAATATCACATTTTAAGGGCCAAACCTCACAAATCACCATCCATCCAAGTTTGATAGAGTTAGAATGCTATAACTTGCAAAAACGGATAAAGTCCATGGTCTTCTGTTTTCTGGTCACTCCTTTATGAATTTTTACAAGAATAATATTAGTTTGTACCCCCAACCTTGGGTAGTTTTTGGTCTTTAAAGGGGACCTGTCACCCAAAAAAATTATTCAAAATCCTACTTTATCACATTAGTCAAGCAAATGAACTTTAAGTACACTATATAAATTATTTGAATCTTGCTTCCTTCAGTCTGGGATTTCAAAATGATAGCACGCAGACAGCAGCCATTTTGTGCACACTGATATTAAGACAAGCCTTGCACCATCTCAGAATCTTGTTTGTGCACCAGAATGGGGGACCCGATGTCCATCCCCAGGCCCTGGTTACACAAGTAAATGGTGAAGAGAATGGGGGAATATGTGGAGAGCAGTAGCATCTAGGAAGGGCTGAATGGAAAGTAATTGTCTGCCCAGGGCATAGAGGAGTGGCAGACAATATTTGGTTGACAGCTAGATTTTTAAATCAGTTTACAACAGCTATGAATGCTTTAATAAAAAATAGAAATTGGATTTCATGTTTAATTTGAAAAGGACTTTTATTATACAGATTTTTGTGTCTGGGTGACAGGTCCACTTTAAAGGGATAGTTGCTGAGAATGTATGACTCAATTTGCGGAGCACAATAGTTTGCTTGCAGGGACGGATTTCACAAAGCCGTGCCCCGAGGCCGCATGATCCCAGGTTGCTCTCAAGCACCGGAGCATTAGGCAGCTTTGAGTGCCCAGTGCTCCTTAGGATGCAGCTGGGTGGCATTCCCCCCCCCCAAATTTTGCCGTCCTAGGCCCGGGCCTTTGTGGCCTCGATACAAAACCTGGGCCTGTTTGCTTTGTATACTGGTAACCCTGGCCTCTCATGGTAGTCTGCGGTACAGGTATGGGATCCATTATTCGGAAACCTGTTATACAGAAAGCCCTGAATTATGGATTGGCAATCTCCCATAGACTCCATTTTATTTATATAATCCAATTTTTAAAAAAATATTTCCTTTTTCTCTGTAATAATAAAAAAGTACCTTGTACATGATGATAAATAAGATATAATTAATCCTTAGTGGAGGCAGAACCAGCCTATCGGCTTTATTTAATGTTTACATGATTTTCTAGTAGACTTAAGGTATGAAGACCCAAATTCCATTATCTAGAAACCCCCAGGTCCCAAGCATTCTGGATAACAGGCCTGTAGCATGCAATTCTTTGGGAGTATTTTAGTGACATGCTATATTTGCCTCAGAAGGTAGAAAAATTGCAAATAAACTTGCATCAACTGGATAAATCCACAAGGGCACTATTCCACTATCAAGCATCAACAGTTTTGTCTTGGTATTGCATACTGTATACTACAGCTGCTGATTATGTATCACTAATAAGAAAAACAAAAGATTGCCAGTAATACAGGGAGTAAAAAATATAACTAATATGTAAAGATGATGGTTTACTGAAACAATATGAGAGTCATATTATACTCAACTCACAGGGCTGAGGAATACAAGCCTCAAATTACAAATGTAATAGAAAATGATGCTACACACCACTTATCAGGCTTTCTTGCCTCCTATTATAATGTGTGGTGCAAAGGGTAAAAAAGCAGAGCAACTATTAAATATTTAGACACAATGCTCTAGCAGCAGTGACTGTTGTAAACAGCTGGCAAAATCCGATTTCTGTTAACCAACAGGTAGTTTATATAATATATTATTATATAATATTATGCTTTGGACTTTTCAGCACCTACTCTGAAGCACTGGGTAAGATGCTTTCTATAGATATATATATAGATTATGGTTTTTCAGCGTCAGAGCGTACCTGTTTGCATGTCATTTCGATCAGGCAGGGAGTGCAGGAGGCCAGGACCTGCCGGCGTAGGGAGCGGATCTTGGTCAGTGTGGCCCACCAGTCTGACTCTGTGATTGATAAAAATATGTAATTATTTACTGAATGTCTTTTTAAGGCATTATACTGTTTTAAAAGTGCATAAAATTTTATTTTGTTTAGTATTAGGTCTAGACAGCTATCCAGCTACATATGTTTATTATGTGTTGAAAATAATGTTACATGAGTATTCTTGGGAATTCTACTTTAAATATTAAAGTACCAGCTAACAGAGTACAGGGTATCAGGTAAGCAGTTATAATTACTGGGTATGCCTAAAATTTCTTCTTGCCTAACAATTTCTGAGTTTGATCAAGACAGCATGCAATTACAATATATCTTATCACTGGCACAGTACTGCCTGGAAAGGTAAAGGTGAATGCCATCTTATTAAACAAAATCAAGTCCCTTTATCAAAAACAAAAGTTATATTATTTAAACAGCAAACAATATAATTAAAGCTAGTAAATAATCTAATGTAAATATATATATTTACTTATTTTTTCAGTGTCAGAATGGATTCTAAAAAGTTGATCAGGGACTTGATCTGACTCTGAAAGGAGAACAAAGCAACAATGTTAGCACATGCATTTTTTCTCTGAAGGGTAACTATCATGAAAATTGATTTATAAGCTTCACCCCATGGAAATAAGGAACTTTCCAAGAATATAATTAATCAAAACTTATGTACTGGCTCTGAAATAAATAAGTTATTCTTTACTCTAAGCAGTCAGTCTCCCTATTTGCAGGCTTTATGTCAGAGTCAGTTATAGTAAAGGATATTATGGGGATACGGTGGACACTGGACAGGTACAGTTAAGCAACCAATCAGCAGGTAGAATTTGCTGGTCACCAGAGCTACTAGTAGCAGCTACTTTTTGTTAAAACAAGTACCCTACCAAACACAATACTGATAACTGTCACTGCTAAAACACAAGTAGTGCCTTTGTAAAGTCAGTTATTACTATTGTCTATTTTGTACCCATGACAAGTAACTGCTACTAGCTGCTCTTCACCCTACCGGCTGTGATTGACTAACGATATCCAAATGAATAGGTTTATTATAATTTTTTTGCAATTTCCATTTGTACTATACATAGTTACATAGTTAAATTGGGTTGAAAAAGACAAAGTCCATCAAGTTCAACCCCTCCAAGTGAAAACCCAGCATCCATACACACACCCCTCCCTACTTTCACATAAATTCTATATACCCATACCTATACTAACTATAGAGTTTAGTATCACAATAGCCTTTGATATTATGTCTGTCCAAAAAATCATCCAAGCCATTCTTAAAGGCATTAACTGAATCAGCCATCACAACATCACCCGGCAGTGCATTCCACAACCTCACTGTCCTGACTAATGTACTGACTAATGTCCTCTAATGTACTTGTAAAGTGTAATCATGTCCCCTCGCAAGTGCCTTTTTTCCAGAGAAAACAACCCCAACCTTGACAGTCTACCCTCATAATTTAAGTCTTCCGTCCCTCTAACCAATTTAGTTGCACGTCTCTGCACTCTCTCCAGCTCATTTATATCCCTCTTAAGGACTGGAGTCCAAAACTGCACTGCATACTCCAGATGAGGCCTTACCAGGGACGTATAAAGAGGCAAAATTATGTTTTCATCCCTTGAGTTAATGCCCTTTTTTTATGCAAGACAGAACTTTATTTGCTTTAGTAGCCACAGAATGACACTGCCCAGAACTAGACAACTTGTTATCTACAAAAACCCCTAGATCCTTCTCATTTAAGGAAACTCCCAACACATTGCCATTTAGTGTATAACTTGCATTTATATTATTTTGGCCAAAGTGCATAACCTTGCATTTATCAACATTGAACCTCATTTTCCAGTTTGCTGCCCAGTTTTCCAACTTAGACAAATCACTCTGTAAAGTGGCAGCATCCTGCATGGAACCTATAGTTCTGCACAATTTAGTATCATCTGCAAAAATAGAAACAGTACTTTCAATGCCCACCTCCAGGTCATTAATAAACAAGTTGAAAAGCAAGGGACCTATGTCTTAGAGATTTAAATGCATATGTTTAAAATGAAGTCAAATGCCTTTTTTGCCCATTTGAAAAAAAAATCACAAAATGTATATATTGTTTATACTAATGTTTAACATCTTCTTGTGTAAATTTGGATGAAATACCATCTGGCTGTGGTCTGTACCTTGTGTCAATTAAAAAAATATTGGGTTAGGTGCAGTGTCGGGGTGCATTATCAGTCCTGTCCTTAGGACAGGGCACCATTGATGCCTCTGCCAAAACGTACTAGGTTGGTTTAAAACCTTTCAAAAGACTCATATTCATTAAATGTTTCCTCAACAACAAGTATTATTATTGATATAATTATAACAAGTATTATTGGTGATAGTGTCTACTACATCTCCTACAGTCACATTCCACTGCTTCCCTCATATGTATATTACCTTATTACAGCACAAAATACACATAGGTTACCACAGAGGACTCCTAAGGCTTTAAAATAAAATAGCATAAAATCTTGTTTAACCAGATAACATTGTTATTGGGTTCAAAGTATAATGGCATGGGAAGAATTTATGGTAATAAATCATTTTTATTAAATAAAAATACTGCAAGGTATCTGTTTAACTCACTGGTTGCTTTCATATTCCTGGATATCTGGTTTACAAAGTACAGGTTAAGAAGGTCTAAACTAACGGATGAGTTTTCTTGGCAGGCGGATCCTGATAGGTTCATTTTTTATACGAGCTTCTGTTTTTCAAAAAATTCCTATAGTTGCAAAAGTTCGTTTTCAGGTAAATATCAAATTTATCAAAATGTGAGATTAGAATTTATTCACATATTCCTGCCTGGAGCCAGTATAAAATGAGCAAAACATCAGAATTATGTACTTGATCCCTGTGTTTTTAAGAGTATACAACTGGCTGTTATTATGTGGGTAAAAAAATATGGTTTCAAACCCCAAGAATCATTTAAACCATCAGGGTAAAGTGTACCTAATTTTAATCCATCTCCCTTCAATCTGCAACAGTCTGTTAAGTCTATTATCTCCTCGCCTATCTAGAGCAGTTTCCTCAACAGCGTAGTTGCATCGGATTATGTTTGCAAATAAAAAAATGTTTAGAAACTGAGGTATCCTCTCTTTCATTGAAAAAAGTGGATATCTCTGGATGATTGGTACATCTTTGTGAGAGGATTGATGCATGAATAAAGACATGATCGTTAGGCTGAGCGCGGATCTTCACAGCTTTTACTAAACATTTAGTAATAGTTTATCTTGTCCGTGTACATCTGCAAGCCGCCCATGTGCTCTGTAAAGTTCATGCAATAAAAAATGCAGGCTTACACAGGTGCAACTCACTTTGATAAAAACAAAACAAAAAAACCCTGCTTGGATTGAGCACAGTAATGGTTAAGCTGAGCTCAGGAGAACAGGTAAGGAGGAAAAATCACAGGCAGCTAGAGAAGAGTTTCTATGGAAACCTGCAATGCCATCTCTTCATTGGCTGCAACTGGAGGGTGTGGAGGGCCAGATGTCGGCCTTGGGCACCCCTAGAGTGTGCCCATGCACCACGGCACTGAGGATAATGCATACAGTGTTAGGCTTACACATACAGCACTACGTGTCCCCAGTGCTCTTTAGAATGCAGCTGGGCAGCATGCCAACCTAGGCCTTTTACTATCACACATCTTCTTGTGGGAGTGATGGTAATTGCACATTGCAGTGCCACTCATCACCACCTCTCTCATCAAGTTACTCATCACCTCACTAAGGCAGGTGGTGGGGGTGTGACTAGGGTACTCCTCAGGGCCGGAACTAGGGGTAGGCAGAAGAGGCACGTGCCTAGGGCGCAAATGTGGAGGGGCACCAGGCACCGTACCTCTTCTGTGCCTTGCCCCTAGTTCGGCCGCTTCTTTCCATACCTGTAGCAGCAATCGATGTAATCCTAGGCGCGCCTCTTCTGCGCCTGCTCATGCACGCGGTCTTCTGCGCTTGATCGCCCGTGCGCGCGCCTGTGCGTGCACGCACTTCAGAAGGGGGCAATGTAGTCGGCTGGGTTGCCTTGGGCGCCCGACTGACTTGGCCTGGCACTGGTACTCCTCAAATGTGCCCTCCCTCTGTTTTTTCTTAAAGCACATCATGTCAGGTTATCTCCCAAAGGACCATCAAAAAATGGCGATTCAAGGTAAAAACACTGATCGCTTTGTGTCATTTTGCTCTGCCTCTTAAACTATGCAACAAATTTTATTTCCGTAACCTTTACCATATACTGCGGCAAAACAATACAGAAGAGAAAACTGAGGTTTAGCACAGCAGTGAAGCTTACGGAGTGTCCTCGATGGCTGTTGGATTGAATGGGATGTTTTCTCAGTTTCAGAAAATCGCTTTATCTGTAAGAAGAACAAATGGAAAATATTTATGCAAAATACATTGGTTAAAGGATACTTCATTTTCCAAAGTGGCCCAAAATTTCCTTTTGAAAAGGGATAAACCAAAATGGGATCCCAAAACAATGCACGTTTCCTGGTTGACGGAAGACACCAGCTTCAAAAGCAGGATCTGATTGTCAGTTCTACAGGCAGGCCAGTGGGAAGCCGGGAAAAACCTGGTGGGCCTCCCCCCTCCCTCGATCTCTGGGCCCCCAAATAAAAATCAATAGTGGTGCCAGTAGCGCATGCGCATCGGTGTTCACGCATGCACGCTGGTGTTTGCCCAGACTTTCGCGCATTCAAGCGGGGGAGCCCTGAGTATAGTAACCCCATGGGCCCTCCATGTCCACCCTGCCCAGATTTCTGGAAAGGCCACAAATGCCTGAGGGGCTGCTATAAGGTGCCATTCTCAGTCCGGACCTGCAGGGGGGCCTAGGGCGGCAGGATTTTAGGGGGTGACATGTTGCCCAACCACAGCCGCATTGGTTTAGAAGCTCTGGGGATTCACAGGAGATACAATAATTTTTAAAATTTCCGATGTGCCCATCCCCAATGCTCTGAAACCAATGATGACAATTTGCACATGCGCACAAATAAAGGGGAGGGGACAGATGTGACAAATGGCAGTGGATATAGGGGTGCCCACAAGGACCTCCTTTCTTATGTTTCTCTTACCACATGGCACTTAATCTCAGCACTGCGCATCCTAGCAGCCATACATAAATAAAGTTATACATCTACAGCAGTGATAGCGACTGTAAATAGGTTTAAAGACTTAAATATAGTTTCTGTGAAAGCCTGTGAAAGTGGGTTCAAAGACCCTACCGTCTAGGCGCCTGAGGTACTTTCATAACGCGGCTGCATCACTTAAGTACCAGCTAGCGCGTCGCTTCTCCCTCTCAGCCAGTAAGGTCCGTCCGGGGGCGGGGCTAGCAGTATCAGAGTAACTCAATACGGCGAAATGCCAATGAGAGTTTCTGTGAAGCTGTCAGTGTTCAATCAGCCGCGCATCTTTAATGCGGATAGACCGCTGCCTCCATAACATGGACTCACTACTCGACTAGCACAGGCTCTTATTATGGCAGCTTAGGACTGCGGATGAGGGGTCTCTAATTTTATATCTTTGGGAGACGGGCTTATTGGGTTTCAGCAGAGATGTCTCACTTACTGCAGGCAGCGGAAAGGATGAAATGGGACAGAGAGAAAGCGCTAAAGAGAGCGGCCGTGGTGCTGGCCGCTGCCTACTGCCTTAAGACCATCTATCCCATTGTGTGCCGGAGGATGCGACAGAAGGAGAGCGACAGCAGCCCGTGCAGACAGTCACCCCGCGACCCCTCTTCTAAAGTCGGCCACAAGCCCAGCTCCCCGGCCGTCAATGCGGAATTCTACCGGCAGCTGCTGGAGCTCAGGCGGATCCTGTTCCCGAAGCTGGTGAGCAAGGAGCTGGGGCTGCTGTCAGTGCACTCGCTGGCGCTCGTCTCCAGGACATTTCTGTCCGTTTATGTGGCGGGTCTGGACGGCAAGATAGTGAAAAGCATCGTGGAGAAGAATCCGCGGCGCTTCCTCATGCAGCTCATCAAATGGCTTCTCATTGCCATCCCGGCCACCTTTGTGAATAGTGCGATCCGCTACTTGGAGGGCAAACTGGCGCTGGCTCTGCGCACTCGCCTGGTGGATCACGCCTACCGGACCTACTTTGCGGATCAGACTTATTATAAGATTATTAACATGGACAGCAGGTTGGCCAATCCCGACCAGTCTCTGACTGAGGATATCATGATGTTCTCCCAGTCTGTGGCACATTTGTACTCCAACCTCACCAAACCCATCCTGGACGTGGTACTCACATCTTACACCCTCATCCAGACTGCCAGGTCCCGAGGAGCCAACCCCCTGGGGCCCACCCTGCTAGCCGGCCTGGTGGTCTATGCCACAGCCAAGGTGCTCAAGGCATGCTCCCCGAAATTTGGCAAACTAGTAGCTGAGGAAGCCCACAGGAAGGGATACCTGCGCTATGTGCACTCTAGAATTATAGCCAATGTGGAAGAAATTGCCTTTTACAGAGGTCATAAGGTAAGGCAGCCACTAAAGGGATGAATGGGTGAAATGTGAGAAGATGCTGCTATTGTGATGCTGGTGTCCCCATCCCCCTGCTGTGATGTGGCTCAGTTTCCTTCTGCTACAGCAGGGATGTCCAACAGCTCTTACTTGCCTTCAAATCCCAGCATCCTCCTGCCAGGCCAGTGCAAGCAGCTGTAAGATAAGAGCTGAATTTAGGGCTCATTCATTCATTGCCCCCATCCCCTCCTCTTCATGTGCAAATTTTCATTATTCGGTCCCAAGCACTGTGGATTTGCACACAAGAAATTTGATGTTATTTTGTGTGCGTCCCCAGTACTTCCGAAGCAAATGCATGTGGTTGAGCAGAATGCCACAACCTAAAATCCTGCCACCCTAGGCCTGGGCCTTTGTGGCCTTTCCACAAATACGGGCCTGCTGCAAATCTGCTAGAAATATTGTAGGTTTTCTGCAAAGGCCACACTGATTAACTGTTTATATAAAATAGTATTTATTAGCAATGTACTACTGTGTTACATGTAAACAAGGCCAGCAATAGTAAGCAATTATTTTCACATTATAATATTTATTATTATAAAATACATTTTGTAATAATAAAGTAGAACCCTGATTTTATGCCCCCAGATTGTATGCTTTCCTGGAATATATGATATTTTCATGTCTCTACCACTAGTATTTCTTCCTCATAGTTTTTCTCATGAGTTTTGTCTTTATTTGGCATCAAGTCTGTAGATAGTTTTTAGTAAACATTATGAAACAGTTTACATACAAGCCCGGATTTCTCGAGCAGGGCCCCTAGGCCACGCTAGGACCACGCGCCCGTCCGAAATCCGGGCTTGTAGGTAAGCACACGCGCAAACGGCGATATTGAATGAGGACGCACAGGTCCCCATGATGTGGCTGGGCGGCGTGCCGCACCTAATTTTTTGCCACCCTAGGCCCGGGCCTATGTGGCCTCGCCACAAATTCGGGCCTGTTTACATAGCGAGGATGCGAAAATAAGCAATAATATATATGTGTCCCAGATATTCTACAGTGACAGAACATAACTCAGAAGTTTACTGATATATGTGACATATTTAGGCTTAGGGTAAGGTCACACCTGGAGATGTGGGGAGATTTAGTCGCCCGGCAACTAATCGCTTCTTCATTGGGGCGACTAATCTTCCCGAACGGCTTCCCCCTGTTTTCCGCCTTCAGTTTAGTTTTTTTGAGATTGTTCACCATAAAAAAGACTTTTTTCAGTTGCTTTTATTTTGTACCATTTTCCTAAAACTGCAGTTGAACATTTAATGTTCGTGTCTCTGGTGTTTCAGTTTGGCAGCTCAGTGATCCAGGAGCATTGCTACATTTATTTGTTACATTTCTCTGCAGTATTTTTGGAACATTAGTAACTATTGTGGCAATTCTAACAGCTGCCTAAATGAAACTCAGGGATTCTGCTCAGCCATAAGAAATATATGAACTTAATGTATGAATTTATCTTGCATATCTTCTATAACAATAACATTGAAACAACTTTGGCTTGCTACATAAATCACTAAACTTACAGTTTTTTGTTATATAGGTAGAGATGACTAAACTTCAGAAGAGTTATATGGCTTTGGCTGATCAAATCAATCTTATTTTATCAAAACGTCTTTGGTATGTCATGATAGAACAATTCCTGATGAAATATGTTTGGAGCAGTAGTGGGTTGGTGATGGTCGCTGTTCCCATCATCACTGCAACTGGCTTTGCAGATGGTGGTAAGTCATGTATTTTCATGTTTGTATAAGACAGTTTGTATACGTTTCATACAAAGCCTGGTTAGGGTGCCCTTAGTAGATATAAAGTTGAACAAGACCCTACAAAGTACTCCCTTTTTCTATAGCTGCATGAATTGAGGCTCATTTACTATTGATAGGTACAAAATGTATTGTAGAATTTTGTGTTAAAACTCCACATATAAAATAAAATGCTTTCTCAAGTTTGCTCTTATCTATAACAGTAGCACTGTGGCTCAATGGGTTCTCCATCTTCCTTGAACTACGTTGATTCTAGGCTGGACACTGTCTGTAAAGCGTTTGTTTTTTCTATCCGTGTATTTGGGGTGCATTGGATTCCTTTCACACTCCAAAAACATACAGGCAGGTTATGATGATATACATTTTCTCTGGGGAATAGGTTGTCCTATTAACATTGTCTTTTTGGTGTGGTTTCATTAGATTGCTTCTTTAATTTACTGTTCTGATTATTGTAATATTTATGTCTATAGGGATTTTATCGCAATTGACTTTTTTGTGTTAGTTGGTTTATTCATCTTCAGGCATCTTAACTGGTTAGTTTACCTTCAAGTTAACTTTTAGTATGTTTAGAATGGTTCATTCTGAGCAACTTTTCCTTTGGTTTTCATTATTTATTTTCTATAGTTTTTTCATTATTTGCCTTCTTCTTCTGACTCTTTCCACCTTTCAAATGGTGGCCACTGACCTCATAAGAAAACAAATAATCTGTAAAGCTAAAAATGTATTGTTACTGCTACTTTTTATCACTCATCTTTCTATCCAGACCCTCTCCTATTCATATCCCAGTCTCTTATTCAAATCAGTGCATGGTTGCTAGGGTAATTTGGGCCCTAGCAAACATATTGTTGAACCTGCAAACTGGAGAGCAGCTGAATAAAAAGTGAAATAACTAAAAAAACACAAATAATAAAAAATGAAAACCAATTGCAAATTGTCTCAGAATATCAGTCTCTACATCATACTAAAAGTTAATTTAAAGGTGAACAACTCCTTTAACAGAGCTGTCAACTCCAGTAACTTGATTTTTGAAGGACTTCTGCAAATTTTTTGCAGAAACCAGTAAGTGACGTCACGTGCTGCTGCACACATAGAATTGAGTTAATGTGCAAATATTCTCACGAAGCAGCTGAATGCTGCCCATGCATACACACACACACACACGCTACTGCACATGCTAGGCCAGAATTTAAAGAGAAATCGGGAGAATGCGGTGGGTGGTAGGGTGATGTTATATGAAAAAACCTATAGTACAGGAGTGTCCAAACTTTACTAATGCGAGGTCTACTTTTAGTGAAGTTGTCCAATTATGATCTACATCCATAAAGGCATTTTTATCATTCTATTCCATGGACAATATTACTTAAATATTGAGAAAATGTATATTGCTATATTTAATAAACAACTATTTCTTATGTAACCTTAACATAATACATATCTGAATGAAAAGCATGAAACAGGAGGGTGATTTAGACTGTATAATCTGGTTTATACCATCTACCAAGTTGTTCTCAGCCCTCTCCAACAGAGAACACCATTCTCAGTACTTGGTTAATTTATTATAAGGCATATACTAGCATCACAAAAAGGCTGGGAAATCCTACTGGTAACCGCTCATTATAGTGAAGTCCAGCAAATGCTTGATAATTTGTCTGTACTTTTTTCAGTGAATGTAGTGATATATTGATTCTGCAGTTTTTCCCTAAAAGAAAAGCAAAAATGGGGGTCAACTCTTTGTTACAATATGTTTGGTTTATGTGCTGCCTGAGTAAATATTCAGACTGTTTGATAGATGCACATTCCAAAAAAAGGCTCATTTCTGTTAGGGCAGATAATACATCTACACAAGCTTCAACATACAGTTTGATGGGTATTTATCATAATGAAAGTTTCTCTTTAACATATATCCATCTATACTGGTCTGTTAACCATAGATATGGGAAACAGTGCAGGAGAGTTGTGCCGTGCATAAATTTCAGCCTCTTTTAGATTTAGAAGATGGACAGAAACAAACCATGGTGAGTGAACGAACTGAAGCTTTCACTACAGCCAGGAATCTACTGGCTTCAGGAGCTGATGCCATTGAAAGAATTATGTCTTCATACAAAGAGGTATGAGAAAAACTTTACATTTCTTTTATACAAAATACAAGTGCAATTATATATATATATACACATATATATAGTGAAAAAGGATTGCGGCATTCACAGGGTTTTAGTGAAAAAACAAAAAAATGTTTAATTATTAAGCCTCAACGTTTCGATCCCCCACAGGGATCTTCGTCAGGAGCAAAAACAAACAAACATATATATATATATATATAATATATATATATATATATATATATATATATATATATATGGCACAATATTACAGTGGTGCTGCTTTGCAAAGTTCTGAATTTGACCCTAGGGCACTTTCTGCAGGAGGTTTGTATGGAAACCCTGTGTCTGAATAGGTTTCCTACTCACACACTAAAACATACAGGTAGGTAAACACACTAGTTCATGTGTGAGGCTTGGAACTTATGTTGTAATATCCACTTGTGTAGAGACTAATTGGAATATTGCAGTAGACTACACTTGGGGGGGGGGATTTAGTTTTCCTTGTATTTGAATGTGTTATATAGTTTAGCCATCTTGACAATTTGGGGGTTATTTACTAAAGTCCGATCTTTTTCTGGTTAGAGTTTTAAAAAGGAAAAAAATCTTGAATTTTTCGATATTTATTTAACCCAGAGGCTGATAAAAGTGTTTCCCACACTAGATTTTTTAATTAATTCATTAATTTATTTATTGATCAATAAGGTAAAAATGTGGATGGGAGTTTGGCTGCAGTGGTTTTACTAAAAAATAACCCCTTTATGTCAGTTTGGAGAACAATGAATATTATTTTTTTCCTGAGGAGTAAATAGGCTGGGTTATTGTCACTGAATGATAAAGAAATGAAAACATTTTTCATAAGAAGCAAATTCTGAATTTATTTTTAGATTATGTGCAGTGCAAAATATTAGACTCTTAGGGGCAGATTTATCAAGGGTCGAATTTCAAAGTAAAAAATACTTTGAAATTCGACCATCGAATTAAAATACTTCGACTTCTAATATCGAAGTTGAAAGGTTCTTTTACCGAATTTGGCAATCGAACAATCAAAATGAAATCGTTCGATCGTATGATTAAATCGTTGGAATCTAACGATTTGAACGATTTCAGCGATCGATCGAAGGATTTTCCTTCGACCTCTAAAGACTTAGAAAACTGCTATAGAAGGTCCCCATAGGCTAACATAGCACTTCGGCAGGTTTAATTTGGCAAAGTATTGAAGTCAAAGTTTTTTTAAAGAGACAGTACTTCGATTATCGAATGGTCGAATGGTCGAATATTCGAACGATTTTTACTTTGAATCAAAGTAAATTCGAAGTCGTAGTATCCTATTCGATGGTCAAAGTATCCAAAAAATTACTTCGAATTTCGAATTTTTTTACTAAAATTCCCTCTAATTCACTTTCACTCTTGATAAATCTGCCCCGTTAGTGAGTTCCATTTTTGGAAAAAAAATTTTACCAGCCCAGGGATCTTTCTAAGCTAGAGAAACATTTAATTGATTGGGCCTTCTGCTTACAGTTAAAGGAAAACTATACCCCCCAAACAATGTAGGTCTCTATAAAAAGATATTGCATAAAACAGCTCATATGTAAAATCCTGCTTCATGTAAATAAACCATTTTCATAATAATATACTTTACTAGTAGTATGTGCCATTGGGTAATCATAAATAGAAAATTGCCATTTTAAAAAATAAGGGCCGCCCCCTGGGATCGTAGGATTCACTGTACTCACAAACAAACCAACAAACCATACATGTTAGGTCACATGAGCCAATTAACAGACAGAGTTGTGTCTTTTGCTTCCACATTTCTTCCTGTTACAGTTAGTGTTGTAGTATTTCTGGTCAGCTGATCTCTGAGGCAGCACACAGACCATCACGAAATGGTGGCTCAAGGCAAGAGATGTAAAAGGGCAATATTTACTTAAATATATATTCCAGTTTGGTAAGATTCTTTAATATGACACTTAATATGATATGAACTATCTGTTGTTTAAGTGTTCATTTTGGGGGTATAGTTTTCCTTTAAATATGGTGGTTTTATGTGATTTGTAATTGTTTATACAAAGTCACAACCCAAGGGCACATCTGATATATTCCATTTATTTGAAAATTTTTAATGGCGTAGAATTTCTGTAGTGGGTATTCCACATCCAGTTTCAGTTTATGCAGCATTGGTGAATTTTGCCAGACCAATGCCTCAATTCTGTATCTGTTTGGCGTGCAATTTCTTTGTGATTCCTTCATTGTTGGAAATGTATTATAGTTTCAAATTAAATAACATGAAAAAAATGCTTGATTCAGTTGGATCACAGATATTCTGCAGAATCTTGCTAAATGTCTACTTTACTAAGTCAGTGTATTTAGTTACAGACAGGTAAAGTATTGCATCTCTACACTGAGTAAGTCATATTAGAAGGCTCTTCTGAATGCAGGCATGTATACTTTTTAAACCTTTATTGAATAGTTGATTTCATTTTGTGGAATTTAATTTCACAGGTCACAGAATTAGCTGGCTATACAGCCAGGGTATATAATATGTTTTCAGTCTTTGATGAAGTTAAGAAAGGAATATACAAGAGATCTTTAATCCAAGAAACGAAAAACAACAAAAAGAACAAGGAGAAAACAGAATTGCACATTGAGGGGCCTTTGGAAATTAAAGGTGATTAGCATAAATATATGAAATTGCTTGAAATTCTGGAAGTTGTAGTTCAGCAACAGTCAGGGGGGTATTAATTAAAGTCTGAATGTTTCTGGTCAAAATTTTAAAGGGGAAAACACCAAAAATTGTTTATTTCTAATTTTTTTTCTCCATTTTCTAGAGTCTTTTCCCTCACTGAATTTTTCGAATTATTTTAATGATTAATTAGGATGGGAGTCTATGGGAGTTTGGTTGAAATTGTTAATAAAAGTTTCGTTAATAAAAGTATTGGAAATTTAATTTAAATAAACAAACACTGCAGCAACCAGTTGCTTGTTTTAAGTGTAATAGAGCTATGCTTGATGAAATGAATTGAATCTTGAAAAGTATTGGGACATTATGACATTTGGTGCAAGTAAAGCAACCCTGTCCTTAAATGTATTTTTACACTTCATCATTTTATGGTTTTGAAAACAAAGCTTCACAATCCATATACTGTATATTAATGTTCACACTGATTCAGGACATTGTTTAAATACTTATATACTGTTTTATCTTGTCATTTTTAATTCAGATCCAGTGCCAATAATGTAGGTTTGGAAGTTCCATTCAATTCTGTGCCTGATCATCTTGTGTTACTTGTAATACTTTAAGCAAAATAAAAAGGCTTTGCAAAACATATTTTTCGGATTTTGTTGGCTTGTTTGAATGTAAATGAATGATTATATTAACAATGTCCTCCTCCTTTATAGGTAAAGTAATTGATGTTGAGCATGGAATCATTTGTGAGGATGTTCCTATAATAACCCCAAATGGAGATGTGGTGGTTTCCAAGCTAAATATTAAGGTAAATGTGTTTGAAACAGTATTGTATTGTGTACAAAATTATTAGGGATGCACCGAATCCACTATTTTCGATTCGGTTGAACCCCTGAATCCTTTTCGAAAGGTTCGGCCCAATACCGAACCCGAATTTGCATATGCAAATTAGGGGTGGGAAGGGGAAAACATTTTTTACTTCATTGTTTTGTGACAAAAAGTCACGCTATTCCCCTCCCCGTCCCTAATTTTCAAATGCAAATCCTGGCCGAATCCCGAATCCTGGATTCGGTGCATCCCTAAAAATGATATAGTGAAGCTTACTGTTCTTGGCAAGTGTTTTATATGGGTTGCATTAAAACTGAAAAGCGAAGTGGGCATTTGCTAAACATTTTATTGTAGCTAAACAATCTCTGCTACAAGTGTTTTGCAAAGAGCTGCATACTGTATACAAGTGGTGCTTATACATGCAGTATATTTTTGATCAGTTCAGTTTTTATTCCTATAACATGACCAGAAGACTATCAGTTATAACTTTGCTAAATAACCCAACCTATATAATTGCAACTCTGTTGTTCCCCACTGGGAAGAGAGCAAAAACACCCCTGTGTAGGCCTAACGTAGCTAAGTGATCCTAAAAAAATTACTTTTATCTCTGAAGCTTCATCTGATTTGTTTTTTATTGTGTATCTTTTTGCCTTTGTTTTAGTCATTGCTGGAACAATATTTAGAACCAGCTAGAACTTAATTATACATTAACCCTCTTAAATACATACAAAGCTTATTTACATGTAAATATCCTCTGCTAAATATGTAATTACATTATCAAGTGTTCATAGTTATTTAATTTACCATGTCATGCAGATATACCATTGTGGGCTGCACAACTGGATGATTGCCAAGTCCTTTTCCCACAGCAAAAGCACAAGCTGTGAGAAACTGAAAAATCATTTTGTAACAATCACTAATTGGAGATATTTAAATAAATTAAATTTAAAGGGATCTTTGCAAAGTTCAGATTTCCATACTTAAAGCCCACTAAAAAATCATTTAGGCATTAATTAAGCCCAGTAGGTTAGTTGCAATTACTACAGAGAATTACTACAGATAAACCAAACTCGTTATCTATATATATATATATATAGGTTACATGCCCCTCTGACACCCTGCTTTACAGCATTTGCTGTGTTTTAGGAACAACGAGAACAGCCATGAAACTAAGTAATAATGGGTTTGAGGATTTTCTCCACTGATATCAGTTGAAGAACCCCCTGAAACTGCACCTGCCACCTCCCATTGATTTCAGAGGGAATGGATGTTTCATTGCAGCCATGCTGTATATAAATCTTGTGCAAATTCACTAAAGCTTTATACTATTACAATGTATATCTTATACACACCACAACAGTGCAAACAGAAAAAAATGTAGACAGACAGATGTACAAAACATGTGATAATATTGGTGTGAATTTGAATAGAGTGAAGCACTCATAAGGTATATGGTAAATACAGTGTTATGAAAGAGCCCCAATATAAACAATAAAGCAATACAATGGAAATTGGTGTTGCCTCTGTTCGATTTTATGCAAGTTTGGAACAACTAACTGGGCTGCAGAGGTTAATAGCACCCAACAAAATCAACAGACTGCACAAATCTTTTTATATAACGCATGAGAATACCCCCAACTTCTACTCAAGTAGTAGTAAAAGGGACTCTGATCCAGTGTGCCATTTAATAAACCTGCAAAACGAGCTGAACTACTATAAATATTTTTTTAGTGTAATGCACTGACCCATTTTTTTATTGTATGTGTATCCTCCTGAAAACCTACTTTTGAAGCAGTTGTAGCTGCTGTTCCTTTTCGAGACTAGCTATTATTAAGCTCAGTCTTTGCAGAATATCATCCTGTTAATATTAAATGATAATTTTCTCTCATACCCATAAGGCTAAGATCAGACTAGGCTCAACCTTTAAGGGGGTTATTTATCAAAGTCCGATTTTATTTCAACATTTTCTGCTACAAACTCCGATCAAATCCGCTCGGATTCTTTACGCTCATTTATTATTACATTTTCTCGAAAATTTTGGATTTTCAAGTTTTTTTCAGATTTTTCACCGAAAAACTCAGATTTCTTATGCTTTTATGCCGAAAAACTCAGGGTATTGCACAAAACCCAGCGCACATTAAAAAATCATTGGGACTTCTTCCATTGACTTATATGCAACCTTGACAGGTCTGAGATGCCGGATTTTCTGATTCAGATTTTTCCATCCTCGGGTTTTATAAATTCTAAAAAATTTGAGATTTTTTAAAAATCCGATTTTATATAAAAAAAAAAATCTAAATTTTTTTCGGGAGTTTAGTAAATAGCCCCCTAAGAGTTTGCTTTGCAGGTAGAGAAAATTCAATGCACTCTCTTCTACTCCATCACGTCATCACGCAAATGACTACTGAACTTACATTACCGGAGAAAATCAAATGCTTTGGTATGAAATATTTCAAAGATCAGCTGTGTAGGTAAAAGGTGGAAATGGAGCACCAGGATCAGCCTGTCTTTAGTACTTTAAGATGGTGGAATAGAAATGGCTTTTGATGACATTTTAGATCATGAATTACTAATGAAAGTGAGCAGTACAAAGTGAGTAAAGTAATGAACCAAGAAAGCTTGTCAACGTGTTTTGCTCATCTACAAAAAAAGTACTTTCTTTTTTGATTACCTGATATTATTTGATTACTTTCAGCTCTAATAACAGTCTGACATTTTATTTCAGGTAGAGGAAGGAATGCATCTTCTAATTACTGGACCCAATGGCTGTGGAAAAAGTTCTCTCTTCAGAATTTTAGGTGGACTATGGCCAGTCTATGAAGGAGTTCTCTACAAACCTCCACCACAGAAGATGTTTTATATTCCACAAAGGTATGTTTTTTGTGGATTTAGTTCTCTTTCTTGCATAATGTTATTTTAATTAGTTATAATGGTTAAAGGTGGTCAATAGTGTTGCACCGGACCTGTAGATTGAGCAGATTTAGGCCAGCACATTGCTTTACCAGCAAGTGGCTCCACTCTACCTATGATGTCAATTCCCACTGATTCACCACTCCTTCTGCTAGCCCCCTCCAGTGATGTCAGAGATTGATGGGTTGAACAAGGGTTAATAAATAAGGACGGAGCGATGGGTTGTGCGAGTTTCAGGTTGTGGGTCAATTTTCTGTCAACCTGTGCATCACTAATACACAGGTGTTATGATACCAGCTCATGCAACAAATTGTAAAGCAGAGAGAACATTTTTGCATGCACACACAGTATGGTATGTTGATCCAAAACTATAGAAAGATCCCCTTCATAATTTGCCCTTTCAAATAGAATATATTATTTACATTACAATGTTTTAAAGTAATAGTTATTTGAAATATTCCATTTATAACTTCTAGTACATACCAGTGTATGCTAATAGTGTTCAGAATAACTTTTTTTTAATTGGGCCTGAAAATAATCGATCTTTTAACCAGAAAACTGATAAACATAATAGGCCATCTTCCATTTTAAGCAAATGTAAGCAAATATTTTATTTTCTGATCATTTTCTTTTTAACTGTAATGATAAAACATTACCCTAAACTGCATGGTAATTAAAGTGAATCCATGTAGGTGGTAAAACAATCCAGTAAATGATTTTTAGTAGACTTATATGGAGATCCAAATAAGGTAAAACCCCATTTTCCAGGAAATCCCTGGTGCCAAACATTCCCATAGCTGTAAGTGGTATTGTGTTAATGAAACTGAAATAGTTTTAAAAAATGTATATTATATTACAAGGGCAGCTAACAACAAATAATGAAAGGGCTTCATTTAAAAAATGAACCATTACCATGCAAGCTGTAGTATAGTTTACATAACATAGCTATTATATATACAGTACATAGTGGCTGCTGTTAAGATTCAATAGGGCCAAGAATGTATTTATTTGCAGATGATAAACAGACACATACACCTGTTACATCTAATATAAGTAATTCTAAAACAACCGGACTTGCTGAGTAATCTTTTAACATTTTCATTTATCCCTTTTTCAATGATTACTCAGTAAGTCCAGTTGTTTTAAAATTACTTATATTGGATATACCATGACCTGGATGAATGAAAATCTTCATAGTCGTACAACTGTTACATTTACTAATGTTACTGCCCTTTAAAATTGACTTCATGTTAAGTTTAATGGTTGATTGGTTAACATTACCTCATCTTTTTTAAATAACAAGAAATTAAATAATCAGGAGTTTCTGAAATTATTTTGAGCAAAATATTATATACAGTATAATGCTGCACTTGTTAATCCTTGTTAATCAGTGTATATATGTATAGTGTTAATTTGATCAGGTTGAGGGGTGTTTATAGAAATGATGTTCTGTGTAAAGTAATGACTGATGCTACACTCTAGCTGTCTTGACTAAAACCCTTTAAACAGAACTATCCAGATGGGAATTAATCCGTCTTAATGCTGATAAATCCATTATATGCTTCTGACATATCCACATATAGGTCAGTCTTAATTGAAATTCAAATGTAATTTTCTGATGGGCTCTGCAAATGGAATGTCTGCAATATTTCTTGTAGTGTTTTAAAGAATAATTCACAATAATGTAGTAATTCAAACACATTAACAGACTGGAGCCTCCCAACTGTATTAGAGATCTAGTGGACTTTTTATGTATTATGTTGCTCTCCAGATACATATATGTTAACTTTAAATATTGTAATGAAAATGGTTGTTGTTTGAATTATTGTTGGCTTGAGAAGGTTAGGGGAGTCAAAAGGGTTGTTAGAAAAGAATCTATAATATCTCAAAAAATTTGTGAAAGAATCCAAAATGTAGAATTTTTGGGATTATTGCCCAAAAACCGCACATTTTTCGGGTTATCGTTCGAAACCCATTGCTGATCATGATATTTTCCACTTACAAAAGGGATCTTACAAAAAAAAATCTGCCATTGACTTCTACATGACCTTTGCATGTTTGAGATGGAGTATTTTTGACTTTTAGCAGCCTCATGGGAAAGATAAATCTGGAAAAATTCAAGTTAATTTTTCCATGAAAAATTGTATTTTCCCCTTTAAAACTGACCAGAAAAACTTTAGTAAATAAACCCCATTATGTCCATTTGTGCTGGAGTCACTTTGTTGTGCAGGGTTCAGAATTTTTTACAGGTTGTATTAGTCTGCAAATATAACAGCAGATAACATTTTACTGTATTCACAAATTACCATTCAAGACATTCAGAGGTTGCGACGAAGTATTAATAAGGGATTTTATTTTTTCAAACACAAGGTAGGACTGGGCCAGTGGGACACCGGGAAAACCCCAGTGGGCCCTGGTCCTCGTGGGCCCCGCCAGACCAGTCAGACCTACTACCTCCCTCCTCCCTGGCGGGGGCAAGTTGGGGGGTGGGTTGGGGCATAAGCAGGAAGGGGCAAAGGGGGCTTTGCGGCCCCAGTCCGACACTGTTCAAACATAAGGTCACTAAGTCTAGTGCCACATGCCTCTCACTCTCCTCAACTCCCTTATACACAGTCACACAAACAGCCCCATTCTTCATTTAAGAGATAGCAGCAATCTAATCAGCTCATTTCAAGGATGGATATTTACTAGGATGACCAGTAATCCCACAATTGTGGTAAATCAAAAATGTATATAACCTATACTGTATATGAGTAGGTTCAATTATATATACTGACAAAATGTTAGTCAAGGCATAGGAGTGGTGACAGCCACAAGAGACAGCTGTATAAACGCATGTAAGTTTGAAACCTCATAGTGCCATTATATGCTCAGGTTGGGCTCACTGTGCTGTGACTGGTGGATTTCACCCAAAAAAAAGCACTTCTTGAGTTCCTTTTAATTTACTTTGGTTCTGTATTCTCTTTCATTTATTGTAAAATACTTAAGATGAGTTACCGGTACTTTTTTGCAGACCTTACATGTCCATTGGAACTCTAAGGGATCAAGTAATATATCCTGACTTACTAGAGGATATGCATGAGAAAGGATATCAAGACCAAGATCTGGAACACATTCTTGATATTGTTCATCTAAACCATATAGTACAAAGAGAAGGAGGTAAAGTAATAGACAACTGTTATTCTGGGTCCAGTGCTATATAAGTTTTACTCCTTTAAACTTTTGTTTCCTGGTTTATGCCCGCCCATATTTGATTGACGACAGCACTTCTGGTTTAGTGGTAGGCAGGGGGTAACAGGTTGGGTTTTAGGTAAGGCAGTTGCATGGTGGGTTGCAGTTCCAAGCGAGTTAAAATGTGGGCTTCAGGTCTGGGAAGGGTTGGGTCAAATGTTGGACCCATGCAGATTTTAAAGCAAGCTAGTTTGCAAATGCCATTTGCAAGCTTTACTATAGTAAGCATTTATATAGTGTAGCTAGCACAATAGATGGAGAGGAAATGATTGCTTCCTAACTTTAAATTTTAAAAAAGAGGACGTTATACAAATAAAATTAAATTACTCTTCAGTCAGACCTCTGAATAACCCCAGCACTTACAGAACTCCCAGCAGTTTCACAGTCTTGTTGCCCTATTGTTACATCTTAATTACAATAGGTATTTAGATATACGGGTACAGGTATGTGATCCATTATCCGGAAACTCATTATTCGGAAACCCATTACCTAGAAAGACTCAGTTTTATCCAAATAATCCAAATTTTTAAAAATGATTTAATTTTTCTCTGTAATAATAAAACAGTACCTTGTACTTGATCTCAACTAAGGTATAATAAATCTTTATTGGAAGCAAAATCAGCCTATTGGGTTTATTTAATGTTTACATGATTTTCTAGTAGACTTAAAAGGATACTATTTTTTTTTCCAAAATGCATCAGTTGCTCCAGCAAAATTCTGCACTGAAATCAATTTCTCAAAAATTTTAAATCTGACATGGGGCTAGACATATTGTCAGTTTCCCAGCTGCCCCCAGTCATGTGACTTGTGCTCTGATAAACTTCAGTCACTCTCTACTGATGCAAGTTGGAACGATATCACCCAACTCCCTTTCCCCCAACAGCCTAACAACAGAACAATGGGAAGGTAACCAGATAGCAGCTCCCTAACACAATATAACGGCTCTCAATAGTAAAATCCAGGTCCCACTGCGACACATTCAGTTACGTTTAGTAGGAGAAACAGCAGCCTGCCAGAAAGCAGTTCCAAAGCAGTACTGGCTTTTTCTGAAAGCACATGACCAGGCAATATTAACTGAGATTGCTGACTACACACCAATATTACAACAAATTAAATTAATTAATGACATTTTATATTGTAGAGTGAATAATTTGCAGTGTAAACAGTGTAATTTAGAAATAAAAACTACATCATAAAAATCATGACAGAATCCCTTTAAGATATGAAGATCCAAATTACAGAAATATCTGTTATCTGGAAAACCCCAAGTCCCGAGCATTGTGGATAACAGGTCCTATACCTATGTACTTAGCTGCTGAATTAGATACATATACTCTTGTGCAAAGTGAGGTCATAACACATTTGTGAGAAGATAAAATACATTTTAACATAGAAAAGAAAATAATGCAAATCACAGTAGGAGAAACCAGGAAGGTAAAAAGCATTTTATTTTTTATTAAGTAAAGCCTCTTTATCATTAAAAAGCATACTTCTTTTAGAAATAACCTCTGATTTCTGTGTCTTCAGGATGGGATGCTTTTACAGACTGGAAAGATGTTTTATCAGGAGGTGAGAAGCAACGGATGGGAATGGCAAGAATGTTCTACCATAGGTAAATTAAATATATTTAAATTCTTATAAGTTCAGTAAATAAACCTTTAAACAGGTGAATGTAAAATTTATAAGCACTTACCAATTTACATTCATTATTTATTTGTTTTTAATTTATTATAGTCAAGGAAATTGTCAGGAGAAAGAGGGCTGGTCTGGTGTTCTCCTGGTTAGGAAAAATCTAGAAGAACATCCAACCATACCCCCTTTTCACAGTAAATGGTGGTTGGAATTGGTCATATGAAGTTGGTTTGGGGATAAAATAAATTCTGCTTTGTCTAAGCCAGTGCTGTACCTTGTGTGGCCCCTCATAAAAGTCTAGCTACTGTGACTGCTTGCCTTGTGTAAGATTAAAAGGTATCAGTACTGGGATTAACTGGCCCCTGCATTGTTCATACCTGAGATCAGGCCCAGATCTGTTCCCCCTGAACTGCCAATCAGTTGTTGCGGCAGCGCAAGTTTGGAGGTCGGGAGGGGGCGCCTGGAGACTGCAGCCCCGGTGGGCCCCCAACACTGTCTGTTTGCATTTTGAAATAGCTGTAAGGGGGTTCGTAAGGTGTTTCATTATGCGCTGAGGGTTGCTGTGCTATCCACAGGGGAGGCATATTGATTAAAGGCTATGTCTTAATATGGCTTAAAGGAAAACTATTTCTTCCCCCCCAAATGAATACTTAAACAATAGATAGTTTACATCATATTAAGTGGCATATTACCAAACTGGAGTATATTTTTAAGGAAATATTGTACTTTCACATCTTTTACCTTTAGCCCCCATTTTATGATATTCTCTGTGCTGCCTCAGAGATCACCTGACCAGATGCGGCAGGCCCAGTGGCCCAGACCCCCCCAGTCTGTCAATGTTTTCCTTTTGACATATGAGTGATGGGTGATAGCCCTGCAGTAAGCACCAACCATTTGTGTTTTTGGAGTTCTACCACCATTAATGTTGTTATGGACTTGAATTTTTTTGGGATAACAGATGTGGTTTAAAAACAGGGGGTGGTCAACACTGGCTTATATTATCAGCCCCCAGCACATAGGCCATAAAAAATCTGTCCCTTGGTACCACAGGAATTGGACAGCACTGGTAAAGGCTGAATGAACTCATGTGAAAACACAGTATTTTTTCCCTTTAAGAACCAATAGTTCCCAATGTAAGCAGCACATGCTTTGACACATTTATTGTTGCCTTGGACACAACTGCTAGCTAGAGAGCTAGGAGGCTCATTTTCAACAAATAGCAGATATTTGCTTTTTATTAAGTGTATGGTTTAAGGTAGTTCATTCCCAGCTTGAGTTAAAAGGCAAAAAGGGAATTAGAAATAATATTGCAAGCACAATGTAATGAATATTTGTCATATTGATTTTATTACTTTCAGTCTCACCAAGGAAATAACCGTGTAGCCAAATCTATTTTTAATTAACTTATATGCTATTTTTATACCAAAAGGCCGCAATACGCATTGCTTGATGAATGTACAAGTGCTGTGAGCATAGATGTAGAAGGAAAGATATTTCAAGCGGCAAAGGATAACGGAATCAGTCTTTTGTCAATAACTCATCGACCATCACTTTGGTAAGAAAAACGGTAGCCATTTTAAAATGGCAAAATATATCAGTCTGAGGGGGTTATTAATCAAAATCCGAAAATATCTGATTATTTTCTGAAAATGACTCCGAGCAAATCTGCAAGTGTTTTTCCCCTTATTTATCAATACAATTTTCTGAAAATTTCCTGTGCAGGAAAAAAACAAAGAAATTAAAATTAAATCATAAATTTTTTTCGGATTTTCTTCCTGAAAACGCAGATATAAACAAATATAAAACATTGTACCAGCAACAGTTAAGGCAGTTGTTTTATGCAGCCTTTTTACATATAAAGGGAATCATTTGCTCAAACATGTTGGTGTAGTTCCAAATGCATCTACATTTACCTTAATTTTATAGTTTGATGTGCAGCCTTAACATTACAAGGGCAGATCAAGCAGACATGCATTAATAATTTGTGTGGCAGGATAATAGTATACTACTTTAACTTGTACTATAATAGTATACTACTACTACTTCTAAGTGTGGAGGCATCTTTTGTATTTGACACACATATTAGTTTAAAGACTTAACAGTATATGTTTAGCTTCTGAATGGACACAAAAAAACCTTCAAATGCCCAGGAGCAGTAACCAATAGCAACCAACAGGAAACTTGCTTTTAAAGGAACAGTAACACCAACAAAGGAAAGTGTATGAAAGTAATTACAGTATAATGCACTGCTGCCCTTGGTTAATGGCATGTGGGGCCCCTAGGCTACATCCACACAGGGCCCCATTCTAGGCTACTGCTGGGTCCAAATATGTGCAGATCCAGGCATGTATGCTGGGTCAGGTTTGGCGTGCCCAAGTGACATCACTAGATCTGAACACATCTGGACCCATGGGCCTTGTCTGCCTTCTTCTCCTAGCAGGTGAAGCGCCAAAAAAAAGAAATATTAAAAGAAAATAGAAATGGGCCCCTGACCAAACTGGGCCCATGTAATGTTATGCAAATGAATGACAAAAAGAACAGCAATGTGCATAAGCCCTGGATTCTTAAATTTTTTCTGATGCGCTAAATTTATCTCTTCCTATTGCTGGATTTCTGTGTCATTGTAGATGAGATGGGAGTCAGCGACCTCCTTCTGCAGAGATGTGACCTAAAATTAGTATCGGTGGAAAATCGGGTCATTCTTTTAAAGAGGAGTATTGGAAAAACTGTTTATTTTGCAAAGTCCTTCCACTTTTTGTAGGACAACCCTTTTAACCAAGAGCATACAGTATATAATGTATTTAATAATGCATTATTAAGTTCTGTACAAAATATATTTATTGCCTAATATTCTTTTTGTTATCCATACCAATACATTTTCTATTTGTAATCAGATATGTAACTTAAATTTCAATTTCTGCACAGGAAATATCACACTCATTTGTTGCAGTTTGATGGAGAAGGAGGGTGGCGTTTTGAACAACTGGATACAGCTACACGTTTGTCATTGAGTGAAGAAAAGCAAAGGTTGGAATCTCAACTTGCTGGAATACCTAAAATGCAGCAGAGACTGAATGAACTGTGTCAAATCCTAGGAGAAGATTCAGTGCTTAAAAAAAGCCAGACAGAGGAGTAGTTATGTCAGTTGTTCACTAACTTTTAATAGGCTGCAGATCAGGGATGTCAAAGCTGCAGCCCTCTAGCATAAGTGAACTGCAACTTCTAGAATCTGTAAAACGCTGCTTGATTAAGATACTGGGAGTTGAGGCTCACAACTACTGCGTCTGGATGGGGTGTAAGATGTGCTGCTGAAACTAAAATGTATGCAGAATTCAAGAAAAAAACCATGCCACATGGCTTTTGTGTTTTTTGTTTTTTTTTTTACTATTGAGCTACTGTATATTCTTCTGTATGCAGGAATCTTATATTTATGGTTCACAAAATGCGCTACTCATTCTGTGATTTGGTACAGACTTTTAAGTTATGGGTGATACATAACATAAACAAATTATCCTAAAACATTGGCACACACTCAGTTTATTTGCAATGACATTGTAATTGAAATCCTGATGTTTATTTTAGAATGCCTTTAGCATCCATAATTCAGATTAGATACCTGCATCGGGCCGGGTACCTGAGGGTTACCCGCAAAAAAAAAGCGGGCCGCTGCAGAATGAGAGGAGGATTTTCAGGTGCAGGTATACCCGCGGGTCTGCGGGTCGTGCTGCGGGTCTCATCTAAATTTCTTATCTTATGTTATATTGTCTATATTTTACTCCTTTTAATGTTTTACAAAACTTGTTTCTGTCCCCGCCCACTTTTGATGATGTAACTTCCAGTTTGCAGCACCTTCACTTCACTGGGTCGGGTAGCGGATCAAAGTGGTTAAATATGCGGGTTTGCGGTTCGGGTCGCGGGCTGCGGGTAGGGTCCGGGTCTTAGAAATTGGTTCTGTGCAGGACTCGAATTCAGATTATATCAGACATGGAGCGGTGCAAGTTTAGCATGATGCATGAGGATCCAAGGCTTAAGTGATTTCATACAGTATCTTGCATTGCTTATATTCTATTCTGTGAGATTGGGGAAGTATATGTGCTTTGAGAACCTCTAGGTGTCATATGGTCATACGCACAAAATGAGGCCTTGATTAGCTTTAAAACCCTATTCAGTGCTCCACACAACTGTTATCAGATACAGTACACAGTAGTGACCTAGGAGTTGTCAGGTGCTGTATACACTGGTTAAAAAACTAGATTCTCTCTGGTCCTGGAAATTGCATTCAGCTTGTTTTGATTTTTTTGTAGGGGTAGTGCTATTTGATTTTAAATCCAAGTACAATACAAACAGGAGCAACATTTGCCCTAACCTTGTAGCCAATAGCTACCTTGTTGGATTTAACATTTAGTAGTCTGCTTGGGTTATAGTGGTTATAGTGGTGTAATTAAACATCTGGTAGCTATTTATCACAATGTTAGTGGAAACTGAAAGGAATCTTTCTGTAACTTGAATCTCCATACAGTAGATCTACTTAAACGAATGCATTAATGGAACCCAACAGGATTGTTTTGCCTCCAAAAAGGATTAATGATATCTTAGTTGGGATCAAATACAAGGTGCTGTTTTTTATTACAGAGAAATAGTAAATAATGCTTAAAGTCTGTGGGAGATGGCCTTCCTATGATTCATAGCTTTCTGGATAACTGGTTTCCAGATAGAGGATCCCATACCTGTACTAGTGGCTATGTTGTGCTCTGCAGTGTGGTGGTGTGGTGCTGGGTTGTGCTGGAGGGGCAGGTATGAGAGTGCTAAGTGTAGGTGTATCTCCTCCCGAGTTACACTCCTGCACAGACCTATGAATTGATAGTTACATAGTAAGTTAGGTAGAAAAAAGACACGTCCATCAAGTTCAAACTTTTTTTTTTAACCTGCCTAACTGCTTGTTGATCTAGAGGAAGGCAAAATCCCCATCTGAAGCCTCTCCATTTTGCCTCAGAGGGGGAAAATGGCAGTCAGACTAGTCCCTGGATCAACTTGTACTATGAGATATTTCCCATAACCCTGTATTCCCTCATTTGCTAAAAAGCCATCCAACCCCTTCTTAAAGCTATCTAATGTATCAGCCAGTACAACTGATTCAGGGAGAGAATTCCACATCTTCACAGCTCTCACTGTAAAAAAACCCTTACGAATATTTAGGCGGAATCTCTTTTCTTCTAATCATATGGGTGACCTAGTATCAGCTGAAAAGACCTACCAGTAAATAAAGCTTTAGAGAGATTATTATATATATATGATATATATGTATATGATCCCGTTATATATTTATACATACTGTAGTTATATCACCCCTTAAGTGCCTCTTTTCCAGCGTGAACAACCCCAACTTGGCCAGTCTTTCTTCATAGCTAAAATTTTCCATAACTTTTACCAGCTTAGTTGCCCTTCTCTGTACCCTCTCTAATACAATAATGTCTTGTTTGAGCACTGGAGACCATAACTGTACATCATATTCTAGATAGAACAGATATTTCTGTATCTGTTACAACCATACTGGTAACATTATTTAAAGGAGCAACACTCTCAACCCGCATCTTTTTACTATTAATATATTTAAAAAACTTTTTGGGGTTAGTCTTAGCCTCAGCCACAATGCACTCTTCATTTCTGTTCTTTGCCGGATTGCTGTTTTAAAACATTTATTATAGTGTTTATATTCTTTAAATGCAGCTTCTGTCCCAACAGATTTGTAGTTTTTAAATGCCTTTCTCTTCTTTCCTATAAAATTCTTTACTTCTATATTAAGCCACATAGGGTGATGCTTAGAGCTTCTACATTTACTCCTTAAGGAAATAAATCGAAAATGGTTACGATTTAATATAATTTTAAATGACAACCATTCTGTTCTGTGTTTTAGCTGAAAACATAATACCCCAATCAATACTCTGAAGGGCAGCCCTCAAGGCACTAAAATTAGCTTTTCCAAAATTCATGGTTTTTGTTGCCCCAGTATATTTTTGTTTTTTGCACCAGACATTAAAAGATATAACATTATGGTCACTATTACTCAATGACTTGCACATTTGCTATAAGTTCTGGGTCATTTGAGATCACTAAATCAAGAATAGCATTTTTTCTGGTAGGCTCATCAACAACCTGTGCCATAAAATGTCATGCAATAAGTTTATAAATTTGTTCCAATTAACTGTCCTGGCAGTACAGTTGCTCCAGTCAATATCTGGGTAATTAAAATCGCCCATTATCATTACTTTACCTAAACTAGCAGCCTTTTCTATTTGCATTAGGAGCTTTGCCTCCTCCTCCTCACTTACATTAGGGGGTCTATAACATACTCCTACAATTAATTTGCTGGACTCTTTACAATTGGTGAAGAACTCCACCCACATGACTTCTGCCCCCTCATTTTCCAACATCACCTCCTCCTTTATGTAAGCTTTTCAATCCTGCCTAACAAACATACATACCCCTCCTCCTTTCCATTGCAATTATTACTAGATGCAGTAAGTTGTAATGCACTCCTTATTAATAATAAAAAGGTATTATCCCCTAAAATTCCAAGAACCAATTTGTTTGATTTTAATGAAATGTTTAAAGTAGCCATAAGGCATTGTGCTGTCCAACAAAATCCAGGTCGTAAGCATGCGGGATAAAATATTTCATACTTATAAAAGGTTATTATAGCTACTGATAAATTGAGATTCAAAAGTGATATGAATTATTCATTTTAGGTAATAACTGGTTTATCTTACTTTTAATTTTTATAGAATGCATTATCTTCTAAACAGGAAGTTAATCTTATAAAGATACAGTCACCCCCCCCCCCCCCAAATGAACTGATTGAAGTGAAATAAATGTAGAATTGCCTCTGCATGAGATTGTTTCCTAAGACCTCTTCCTGAGATGGCTATGCTTGGCACAGAATGTTTGCATGGATCTCCAGAATACTTGCCTAAGAGTTACGTTAATTACAGAGATTCTATGGCAAACATACTTATAGATTGGGCATTTTATGATACCTCATAACCAAATTCTAACCAAAGGTAGCAGGTTTGTTCGATTTTACTGTATTACTGCTTTCAATATTGTCCATATATTTCTCTTTTCAACCTAACCATAGCATGTGGCTGGATACTTTTAATGCTGTCAGTCAACTAATAATGTATTATTAAACTTCAGCAATCAAAGCATGAGTTGCAAGGCACTGATTTCCCAAATTACAAGAAGGTATAATACAATATTGTCTCCACATATACATTTTTCAGTTCCCATAATATTGCATTGCACAACTGAAATAAAAGACTTACAGTGTTATACATAAGTGTGCAGCAATATATATACAGTACAGTATATACAGTACTATAGCACAAAATGAATCATGTCTGGTTGCATATAAATTAATTCTAATAAGTTTGAAATATTGCCTATATCACATTTAAGCAATATTTGAGTATATATTTTTAAATTCATAACACAAATATAGTTGAATACATTGAGAGTAAGAGAAATAGGGTGTATAGCTATATTCTATAGCTACAGGGCAGTCTAAGTAACATTCAAGTATATTTGCATTTGGATATCAATGTTTGAATTAGAGAAAATAACACACTATCACAGAAAGAATGTGATAAAAAAAATGTGCAAAAAATAAAATCTTGAAATAGCATATATAAGTAAAATCTTTGACAGAATAGTCCCATTCAAATTTAGGGAAAATAGCTAAACATAAGGAATGAAAATCACATTCATATTACGTTTTTAAAAATGAGGGGGAAAAAATAAAATAAAGTTGCTTGAAATTTTCCTACTATTCCCATTAACTTTTTTCATTCAAATGTTTGGATTTTTTTTCTTTAATTATTTGCAAATTTTAAAGCTTTTGAAATATATTCTTTCGAATATTCCTGGTTTTCCCGCATTTTGAAAAAATGCAATTTTAGATGTTGATACATGTGTGTTTTATCTGATAGAGAATTAAGGGTTTTTTATACTATACCTCCCAAAGAACCTTATTTTGGTGCAACAAACACTATTTATAGATTACTTGACATGAACAGGGTAGAGGACATACATTGTATTGGAGACAGGAACGTGGAAAGGTATGGCTTAAAATATTAGTGCAATGGCAAGTGGCAATATAAACACTGGGTATTTTAACAAATGTAAGTTTGGTGGATTTAAAGGGAAAAAAACTACCACCAGTGGCACCTGTGAGGTTTGCAATGGTAGGGCAACAAAATATGTAAATGTTGATTTCATTTAGAATTCACCAAAACATATTTTAGGCAAAGACAGATCATGTAACTTGAATAGCACAGACAGCAACATGTATTATTTAGTAAACCTGTTTTTTTCTGTCCTTACTGCCTGCATTAAAGTTTCATTAGGTTGCAGTGTTACTGGTCTTTCATTTAAATAGCCTTGGATATTATGTTTTTCCAAGAAATCATCCAAGCCATTCTTAAAGGCATTAACTGAATCAGCCATCACAACATCACCCGGCAGTGCATTCCACAACCTCACTGTCCTGACTGTGAAGAACCCCCTACGTTGCTTCAAATGAAAGTTCTTTTCTTCTAGTCTAAAGGGGTGGCCTCTGGTACGGTGATCCTCTTTATGGGTAAAAAGGTCCCCTGCTATTTGTCTATAATGTCCTCTAATGTACTTGTAAAGTGTATTCATGTCCCCTCGCAAGCGCCTTTTGTTCCAGAGAAAACAACCACAACCTTGACAGTCTCCCCTCATAATTTAAGTCTTCTGTCCCTCTAACCAATTTAGTTGCATGTCTCTGCAATCTCTCCAGCTCATTTATATCCCTCTTTATTGACTGGAGTCCAAAACTGCAATTCATACTGCAGGTGAGGCCTTACCAGGGACCTATAAAAGACAAAATTATGTTTTCATCTCTTGAGTTAATGCCCTTTTTTGCAAGACAATACTGTATTGGCTTTAGTGGCCAAATATTGACAGTGCCCAGAATTAGACAATTTGTTATCTACAAAAAAACCCTAGATCCTTCTCAGTTAAGGAAACTCCCAACACACTGCCATTTAGTGTATAACTTGTGTTTATTTAACTGTATTTCCTGTACTTGAATGGTTGCCCCATTGCTACATAGCAGCTTGTTTATATAAACTATAGTTTCTGAAGGAAACACACCAGTTTTACCAGTGCAGGGCAACCATCATTATATTTTCATTTAAAACTTAGATGTTACTATTCCTTTAATTATGCTATGCAGAGTGATAGCCACACCTAGTGATTTCTTTGACTTTAATCCCTCATAATAAAAGAACAATTTTGTATTTTTGGGAATATTCCTAACACTTCCAACTTAATGGCAACCCCCACAAGTGTGTGTGTAAATATGCAGAGAATGAATACTAAATGTACATTAATTATGAGCTCATGTTAATTATATATTTTGGTAGATTTTTGGGGGGTGGTGGTATTGTTGTTGTTTTCTATTTGATATCATTATAAGATTCATTTTATAGAATTATTTAAAAAAAAAGAAATCATCCGATAAATAAGTACAGTATTATGAAAAAGCTGCTTTCTTAATATTTGCTTAGCAACTGTGAAGATAATCTGTTTTACTGTACTTCTATGCCCATTAAATACATCATCCAAATGGCTCCTTACGTAATTTTTGTAGATGTATATCATGTGAAAATGGCCATGGTGCAAGGTTCAAGGAAGTTGCTGGTGCTCTTATTAGCAGAAAACTGCCCTGGCACCTTTGCTGCCCCAGCCCAGCAGCAGCCTGATTGGTTTGCAGTCAGCCAATCAGGGCTGACTCTGCCCTATTTAAGGCCAGCCCTCCGAACACTCCTTGCCTGAGCATTGGTCCCCATCCTAGTAGTGCGGCATCGTCCCTAGCTACGGGTTCCTTTTCTAGCCTCCTTCCTATTCTGCCTTGCCTTATCTTGTCTGAACCCTTCCCTGTCTTGTCCTGCCTCACTCTGAACCTTGACCTGTCTTGATCTGCCTTACCTTCCCCTTCCAGTTTTGCTCTGGTCCTGCTTTAAACCTTGATCTTTCCTTGCTTTAACCTTGCCTTGCCCTTGCCCTGTTTAGCTTTCCTTGCTATTCTGAATCTTGCTTTGCTCCTCACTCCAAACCTGATCTTGCCTTAACCTAATTCTGCCTTGACATGACCTTGCCTTTCTGGTTCCTACTTCCTGTTCTGTATCTTCCCTTGTCTCGCTCTGCATCTTGACCTGCCTTTTCCTTCCTCTTGCTATCCAGTCCTCTCGCTAGCCTGCCCTTCTGCTCCTGTACTCTCCTGCTTGCCTATCCTCCTGTCCCATACAGTCTGCTCCTGTTCCACTCCTGCTCTATCCAGTCTGTTCCTGTCTAGGCTTGGGCAAATTTGACCCGTTTCATTTCGCCAAAAATTCGGCGGCAGCGAAATGTCGCTGACACCTATTAAAGTCTATAGGGGTATGTTTATCAAAGAGTGAAGTTAATAGTGAAGTTCCGCCACTAGAGTGAAATTCCGCCACTCTCCATTCATTTCTATGGGATTTTTATAGGCTTATTTATCAAAGGGTGAACTTTCACTTTCACCCATTGATAAATACGCCTTTCAAAATCCCATAGAAATGAATTGAGAGCTGCGGAATTTCACTCTAGTGGTGGAACTTCACTCTTTGATAAATTTACCCCTATGAGCGTGAAAAATTTTTTGACGCAGATTTTTTTTACACGCAACGCCATACAAGTCTATGGGCGTCATTTCCAAAGCGAAAAAATTCGCCCATCCCTATTCCTGTCCTGAGTCGTCACCTTCTTCATCCTGCCTAGTCTAGTCCTGATCTGTGCCCTCTCCGTCATGTTCCGCTCTGCACCTGTTCCAGTCTGACTCATTGCCCTCTTCAACCTGTTCCTGCCTTCCCTTTACATGTTACCTAGGCACATACAGCTCCTACCTTTAGGACTCACCCTTCCCTCATCAGTCTCCACAGTGCCCCCTACCTAATCCTTGACAGATGCTGGTCGCTGTATCATGACAGCTGGGCCTTCCGATGTGTCTGCTCTTCTTTTATGAGCCTTTTAACAGTTCAGGGCAGTGGAACACCTGAGGACTCCAAAAGTCTGTGCAGATAGCTTCTAACAGTAACTACTGTGTATTCATTACATTGGTCTTACTCGCCATGTGTCATATGTGATAGAATGCCCTGATGGAGCAGCATAAAGACTTGCCATTTGCATTGGCAGCATCTACTCTTCCTTAGATAGAATAAAAGAATATTTTACAAATATTTTTAGTGGTTTATTTTTGTGTCTTGTAATGGAAGGAGTGTAGGCCTCCATATTACCCAGGGCTCTATGTTAGTCATCTAATGTTCAACATTCATCACTGTGCTGCATCAACCTTCTGAAACTGCATTATCTGCTGGATCCCATGTTTGGGTATTACCGATAGCACTAAATTTTTATTTCATACATACACTGGTCATTTGTTAATATGCTAAAGTACTGTCAGCAGCCTACTGAGACAAGTGAGAGTTCCCCATCTGATTCTGCGTTTGTGATATCTCCATTTAATGACTGCAATAAAGTTAATATATCTATACCTCCCACTCTCTCGTTTTCTGCGGGACAGTACCGATTTTGACAGCTCAGTCCGCAGTCCAAGATTTTTATTAAAGGAGAACTAAACCATAAAAATGAATATGGTTAAGAATGCTATATTTTATATACTGAACTTTTTGCACCAGCCTAAAGTTTCAGCTTGTCAACAACAGCAATGATCCAGGACTTCAAATTTGTCAGAGGGGGGTCACCATCTTGGAAAGTGTCTGCGACACTCACATACTCAGTGGGCTCTGAGCAGATATTGCTAAGCTTAGGGGTCATCGCATATTATCAAGCACAAAATGAGGTTGACCTGTAACATAAGCTGATGCTACAAGGCTGATGATTAAATTCTGGTGCTAATTGCATTGGTTTCTGAGCTGATGTGTTTTAATTATCTGTATTAATTGCTAATCAGCCTTATAATCTACAGTCATTTCCCTATGGGACCAGACTGCAAATTATATCCTTATAAATGGCACGTTCTGACATCATAACACGTTGTTTATAAGAGAGAGACATCACCTGCACTGCAACTCCCTCCATGCTGCTTTCCCTCCATTCGATCTTACTTTCAGGCACAGGAACAGTCTTAATTCACATGTCACGCATCTGTCCCTCTGACTCTCAGCATTGGCCCCTCAGTCTCTCTCTCTCCCTGCCCCTTTGCAAGTGTTTGTGCAACTGCAACTCAGGTAGCAGCCTCTCCCCGTGTGTGTGTGTGTGTGGAGCCGTTGCACAGATCCAGGTCAGTAGGGCACCTCACACACATTCCGGATGCCGCCCCCGCCCATCAAGAGGCAGAGAACAGGGAGTGGCTGGTCTTACGGTGTAACCTCTCTGCAGGCTGTCTGATTCTGTGCAACAATGTCATATCTGGGTCAGCATCCAGGAGGTGGCTACTTCCAAGGAGGGGTAAGATGCGCATCGAGCAGATGCCTGCAATGTTCTGCGCGGTATTTGGATTGTGATGTAGGAAAACTGAGTTTGTTTAAGTAATAGGGGTGGGACAGTACAGGTACATTATACTCTGTTATAAAGGGGTCAAAAATAAGCTGAACAAAACTGGAAGCAATACAAAGGTACAAACAGAACTACAGGGAAACTCAAGAAACAAAATGAAATAAGGTGAACACACACAGGGGGAAAAACCACAAATTTTGCAGACACAAAAGTAAACACAACACATTGTAGCATTTTGAAGAACATACATGAAAGCCATACATTAAATTGAGACATTACACAAAATGTAGATTATAATGCATAATGTTGTTAATAATGTTTTATTAACAAAAGACTAACGTTTCGGCCTCTTCGAGGCCTTTCTCAAAGTAACAACATACAATTAAAAATGCATTAAACACCCATGATGGTGGGAAAAGTTAATTGGCTGACATGTCATCCTTGCCATCATCACAATGCATCCAATAGCATAACTCAAAATACATCAATACTAAACATTAAGAAATACTAACAAATACAGATAATCATATCACCAAAAAATAATGTGTGGTTATATTAACCAGTGCATCAGCCCACACGGGGTTACAGAGACATCCCAAGATAAACATATAATATATGTGTGTAAAGAAACATATTTCCCTCAAACTATTAACCCCAAATGTGTCAGTTGCTACCTTTTCCTATATCATGACATTCAGGGGCCCATTCACTAAGTTCGAGTGAAGGAATAGAATAAAAAATACTTCAAATTTCGAAGTATTTTTTGGCTACTTCGACCATCGAATTGGCTACTTCGACCTTCAAACGATTCGAACTAAAAATCATTCGACTATTCGACCATTCAATAGTCAAAGTTCTGTCTCTTTAAGAAAAAACTTCGACCCCCTAGTTCGCCACCTAAAAGCTACCGAAGTCCATGTTAGCCTATGGGGAAGGTCCCCATAGGCTTTCCAAGTTTTTTCTGATCGAAGGATTATCCTTCGATCGATGGATTAAAATCCTTTTAATCGCGCGATTATTCCTTCGATCGTTCGTTTGCGATATTCGAAGTCGAAGGATTTTAATTCGGCAGTCGAATATCGAGGGTTAATTAACCCTCGATATTCGACCCTTGATACATCTGCCCCTAAGGTATAGCAGTATAATGTCATACAGTCATGTGTATACAGTATAACGAATTTAGCATCAAAAAATGTCAAATTAAACACTATCAGTGTATACAAAATTATCAAAAAGTTTTACAAAAAATCATTACAAAAAATGTTAAAAAATGATAGTATAAAAAAAATTTAAGAAAAAGAAAACAACATAAAAGACGAATAAAATTATTATTAAGTGCTTTGAAGAAAATCATCAAGTATTAGTACGAAATGTCAATGTCGTCATCGGTTAAAGCCATCAAACAAAACAATTGGCTGGAAGCATCGGGTTCGGGGGTAAGGGTTACTTAACCTCTAAGTTGTAATACAGGACACTGTGTAACACTTCATGAAGGGCTTACATCTTCCAATACTTTAGAGTGTAAATCACCCGCAATGCAGGGACCACACTATCCCCCTCCCACCCATCTAAGGAGTTTGGCATGTAATACTGTTTGGGTGTGAGAGATATAGGAACAGGTAGCAACTGACACATTTGGGGTTAATAGTTTGAGGGAAATATGTTTCTTTACACACATATATTATATGTTTATCTTGGGATGTCTTTGTAACCCTGTGTGGGGTGATGCACTGGTTAATATAACCACACATTATTTTTTGGTCAATAATGACATTAATGGTTAAGTTGCTAAGGGGGAGGTACTTAGCAACAATAGCTATTTGATTATGTGGTCCTGTTTAGAGCTCTGCACTGATCACGCTGCAATACAATATAGACAGCATTTTATCATGAAACCAGACCTTCTACCTAGACTCATATTTGTACTTTGTAACATTACCAGCATTTCCTAGTATTTTGATACATTTAAATAGTTGCAAGTGAGATTAACAACTGTTACAAAGTTTGTTTTTAAGTATCCTCCTCTCCTAAACAAGGAGTGTTTTAACAGTGATATGATTATCTGTATTTCTTAGTATTTCTTAATGTTTAGTATTGATGTATTTTGAGTTATGCTATTGGATGCATTGTGATGATGACAAGGATGACATGTCAGCCAATTAACTTTTCTCGCCATCATGGGTATTTAATGCATTTTTCATTGTCTGTTGTTACTTTGAGAAATGCATCGGAGAGGCCGAAACGTTAGTCTTTTGTTAATAAAACATTATCTAATTTTTAAGTCCTGAGAGTGTGGAACTTCTTTACTGAATAATTTATTCAAACTTTTGGACACTGCACCCAGGCAATTTGAACTTAGTGACGAGTATATACAGTGTATTGTGAGTTGGTCTCTAAGTTCTGGAAACTGACAAAGCAAAGAGCATGTGCAATGGAACAGCAGAAAAGAAGATTGGGAGCTACAGGGGCATATTGGGAGGCACAGATCTCCCCTGATAAAGGGCTGTGGTTGCCCTTGGCTGGTACAGAAACTCAAAACATAATGTACAGCATTTCTAGCTACTTCTTTGGTTAAGTTTTAGTCCCAAGTTTCTCTCTGATCTCCTGCACTGATGTCAGATTAAGATAAGTTTCTGAAACTTAAGTAAAATAAGAGAGCCCAGAACACTCAGCACCTGCACTTGAAACATTTGTAACAATTTAAGATAAGCAAAGAGAACTGTGACTCACAGCTTAAAGGGCAATTTCACCTTCATTAGCAAAACTGTAATGACACATAAAACATGTACCTAAAACTTCCTCAAATGTGTTCAAACTTTCATAACCTGCCAAATTTTGTAAAATGTAAATGGTAATTAGGGGGTGTGGCCATACAATGGGCATGGTCACACATTTCACCAGTGCTATGCATGGCAGATCTTTTTGTCCCTTTTTTCATTTTTCAAATGTTGGGAGTTATTTATATCCTTGTTAGCCTCTTAACAGCTTAAACACTCAAGTATACATACCCTTATAGAAATAGAACAGGTAGCATAGATTCATGTTTGTTTTTTTAACAAGTACAGTAAGATAAATAAATAAATAAGATAAATAAACAAATGAAACTATTCCGTTTTCTCCAATTTACGAGGGGTGCTGAAGACTCTGGATGAAATACTTTTTGGGACTCATATATGAATTGAGGGAAATGTGCTTTTTCCAATTAAAAGATCAAGATTATTATCTGATATGCTTGGAAAAATGTCCCTCCTGTGTTGTTTACAAAAACGTGAATTTTACAGACGACACATTTCTGGGTTGTAATTTTTTTATGGCTTTCATTGACATGCTTTACGTAACTTGATTAAAAAGTTACGGGGACTTTAAAAAAAATGTATTTACATATTCTTGTATTCATTAAATTTATCAAAGAGAGAAGCTTAGAGTCCGCTAGAGTGATACCCCGCCACTCTGTATTCATTTCTATGGGATTTTGAAAGGTGTCTTTATCAAAGGATGTACTTTCACTTTCACCCATTGATTAACTGTGGTGATCTCTAACTTCACTTTTTGGTAAATATAACCCATAGTGTTTAACCCATAGTGTTTAACCCTGAGGACTACTTTTTTTTTTCTTAATCCATAAACACCCTATTCAATTTAACCTTTTCTAGATGGCAGCAATGTATATTCAATTAATGCTGGCAGGGTTCATACTGAGCTGGGGAGGTGCTTACTATTCCCAAGCAGACAGTGTTATCATTTATCATATAAACAAGTGCCTGTCATGTTTCTCCCATAGACCAATATGCATTTGGAAATGCACTACATACCAATGAACAACACACCTGCTTTATTACATTGCCTGGGTAATGTATACATGTTGTTGTTGGCAGGGGCAATCCTACCCAATTTGCCACCCGAGGCGGCTTTTGTTTATGCCGCCTCCCCACGGCACTCACCTTCAGCACCAGATGGGGGTCAGCAAGGGGTCCACGTCGTTATTGCAGAGAGTGCAATTGCATTCTCTGTACAAGAGCCGAATTTCTAGGTTTAAAACCGGAAATTCGGCTCTTAGTTACCAGGAGCAGCATTTTTGCCGCCCCTGGCAACCAGGGGGGGGGGCGCTGCTGCATGAGACGAGTGCCTCAACTCGCCTCATTGGTGCACTCCTGGTTGTTGGGTTACAAAGAAGCCAGGCGAGCACTAATTACAGGGGCCCAGGAAGTTCCAACGAAGGAGTATAACTTATGGTGTCCCAGAACCCAGAACAAATCCCAAGGTCCCGATCTAGCCTCATGCTTGCGCCTCTAACAACTGCCTTTTTCTTTGGAAAGAGCCCTCTGCTACTTGGATGCCGCCAGGTCTTAAAGTATGAGGACCAAGAAGAGAGTTCTGGGCAGACAAGGGAACCGTAACGTATGCAGGAAGGACGGGGAACAGAGAGTGTAGATGTGGAACAGGCCGATGTCAGTTCAAGTCAGTACAGAATCAGGAACCAGGAGCGATTTCAGGCCGATGTCAGTTCAAGACAGTACAGAATCAGGAACCAGGAGCGATTTCAGGATAACAGGGCAGGGTCAAAACCAATCTGTAACACTGTACAGAGTCCAGAAGCGTGGTCAATAACAGGCAAGGGTCAGATTAGGCAGCGATACATCAAAGTCAAAACAGGCAAAGGTCAGGAACAGAAAAATCAAGCAAAGAATCACACCCAGGAATTAGATCTACATTGGGTAATGAGTCAATGCAGTGTAGGGGGTTTTATAGGCAGCCGAATGGGTTACACAGATCACCTGTGGCCAGATTGACAACAGGTGACTTCCAAGGTGCAAGGCCTGCTGTTATTGGGGGTATTGTCTGTTGTAACTAGGGCAATATATTCTGTTCCTCTGCTTATAGGCATGCCAGTTCACAATAGTCAGAGGTGTCTAAAAGGGAGTGTCATGGCTATTACCCACATTTGTCTCTGAGAAAGCAACTGGTCATGACTAGTGATCTCACTTGCAACACACATGGTTGCCGCTAGTATTGTAGCTTTGGTGACTAGTTAATTTTCTAATGCTTTAAGAAGCAACAGTGATTAAACTCAACATACGCCATTGCCATTAAGTCTGCAATAAGAATGTGTATTATTACATGTAAATGTAAAAATATGGCTTGATTAAAAAGAGAGAAGACAGAGAACATCCTCATTCTAAAATGAATAGCAGAGATCTTTGAATTATAGTTAGATTTCATTATAGCAGAGGTTTGTGATACTTAGGGTGGCTAAATTTATCTGAGCATTTTAAATATAGGTTAAGCTGATAATGCTGACATTGTCTGTGTTAAAAAGACATATAATTTTTTTATTATGAAGCCTTAATACCCTTTGTAGGGTGTGTTACCTGAACTCTCTGACATTTTGAAAGAACAAGAAGAATGTGAGTGGAAATATGGATACAAAATTATCAAATTATCAAATTATCTCTTAACAAAGAAGGGGGAAATGTGCAGTATAAAGGACAACACAAAGTACCACTCCCAGGTGCTGAGCACAGTTGGTAAAAGTAGATGATATTAAAAAGCTGTTTGTGACTGGAGCATGAATATGGTCAATCCTCCTAGGGGTTCTCCACCCACTCAATTTATTTTCTTTACCTTTTTTCTTTTACCGGTACATATTGAAGAATATGTAATTCTATGCAACATTCCAATATACATTCATTACACATTTTCAGCAGTTTGAAGCATATTTATAAATGTATATGCAATTGGAGGTTTGTTCCCTTTCTGTTCTCTGGTTCCGATTCCTGAAACAATGGGGCAAATGTAATTTTCCAATCCTGGTGTAACGAATAAAGCTTACCCTTGTGGTCCAGTGGCTCTCCCTGGTGGGCTAGCATCCGGGGGGGGGGCATCCACCGCGTCTCCAGCAGGGACGCCCGCCGCATGTGCCTGTCTTCCTCCATCGCCGGTTCTCCACTTCTGGGTTTATGCTTCGGCGTGATGGCGTCATTGCGCAATGGCGCGAAATTCAAACAGTGTTTAAAGGGAATTCAGTGTTTAGCACATTGTCCTTTGTTAGGTTCAATTAGTTTGTTCCTGGTGCTATTTTCTAGTGAATCCTATTGATCTTCTCGTTATTGACCCTTGCCTGCCTGTTTATGCTGACCTCTCCAAGCTGATCCTTGCCTGTCTGACTATTCTACGCTCTCCAATCATGATTCCGGCTTGTCTGACTTTTCTACGCTCTCCAATCCTGATTCCAGCCTGTCTGACTATTCTAACTCTACTTGTGCTGGCCCGGCCTGTCTGTTCCACGCTGTGTGGCCCTGACTCCTTCAGTTACATCGAGTAGGAGAAATAATAGCTTATCTAAAAGCATTTCCATTGTGACATGCTGACTTATGCTAAAAGCACAGTATCTGGCAGAGTGACCTGAGTTGGCTGCCTACAAACCAAAATTACAAATAAATAAAATGTTTCTCTTTTCAATAATAACATTTTAAATGGTATTTATTTACAATATACACTATAATTTAGTACTAAAAACAACAAAATACATACCTTTCTTTCAGGGTAAAAGGAGTATTGATGAGGAGGGAGTTGAGAGCATTAATGACATGTTCCATGAAAATGCAATGCTACGGACTGAAAGCAACAATCTGCTTATGATAATTAAAGCAATGCAATAAACTATTGATGCTCTGAGATCCAGGATAACTCAGCTCATAAGTGATCAAGCCAATCAGGTCCTTCTAGAGCAGGTATCTGTTTCGAAGAAATATCGGCGAGCACTCCGCGTCCACTCATTAGGTATCTGTTAAATTAATATGTAATAATATGTAATTTAATATTTGCATTCAAATGTTTAAAAAGTAAAGAAAAGAAGATTTTTTAAATTATGTAGGCCTTTCATTTAGTTAACAAGCCTCTAGACATAAATCCATTAAGAATAATGTATCATCATGTGCTTATTTACAACTTTAGCATTAAATGAGAGTGAAGTTACATTTTACCTTCTCCCTATACCCCACATGCAATGAATAACAACATCAAAGCATTATGTATTGGGATTCTGCTGATGGGTGCATTAGGGAAGCAGGAGAAATGTTATGGCTGTTTGTCACTGATACTGGTATTAGTAGATTTTACATGTGACTCATGTCTGGGAAATGTGCAATATGCCAGCATATCAATTACCATTTTTCATGATTCACTTATTGAATAAACCAACTTTATTTTCCACTATGAAGAGACATATAGTATGGTTTTAGTATCCAGTTATAGGCAGGATACAGGAAACATCCTGGGAGTAGAGAGAGATGCTACAGTGACCATTTAATAGAATTTGGCCAAAGCATGTTTACATACAGTAAGCAAACCAAATCATAATATTTTCTAAATAGATAACCAATAACTTTATAGTAGTGTAACTATTTAAAGTAATCTAATTTGAGAGTAATCTTTACATTTGGAAATGCTAGAATGCATATCAACATGGAATATTTCCTGTTTGTCCACTTTGCAAAGGCATTTTCTTTCCACGTGCACTGTGTTCCCTCTCTGTATTGGGATAGTTACACTGTAAATTAGGCAAGGGCGGAATTTGAGCTTGTTGTTTATAGAAACTACTTGTGAGGTAATGAGTAAGGATGAGTGGAATTTAGTCAAGTCTTGGTTCTGTATAATAATTGTATAGAATATATATTCTATATCATTATATATTTTATAGTAATTTTGATTTTGAATCAGTTTTTTCAAGAGGACCCTGGTACACATTTTTCAGGCACAGGCTTAGTTCTCAATATGTTAAAATAATCGATCTTACTAGTTTTTGTTTATTGGTCATTCTAATCTGTAGAGATAATGTAACCATTTTCTTAAGAAAACATTTCCAATGACATTTCTTTTTCTATTCTGCAGGGGTTGGAAATGAAGAGATAAGCAACATGATTCACATTTATATTATAACGAGTGAAGATTAAAAAAAAATTTAATTGGGAGACAAGCCATTTAGACATTATCAGAGCATTAGTGCCAGGGAATTCAGATTCCATTTTAGCTTCCCCTCAGTTACATGAGTTGAGCTTAATTAAACTCCGAAATAAAACCATGGAAATAAGGTAAAAATTGCTGTTAGTAGAGTGCATTTAAGCATGGTGATAATTACATTGCGTGCTGAATAATAATCATGCTATTTTCTCCCTGTAGGTATTTATATTTTATTGTTCATATCAATATCTACTTTGTGTGCATGTGACATGTATCGAGACTAGTTTGTTCATTGTATGTTATATTTATTTTCACAAGAGGATGGCAGTTCTGCTGGATTGTAGAATCTTATTTCTGCAGTGTTTCCTTTCCCAATAACTTTGCTTTGATGGCCCTAAGGCACATTGCATGACTTATGTGCTGAGCAAAACTGCTGGTGCATGACTCCATCTAGTGGTAAAAAACAATATGTGAATGTTTATCTGATATATTTATGGGCTTATTTATCAAAAATCAAATTTGTGAGGTTTTTTATACTGCAAATAAACTCACAATTTAAAAAAAACTTGAATGTGTGCTTATTATGAAAAAAATCAGAATGTAAAAAACATGACTGAATACAATCGTGAAAAAAAACTTGAATACCATGAATTTTTTCGAGTTTATGAGCTTAAACAATTCGAATTCACGAGTTTACAAACGTCGAAAATCTTGAATTAAAAAAATGGATTGAATTTTGCCTAGGACAACTCCCATTGAGTGATATTATACATTCGAGTTTTTTTGCTTAATAAATACCAGGCATTTGAGTTTTTGAAAATATAATTCGAATTTGTGAGTTTTTGTGCAAAAAAATTCGAATCGTGGCAAAAAAAATTAAATTCGAAACTTGATAAATCACCCCTTAGTGTTGTTTTGTACAATTTTTTGATCAAAACAAGGTTATCCATTTATTGTTGTTGTTAAAATAGGTTTCTAGTATATTCTGTAAATAAACATCCATGTGAGAGTATAAAACAGATAAAGGTTTTTTCAACTTTTTGAAACTTATTGTTTGATCTCAATTTATTCTGGGCAAATTAACCTTATATTACAGGAAACACCTTAGCATTGCTAAATTTTCTAATAATGCTAAATTCTTGGGATTCTCTCTTTTAATTAGAAGACATTAAGGGGAAGATTTTATCAAAATGTGAGATTAGAGCTTGCCACAGAAAAATTCACCCACTTTCTATTCATTCTTATGGGATTTATAGAAGTGTATTTATCAAATACTGAACTCTGTCGATAAATACACTATTAAAAATCCCATAGGAATGAATAGAAAGTAGGTGAGTTTTTCTGTGGCAAGCTCTAATCTCACATTTTGATAAATGTGCCCCTAAATGAGATGGCTAGTTGGCGCATGGTTAGGGGCAACAAATTCTTCCAATTGGATTCATCCACCAAGACTTGAAGGACTTTAGACAAGGGGTAATTTTCCTGCCCATCTGTTATTTACATTGCTACCTCTATCTACTGCCATGCACATAACTTTTTTTGTATGTCAATTGATCGGAAGTTGCCACAACTTAAATCATAAGATGGTTTGAAATAGTTTGAATAATAAATGAACAATTTATAAGTATGTATAGGTTGCAGAATATGCAGGAACAAGCAAATTAGTTTGTTGTTCTTCTCATGCAAAGAAAAAGGCTGACACGTGGCAGTGTTGCAATTGGGCATAGCTAGTGAAAATACTTTTTCACATTAGCCTGGAAAGAGACTTTTATTGTTATAAACCGAACCTGTTTTATGTAGTTGATATATTTCCATAACAAAATCAAGCATTCTGCCTTATTGCTTCAGATCTCGGTTACTATTTTTTTTCACCTACAGTTAAAAATAAATGTGACTTTTTTTCAGCTGTCACATTTTGCTTGTTGTTTTAAAAGGGTTGTTCAACTTACGGTAACTTTTTAGTGTTACAGAATACTCTATTCTTAGTATCTCTGCAGTTGGTCTTCCTTATTTATTTTCTATTGCTTTTGAATTATTTAACTTCCTCTGTTCAGCTTTTGAATGGGGGTCACTTACCCTGGCAGCCAAAAAAACTATTGCTATGTGTGGCTACAATTTTATTGTTACTACAGATATGGAAACCAGTTATCCAAAAAGCTCTGAATTACAGGCCATCTCCCATAGATTCCATTTTATCCAAATAATCCGAAAGTTTAAAAATAACTTCCTTTTTCTTTGTAATAATAAAACAGTACTTTGTACATGTTCCAAACTAAGATATAAGTAATCCTTATTGGAAGCACAACCAACCTTTATTTAATGTTAACATGATTTGCAAACTCTTGGGGGCCAATTCACTAAGGGTCGAATATCGAGGGTTAATTAACCCTCGATATTCGACTAGGAATTAAAATCCTTCGACTTCGAATATCAAAGTCGAAGGATTTAGCGCAGATAGTTCGATTGAACGAGCGAAGGATAATTCCTTCGATCGAACGATAAAATCCTTTGAATCGAACGATTCAAAGGATTTTAATCCAACGATTGAAGGAATATCCTTCGATCAAAAAAAGTTAGGCAAGCCTATGGGGACCTTCCCCATAGGCTAACATTGACTTCGGTAGCTTTTAGATAGCGAACTAGGGGGTCGAAGTTTTTTTTAAAGAGACAGTACTTCGACTATCGAATGGTCGAATAGTCGAACGATTTTTACTACGAATCCTTCGATTCAAAGTCGTAGTTGAAGGTCGAAGTAGCCCAAAAAAAACGTAGAAATTCGAAGTTTTTTACCTTCGAATCCTTCACTCGAAGTTAGTGAATCGGCCCCTTGATGTCACCGGGGGAGTGAGCGGAATTGCCAGCAGCAGCAAGAAATCCCTAGGGGTATGCAGAAAGCTTTTTTAGAGGTACCTGCCCAGCGCCCCCAGTCATTGCGCCCTAGGCAGGTGCCTCTTCTGCCTACCACTACCTCTGGCCCAGATGGTACTTAAAAAAAAAGTGAACAAAGACCTGGGCCTTTGTGTAATTAGAAAGCAAAGTCAAGTTTTAGCTAGGTCACTTTTTATTTTCTCAGACTCCTGTTCATGTAATTGGAGGAAAGGTGATGCAATTCCAATATTTAAAAAAGAGATTGTCATCTCATCCTGGCAGTTATATGCCTATAGGTTTTACATCTCTTGTGGGAAAGTTATTTGAGGGTTTACTAAGAGATCACATTCAAGCGTACAGTATGTTCCTATTAGTATGGTTTTAATTAGACAAAAGTTTATACTTGATAGACGTGCTTTTTTAAAAAAAAAAAATATATATATATATAATACACAAGAGCCATGAATATCCTGTAAATTATATCCTTATAAACGGTGAGTAGTGATGTCATCAGTTATAAACGGTGAGTTCTGATGTAATTTCTGTCACATGACTCACTAAAATTTGTGTATTATAATAAATAAAGTACCCCCAATTGTAAAATATAAGGATATTAGAAGTTACCTCGGAGTTTCATGACCTGTATAAAAACACTCGGCCTTCGGCCTCGTGTTTTTATATGGTCATGAAACTCCTCGGTAACTTATAATATCCTTATATTTTACAAGAGGGGGTACTTTATTCACTATATAAACTACTATGTGGCTGTGTCTATCCAATCTGTTCTTTTTATTCCTGTTCTCAGTTTTTGTAGAGTGAAACTTTTAAAAAGTGAAGCAGTAAATGAAAATCTGCAAAAAAACTTATCAAGTGCTTCATCAAGGTCATCATACTTTACTGACCACACTCCTTTCCCCACATCTTTAATAGCTGCAGAAAAGGGGACTAATGAAATTATAGATTTGGCCAAAAAAGATCCTGAAATACTGAAAAAATAGAGAAAAAGAAGAAGAAAGGGTACCGTATATACTCGAGTATTGTAACGTTCGGTATCCCACAACCCAGAGTAAACCCCAATGTCCCGGGCTCGGCTCACGCTTCGGCCTATAACCGCCGCCTTTCACGTCGGGTGGAGCCCTCCGCTACTCGGATGCCGCCAGGACTTAATAGTGAGGAGACAGAGGGAAGAACTCTGGGCGAGCAAGGGAACTAAACGAAAAGTTTAACAAAGTCCAGGAACGGGCCGAGTCGAAACCAATCGGAAATGCGGTACAAAATCGAGGTCACAGGCCAGGTCAGCAACTAACAGGGTCGAAGTACAAAAACGGAATCCAAAGAGTAGTCAGGAACAAGCCAAAGGATCAGGGCAGGCGGTAGTCAAACAGTAATCAGGAATAGCCAAAGGTCACAACAAGAATCTCAGAAATAATCACACCCAGGAACAATAAACAGAACCTACGTTGGGCAAGGCACAAAAGGACTGCTGGGCATTTAAAGATTTGAATTTGGTGCCATTGGACGCTGGCGAATCAGCGCCAGCGCCTGCGCAATCGCGCCAGCGTGACTGGCCCTTTAATTGCTGCGCATGCGCGCGGCGCGCTCCATAGGAGCCGGCGCCTGAGGCCTAGCCGCATCGGCGGCGGAGGAGAGAGACGGGCACCCCGTCGAGGGGGCGACAGGCGTCCCTGTCGTCCCCTCGGTAAGTACTTGACAAGTATAAGCCGAACCGAGTATAAGCCGAGGTACCTAATTTTACCTACGAAAACTAATCTTTCGTATAACCAACAGAGGGCGCTGTGTGATATTGCCATCACTGTTAATCCTTCATATAACATGAATAAATAGATTAAACTTGGGCTAGGACGGCTCCTTTTGACTTCTACGTAACCCCACAAGCTTTTAGATACCAAAGCTTTATATTTAAGTTTTACTTGTTTTTTCCACCTAACAAATATCGAAAATGTGTTTTTAATCCATTATTCATATCCAAAATTATTATCTTATTCAGCCCTCCTGATAGTTGTAAGCTTTTATGTAAACTTGATTAACTTAGTGCCAGGGGGCCTATTGGCTTCCAGCGGGAGAAGTCCGGACCAAGGAGGAAGCTCGAGGGCAAAGTTAAAGTTTGCGGTACCAATAGGGATTAGGAGTAGTCCTAGTCAATATCCAGGCAGAGGTTTAATAGGCAGGCAGATTAGTAGCAAGGTCAAGGTTCAGGCAGGGTCAGAAGTCCAGGAATCAATATCACATGAATGAATAAACAGCCAGGAATGCAGCAAACAAATCCTATCATTGGGCATTGAACCCACACCTGGAAGTCCTTTTATTTTCAAAGTTCGCGCCAGGCGTGTGACGTCAGCGCTGGAGATGGGATTGCCATCGGCCGCTCCTAACAGTACCCCCTCCCCCATGGGACCACTGGACCACCATCTTGTGGTTTCTTTGAAAGCTGCCTGTAGAATTCCCTTACAAGACAAGGAGCATGGACATCAGGCTGTTTTATCCAAGAGCACTCCTTGGGACTGAAACCCTTCCATTGGATCAGGAATTGTAGAGTCCCTCTAGAGATTCTTGAGTCCAAAATCGTCTCTACTTTGTATTCCTGTTGACCATCCACTGTGACAGAGGCAGGGGGAGGTTGTTCTGAAGAGAAGCGATTAAGGATTGCTGGTTTCACCAGGGATCCATGAAACACATTATGAATTCGCATCTCAGGGGGAAGCTGAAGTCTGACAGCCGTGTGATTAACAATCTCCACAATGAAGTATGGACCAACAAATTTTGGACCCAACTTGGGGGAAGGAATCTTGTTCCTCGTTGAGAGCCACACTTTGTCCCGAACTTTATATAAAGGATAAGATTTCCATTTTTGATAATAATTCTTGTGGGACAAGGAACTTTTCTCCAAGTTGGCTTTGGTAGCCGACCAAATGGCCAACATGTGGGCTGCATGATCATTGGCTGCTGGGACATCAGAATGGAGGAAGTCCTGAGGGAAAGCTTGTGGATGTTGTCCATATATGGTCAAGAAGGGCGATCTCCCAGTGGAAGCATGACAAGCGTTGTTATGAGAGAATTCTGCCCAAGGGAGTAGATCGGCCCAATCGTCCTGACAGAGGAATACATGACTTCTCAGGAACCGTTCCAGCGCTTGGTTTACTCTTTCAGTTCAATGGCTGAGGGATGTTTGCGAAGAGGGATAAAGTGTCGACTGAGAAGCTCAAAGGTCTTTTGAGTACTTGGATGTCCAGCTTGCTAGGAACAATGGCTTTTCTGAAGGATGGGTATGCGGGAGCAGAGGACTGGACAGATAGGATCTGGCTGGCCAGTTGCGGAAATAAGGAAGCAATGATCAATTGGCTCATGATCTTCACTGATACACCCCTCAGGAAAAATGCTTCTCGATAGGGCACCTGCCTTATGGTTTCTGGAGCCAGGGCGATACGTAAGGACAAAATTAAATTGAGTGAAGAACTTAATTTGAAATCTTAACGCGTTATAAACACATTCTAGGTCCATCACTCAGATTAAACCCCTGCAGATGGTATCTTGAGAACACATTTGCCATGGCACAGTCATCACACACACTGGCTAATGTGCATAGCCAATAAACTGATTTGCTTAGTGAAAATGCTCTAAATTTCTTTAGCTATTAAAATATTCCTTAAGAAAGTTTTTTTTAATATTAATGCCCATTTAAGCTGTATTTATTGACCTCCCAAATTCTTAGCAACTTTGCTGCTTGCTGACCTAATAGGAAAAAACTATTGTGAAGGTGAAAAGATCATCTGTGAAAAGATCAGCGTTATGGCCTTTCCTTTTTTAAAGCCAAAAGCCGTGTTGTACCAAAGCCCGTACTGCTTTGTAGCATTATGCACAGAATGTCATTTTTATTTTGTCTTCATGTTTCCCTGTCTGACTGCTACCCCCTATCTGTTGAAAGGATATGCCTTGCTGTGTGCATGTCACTATTTGTTCCCTACTTTTATTTTCTTCACAGCTGCATAATCTTGCTTTTATCTAATTTAATATACTGCTAAATATATTTTAAAAACTATTCCTCACTGAAGAGTTCCTAGTAGAACTTTACCTGTGGTAGAAAGCTATGTAAATTATTTGGTTGTAAAAAGATAATTTGTTGCTTCTGATTTATATCTTAATATACTGCTGTGTCTTAGAGATAAGACTTAATTGATGATTTTTTTTAAATCTGATTTTTGTAAACGTTTCACATTTGAATTCTGTTAATCGTTGCAAAATAGCTTGTTAAGTTCTGCAAAGTTAATGCATGAATAAATTCATGCACAAATACAGAATGTTGAAACTGTATGTGTATCTGAAAAATAGAAGCATCTTCAAGACAACAGAATATGTTTTGGGAAAGTAATAGCTTTCACATTTTTTCCTACAAAATCTAGCCTTTTGTTTTACAGTGAGAGTTCCTTTGCTATTGTTTAATGCCCCCTGCCACCTTTTTCTGCTTTTCCTTTTACTGCATTTTTTCATCTGCTACTTTTAGTTCTCAATTATTATTTTCCACTTCTGCTTCCTTTCTTTTTATTATTCTGCTGATCTACCCTCCTGTTCCTGGCTATTCAGATTGGTATATTCCCTTTGGTTACCTCTCTAGCGATAGCCTTCTGGAAGTTATAGGAACCATCCTCAATGCAGAGCCTCTCTCAGCCCACATAGCTCTCATTGTTTCTGCATTTTCATTCTGACTTTCATTCTCACCCTTTGACTTTCCTTCTTGGTGGTATCATTCTAGAACTTGCATGTAATATTTTTAGGCCAAGATAATTTATTCAGACATTCTACCCCTCCTGATCCTGTCAATGTTTCTTTAGACCTATTCCATTCTTGTCCTACTTAATAACATGCTGGAAGCTATAAAGAAAACTCCCAGGTCCAAATGTTTTTTCCAAGCTTTCCTAGACTGTTTTTTTTCTAGATTTTCTGGATATTTAGTCCTGTATAGTGTCATATGATTCTACACCTGGATACTACTGAGTAGATTCTTAGGCCCAGAACCTTTTTCCCAGGATCGACTTTGCCCAATTGCTCAGCTCTATATTATTTTTACTGTAGTCTTATATAAAACCCATAACATGTAGCACAGGAGTGCCCATACTTTACTAATGTGGGGTATACTTTAAGTGATGTTGTCCCATTATGATATACATCCATAAAAGCATTGTTTGCATTCTATTCCATGGAAAATATTCCTTAAATATTGATTGATGAGAGAAAATGTACATTGCTATATTTATCAAACATCTATTTCTTATGTAACCTTAGCATAATAAATATCTGAAAGAAAAGCATGAAGTTAACAGAAAGGTGATTTAGACAAGCTGTTTGCTGATGCAGTGTCTTGAGATCTACTGATCCCCAGCTAAAGGTCTACTGTTAGATCCTGATTTATTTATAATAATAGTTCCATTTGTTCTTTTTAAGCCAACCCTAAAGTGTTTCTGGGTGTGTGCGATGGCTTACTCCATTTAGATTTCAGTCTAGCAGTAGAATGTAGGAAACTGTAAGGACTCGCCTTCGCGTTCCTTCCGGCACAGGCGCAGGCGCGCTCATCGGGGAACCGATGCGCGTCGGCGCGCGGTGTTGGACGCCGGCGACGGTCGCGGACGCATGGGCGCCGGCGACGGACGCCAATGACGGACGCACTGACGTCAGCTGTGCGACGCCAGCGTGATGACGCTAGTTTGGCGCCAAATAGCTCTATTTAATCTCAATCTGTACTCTGACTCCTTGCCTGGTTATTAGGTTATTTGACTGAACCCCTAGCATTGTTTACTATTTGATCTTCTGTGTTTGACCTCAGCCTGTTTCCGGATTGTCTTATTGCCGCCTGACCTGACCTTCTTGCCTGACTACGATTACGATACTTCGCTGCCTGCCCACGACTTCGGCCTGTTTGACTTCGCTTCTGCCTGAACCCTCTGTACTTCGCCTGGTCAGTCTCATTGGCTACTCGCCACTTCACTTCTCCCTGTTCCACTCCAGGTGGGTTAGTGTTGTGCGAGGCGCTTGTGGGTTCGCATTCTGCTAATCCTGCTCCTTCTTCGTTGGATCAGACGGTAAACCTGACAGGAAACTGTCTTTCCTAGCCTATGCAGTCTTTGCTAATGCTGGCTATTCAAACTCTAAATTAACGTAATCCTTAGATTTGCCCCAAGTGGTAGCTTGTTGGAAAGTGATCAGTAGTGTGTGGATGAAGCGCTGATGAAAATGTTTAGTGACTGCTTGTATAAGTGTTTGCTAGGAAAACTAGGTTAAAGTTTGAATATTTAAAGGTTCGGTTGCAGCATTAGTGGAGGGGAGAGTGCACCATACAAAATTGGATATGTCAGCCTGTAGCAATAGTTGATGCGAAAACCCAAGATTAGGTAAGCTCTTGAATCTTTATGCACAGAAATTATTGGACTGTATTAAAGAATAGGTGGGCTAACAAGATTTTGTATTACATTGCCTGAAAATTCTTATATCAACTGCTGCAAGTTTTATGTACACATTCATCTGTAGAATGCCAATGTGATCCACTAGGTGGCACAATGTGACTGAATACACAATACACCTGAGCCTAAATGATATTGGCTGAGCAGGCAAATACTCAGAAAGTCACTTGCGTGTTGTGCATGCAGCTGTGTGACTGTATCAATATAAGCTACTGATGGTGTTGAAGTGTTATGAACTTGATAGCTGCAGTAGATCATGGCATTGGCCAAAAATCCTACTAAGTGATGTTTACATATAGTACAGGCAATCCCCAGGTTATGTAAGAGATAGGTCTGAGTCTGTAGGTTTGTTCTTAAGTTGAATTTGTATGTTGAAACATAAACATTTACTGATTAAATGCAACCTAGACAGACGTCTGTCTTTACATAGTATTTATATTTATCTTTCTGTGCATATTTATTTTTACCTTTCTGTGCTTTGCAGTAGACAACACACACCAGAGGCGAATGGGGCAGGTGGTTTATTAAAGCTAAATGCTAATAAAAGTCAAGCAAAGCATAGTATGTTACTGTAATAGCCCCACTCTATAAGTGTAAGTTGTATGTAACTCGAGAACTGCCTGTACCTACAAATTCAAGGTACAGTGAAACTGTTTCCTTAATAAAGCTCATGCAGACTAATGTTATAAATGGAATAGAGTTTCCATCAGTTTTAGTAACCCATAGCAACCAATTAGCTGCTACAGGTCACTTGTTTTGCAGAAAAATGGTGGCTCAGTGTGGGTGGCATTTCTGCCTTGCAGCACTGGGGTTTTAAATTTGACATAGACCTGATAACTATCTACAATTAGTTTGTGCTTTGTGTCTGAGTCTGTTTGTGTTTCCTCTCTCGCTACATAAACTTACAGGTAGGTTAAATGGCTCCCAATAAAGCTTACCATTGTATGTAAAATCAAAAATGGAGAAAATAGGAAGGCGTGCACACTGCAGTTACAAACGTGGGGCCTGTGACAGGGAGCTAAGCTGGGTACTGACTGATAAATGGTACTTCTTAACACTGCATTCATTAAGTAACTGCTCCTTTTTATGCTGGTGTTTATAAATATGCCAGATTTAATGTACTGGACCATTGCAGTAAGGTGGCGAATAGGGATGAGCGAAATATTTCGCCCATAGACTCTAATGTATAGAGGAAAAAATGTTTCACAACAAATGCTCCATTGGCTTCAATGCATTTGGCAAATTTTTAGCCATTTTGAGAATTTTCAGAGAAGTGAATTGGGTCATATTTGCCCATCACTAATAGCGTACAAGGGTAGGACTACATGGACGTTTTTGGTGCGATCCGATGCGCTGCGACAAAACGCCTCTTACCTTACTTCTGTCGCATGTGACTTGTCGCAGGCGTTTTGTCGCAGCGCGTCGGATCACGCCGAAAAACTTCCATGTAGTCCTACCCTTATAGGTAAGGTTGTGTTTTTATGCCTATATTTTACATATCTTATTTATCAAACATCCCCCTATAGTTTGGATTGATTTTTGCAACAGTGAGTTTTCCCTTAAGATTACTGTATTAATGTTTCTTATACCTTGTTGACCCAGTGATATCAGGCAATATACTCACTGTGTGGGGGAGGTATAGCTGCTCCATAGTAGTACTGAGTAGCTGAGTATGAGTGGTCAGTATGAGACACTGACAAGGACATTAGGATTTAAACCAGTACCAGAGAGAAAGAATGATATCTTAGTTTGTCACAGTCTTTTAACTGCTGATTCTCTGCTGTGTGTTTCTTTAAGCTAGAGAGCAGCTGGCATCACATCAAGCTGTCAGTGTCTTTTCTACTTCGCTTCCTTTGACTGCCACAAACAGCATCTCACTAAAGAAAACTAAGGAAAACTAAGTAAAAAGAAAAGCTTGGAGTAATCTGATTCTTCTTAGATACATTACCAGTCGTTTGGAGTGAGGTCAAAAAAATTGCAATCATTTTTCTCCTTTCAAAATTGTTCAGTTTTAAGGTATTTTCAGATAAGTGACTGAAGATGAATATATCCTTTAAATAACAATTGCTACAAAGTTAATTTTTTTATTTAAAAAGAAAAAAAAGGTATTTGGAAAATGGTGAACGTTCCTTTTGAATTCACTCTGGCAAATAAATGTGTGTGAGGGTAACACATTTCATGCACCTCACCCCGCCATTTGTTCTTATGTAAGATCTGCCAGAAGGATTGTTAAAACACAGATATAAGTAATAAGTTACAGCAGACACCACTTTGCTGTTTTAATGGAATGCTAGCTAACAAAACATTGCAATTTGTGCCTACATTTTGCACTTTGCCCTTTCTTTGTAGAAGAGCCAGTTTAATGTGTAAAGGCAGAGAGAGAAAGATATCTTGTGGTTACTGACCACTTATATATACCATAGTGCAAGGATATTGCATATGTGATGGGGGGGGGATCCTGTATATAGAATGCACAAGCCACTGGTCTTAAAGCCCATCCCTTAAAGGGCAAGTCAACTCCAAAATAAAAATTTGTCCAATAAAAGAAAGCATACTTCTGCAGGGAAACAATCATACTTATGAACAGCAGGGGGTGCCCCCACCTTCCTAGCCATGCAAAACTCAAGCAGCTTTGTTTTTTCCCTGTAGAGCAGTCGGCAAATAGAGATTTGTATTGGATTTTATTTTTGTCTTTACATCCGTTTCCAACTCTAGCTGCAGGGACAAAATCATGGAGCCAGATTTAAACAGATAAACTGGGATTCTATTTGGAGGATTATTTTGCTGCATCCACTAGTTCTGCAGAATTGGAGAAAGTTTGTATTAAACAATACAAAAACTATAAAATCCATATTAGATTACATGACAGGACACAACACAGGACCCAGTGCAGTCTGTATATTCTGATTATTAATCTTGCTGTATTGGCTTCTGGCAGATATTATTTGACTTGTGCTGTTTTGACAATTTATGAGCATGTACACAGTCTTGGTCTTGCAAAGATGTTTAACAAAGTTACAAGATGGTGACCCCTTGTGGCCAACTTTTGTTTTATTAGGCTTCTGGTGCAGTAAGTTCATGTTTATGTTTAGTATACAAAATACAACATTTCTACCCCTATTCTATTTTAGACTTTACTTCCCCTTTAAATAACAATCTATGGAAATTATGGAACAACCTAACATATAATTATGATTTAGTTCTCTTGGTCTTGATAAATAAAGGGTGTGCCTAATGAGTACCCATGGGCTTTAATTAGGTTAATATTGTTCAGTATTTACAACAATGTCAGCAAAGTTTATGTTAAAAAGTTTGTCCTTTGATACCAGTCCTTTATTTATTTTGCAATATAAAAAGTAAAAGGCTTTCGTGAGGGAAGAAACTGGGAGAAAGTCACTGCTCAGAGCTACTTTCCTTTGATTCCACCATGTATGTGGTGTAACCACTAGCAGTAAAATGTACTGAGAGGAACTGCAGCTGTGTTTCCATAACTACCATCCACATTTCTAACGTATATTTACCTGACATTTCACCTGATCAATCCTCTCCTCACAGCCAGCCTTATTTAACTGAAGGACATATATACCCCCATGCAGATAATTGTATAAATTAAATATTTGCTTTTAGTGTACTATAAAGTTTTGGCAAGAGAAACTGCATCACAATTTACAAGTTAGCATTTTTATTTCTGGCAACTACAGTTTTTGTTATTCTGCTACATGCAGAAATAGGATTAGGCCAAAAGGAGCCGTTTCCTAAAAGTATATGTGAAAACTTATATTCCTAATTATAAATGACAGTAGGGGGTACATTGTCCAATATAGTAAATCAGTATTATTACATTACTCCTTGGAAATGAATAACCAATCACATTGCAGCAATTTGTAGCAAGATCCAGATGAAAAGTATAAATTTGCAGACCCATCCAGGATTCAGCCTTGACTTTTTTATCTTCACTGTTTGTTCAAAGGCTTCCAAACTCTAGGCAAACTTTTTATCTCCTGAAGTGCAGTAAGAGTAATTAAACTGTCTTGGATTTTCAGTAGAAAAAATAGTTAAAGGCGATATTTTCACAAAGCCTTTACTTTGGCAATAAAATTAAAGTGAGGAAAGAAACTTGCAGTGATTTCCATTAGCACTGTTAAATGCTGGGAACAATACTGTACGTGATAGAAATCTGATTACGCAATGAACACAAACCATCCACACCTCATGTCTGTAAAACTTGCTGAAGGTCGGTAAAGTTAAAAAACAAGAACAACATTAAATAGAACGGTAAGAGTTCATCAGAAACTTTTAGAGGCAGAAGGCAATATATTCAGTTCAGCTTTAACTGTTCTGTACTGTATTATAGTGTCAAAGTAATGGTAGGCTTAGTGCAAAGTACTAATGTAAGTGACAGCTGTTAATTGCCCATACAGTTGTGGGACCTTTTTAAGTTATTAGTTAAGTTATTCCCATAGTGATTCACTGTTAGGCTAACAGGTAGGGCAAATTTGTTGTGACCTCACAAAAACACACACAAATACATCATGGGACCTTTAACACGGCTTAGCCTAGCAGAGCTTTCTATGCAAAAATGTACAGAAAAGTCTTGCTTATTTTAACCCCTTTATTATTATTATTATTACCATTGCACTTTATTTTTTTACATTCAATATATTTTTGGGCTGTACAGAAAAACTATGAAGAAAACAAACCATGGAAGCAATGGCTATGATAGTATGATATAATTGCAAGAATTTCAGATTTCAATTTTACCTAAGGAAGAGGCCATTACAAAATTTGGCTTTGGATGAATGAAGCTTGGTTTTTAGCTTTCGGGTCATTTTGTGGCAGTACGTGAACGTTCCAAGGCTGTTTAACAGGATGCTGAGAAATCTTATCAATGAATGAACAGACAATAATACGGATAGACAAATTAAAGGCAAGATTTAAAAGTTTCAGAAGTGAGACTAGGTAAAAGACGGGGTCAAGATTCTGATATAAAATGGAAAGTGTTGTTTTAGGTAGAAGAATGCTATATTTCTGCATCTATCATTTAGCTAGTCTTTTTTTATTATAATCATTTATAATTATAGCCCTCTTCTGCTACTGCATGAGATCTAGCACACATTTAGTTGCATGTGGCGCTACAGGAGTCCTGTGCTTCCACTATATGGGAGAGCAGGTTCACTTTAATATGGCGTGCCTCCACCCAAGGTCAGGACAGTTCCCCTCCCTGGGAACTTCTCTGATCCGCAGTACACATACACAGTGGAACGGTTGATGGATTTATTTGGCAGGACACTATAGCTTTAAATTACAGTGATACAGGTAGCCTTCCAGCCAGGAGCAACTTCACTGAATAAATGCAGCTAGGGTTGCCACCTTTTCTGGAAAAAAATACCGGCCTTCCTATATATTTATCTTTTTTCCCTATCAATAACATTGGGATCAACCATTATTTTTACCGGCCAAGACTCCCTTTGATTTGAGAAGACCACGCTTTGCTCTTCAGAGCCCTGACAAGGACCCCCTTTCCTTCCACACCCAAAAGAGAGCGCCCTTTTCTGCCACTGGGGTTCCCTATTAATATTCCTGCACAGAAATTCTGGGAGCATACACAATTTGCTTGTATTCTCTGCTTCTATCTCCCAGCAGCCCTTTCTCTCCCCCTCTTCCTTCCTGTCAGCTCACAGAGTGTGGGTCAGCTCACAAAGGTTGGGGCTCCCCCCCCCTCCTTACACAGAAACAATACAGAGGAGAAACAAGTGTACACAGCACTCCTATATAATCAACACTGCTACAGTGTTGTAAGGAATTCATAAGACATTGACATGCAAATATGTAAATGAAAAGCAGTGAGCATTGTTTGCAGGATTTTAGAAGAGTTAAGAAGTATACACAAGTTTGTTTGGCAAATGTGCATATATATTGCCTTTAGAGAAAGCAGACTGATTCTTGATGGTGTGCATCTCGAGGGAGCGTTTGAAGGTTTGCAGGAAAGAGTACAATATTGCAAGAGATGGTAAATTACTCCAGGGACAGAGAGGAAGAAAATGGACACTGAATACATTTGCAAAGGAGTACAAAATATGTGCATATATATTATTTTCAGTATCAGTAAAGATGTAAAAGGTTGATCTCTGGAAAACATGTTGCAATGGTCCAATTGTGATATGATATTGGAGTGTATAAGAGATTGTCTCTTTAGTAAAATAAGACAAACAGGAAGCTTTGGTAAATTTTCCCGACAGTCAGGAAAGAGTTCTTGTTCTCTGGCATACAATATATATAAGTATATTTCTTTAAAATGACCATTCTGCCATTTATATCACTTTTACCTCCCATGTACAAATTAAAATAACATATAGTGCTTTTCTGCCACGGGACTAAAACCACTTTACAGCAATCAAGGCAGTCATGATCGGTGCAGCAAACATATGCTGGGAGACAGTGGCTTAATTTGATGTTAATGGTACCCACAGCAAATTAATTGTAGGGCCCTAACATATCCAGAGGTTGTAAATTGCTCATTATTTGGGTCTCATGGGGCCCGCTATATATTCTGGGCCCCCTGCAGCTGCAGGGTCTGCTTCCTCTGTAGTTAGGCCCTTGCCAGGAGACCAAGAGATTGAGTTGAGTTGTTTAGGGTTACTTGGAGTTGTCACAAGGAATCAATGATGTCTAAGACTGATTACTTAACCAGCGCCGTTTCTGGGGAAGGAGCCGCCTGAGGCGGCTCCTGCATTGCCGCCCCCCGCACCGACTTACCTGTCGGCGAGGGGAGGCAGGAACACGATTGCGGAGAGCGCAATTGCGCTCTCTCGCAATAGCGCATACAAATTTCCGGTTTAGAAACCGGAAATTCGGCTCTTAGAGGTGCAGGAGCGGCTTTTTGCCGCCCCTGGAATCCTGTCTGGCGCTGCTGCCTGAGGCGAGCGGCTCAGCTCGCCTCATTGGCGGAGCGCCCCTGCACTTAACCTCTAGGCCAGGGATCCCCAACCTTTTTAACCCGTGAGCAACATTCAGAAGTAAAAGGAGTTGGGGAGCAACACTAGCATGAAAAATGTTCTTGGGGTGCCAAATAAGGGCTGTGATTGGCCATTTGATAGGCCCTATGTGGATTGTCAACCTGCATTGAGGTTCTATTTGGCAGTGCACCTGGTTTTTATACAACCAAAACTTGCCTTCAAGCCTGGAATTCAAAAATAAGCTCCTGCTTTGAGGCCACTGGGAGCAACAACCAAGGGGTTGGAGAGCAACATGTTGCTCACGAGCTACTGGTTGGGGATCACTGCTCTAGGCCAACTCCCCTTCATGTTCAGTGCATTGCAAATTAATTTATAATAATTGCATGATTTTGTATCATGGGGTTTTGTTGGTTGCATTGCATTTGTTTCATAACTTTATTTTGGAGTAATTATTTATAAGTAATGTTTTCAGTTCCATTCTCATTTCCATTCACTTTCCATTAATATGTAAGTATGGGATTTGTAGTTAGCATTTCTGAAGCATAAATTATAATTCTCATAAATGAAGATGATTGCAAATAACTTGGCCTGCCAAAATGCACTGTACTTGAAAAAGCAAATCAATTTGTATGTGCTTGGCATTCCTGTATTTTTCCAACACTGATGTGTTCAGCACTTCAACTCAATGAGTATAAAAAAACAGTCCATGTCATAGTACAGTCATCCATGAAAAATCTTGGCGCCCTGTCTCAAATGTATCCCTTGGGCAGGACAAAACAAGTTGGAATGCTACTAACCTTATAAAATATTACATAGAGTATATAGTAAATCTACATTTTAACATAGATTGCAAAAAAAACAAAAGAGGGACAATGCAAGTACAGGTATAGAATAGTTTATCCGGAAACCCATTATCCAGAGAGCTGTAAATTAATGGATGGCCATTTCTCATAGACTCAATTTTAATTAAAGATTTCATATTTTAAAACATGATTTCCTTTTTCTCTGTAATAATAAAACAGTACATTATACTTGATCCTAAAACATAAAATGAATCCTTATTGGAAACAAAACAATCCTATTTAATGTTTAAATTGGTATGGAGATCCAAATTACAGAAAGACCCCTTATCCAGTAAACGCCAGGTCCCAAGCATTCTGGATAACAGGTCCCATACCAGTGAAATAATTCAGGTGTTATTTATGACATGTTTAATATTTTTTGTTAAATTGTGTGCTTTCAGATTCTAAAGCAGACATTAAGGGCAGATTAATCAAAGTGTGATATTAGAACTCCCCACAGATAAACCACCCATGTTCTATTCATTCCTATGGGATTTTTAAAAGCATATTTAGCAAATGGTGAACTACGTTGATAAATACAATTCCAAATGTGTCTAAAACAAGTATTGTTCCCAAATGTTTGCCCATATAAGTCATACGGAAGAATATACTGAAAATACAAAACAGTAATATAATGTTACCCTAAAGCAAATGTTTCTCAAATGTTTGTCACGGTGGTCCCCAGGGGGCGATCCTGGTCATTTTGCACCCTGAGGCAACCTTTCTTTTACCTCTCATCTCTTCAGCGGTGGAGGGGGTCGGTCCACATTGCGCTGGAGTGGTCGGGGGAGGTCCTCATCGCTATTGCGCTCTCTGCACTAGAAGAGCTGAATTTCCAGGTTGAAAATTCGGAAATTCGGCTCTTAGTTACCAGGAGCGGCATTTTTGCAGTAATATTTTTTCCAATGTATATAAAGCCACATGGGCATTTAATTAAATAAATGACATATTTTGCAGTACATGTGGGTCTGTGTCTTATTTGAATGTTGCGACCCATGTGTGGGTGATGTAAAGATGCCCCTGAATTCAGGTAGCCACAGGTTGTACAATTGGGATGCTTGTTGCATCTGGTCTTTTGGGTAGGTCACTAAGAGCTTGAAGTAATAGACCGATAACAGTGGATTAGGTCTGTCTTGACAAGCAAGTCCTGTAGGCTCCTACCTCGTCTATAGATAACCCATAGTTGAGATCTAAAACTGGGGGGAGTTTCTGTTTTCTACTATTGCTATAGATGCACAGATGTCTTGATGCTGAGAACCAGAAATTACAAAATACCAACACCCAAATTCATTACAGTTGCATCCAATGTGCATCAAAGCACCAAAGCATTGTGTTTGATTAATGCCTTGGCAACAACTATGTTAAGCGGTATCACTGGTTTGTGTGCGCGCACAGTGAATCATAGGAGACAAGGGCAGGGTCAGACTGAGACCTAGACCCAGATCCACTCCCTATGCGAAGCAGATTCCAACCTCCCTCCCTGGCCCTACTAGCCCCTGGGAGAAAGAGAAGGAAGATGCAGGGGTGATGGAAGGGGTTGCGGCTAGGACTGGGGGGCTTTATGGCTTGGGTGTGGGGGGCCCCAAGTCCGACACTGGCCAAGGGGTCACCCGTAGTACTTAAAATAGCAATTTAGGATTATGCAATGGCACATGATACTAGAAAAGAATATTTATATGAAAATGGTTTATGAACTAGTGTTTTAGATATGGTCAGTTTTATGCAATCTATTTTTTGTAAAGTGCATTGTGCATTGTTCAGGGGTATAGTATGCCTTAATCATTTAAATATATTTGAAAATGTAACAGCAGTTAAAAGCAGTATCTGCCTCTCTTATTACATTTTCTGCACTGCTGGTTGTGATTCCTAAAAAAACAATGTTGCCCGCAGATAAAAGTTCATTAAAAGACCTGGAGTAGATCTGACTCCTGCTGCATTGTTCTAATCTAAGAGTAAGGCTTAGAGAGCAGAAAAGGAGAAACAAAAATGCTTTCAATAGCAATTACATTTGCAAAGAACCTGCAAAAAAAACATTTAGCATTGTTAATCAATGTATTATGGAATGTTGCTTAGAATTGTTATTGTTTTCATTAATCAAGGGTAGAAACTCCTCAAATTATTTATAATTAGCTGTTACAAACAATTGTATTTGTATGTTTTCTGGGTTATTAACTAATGCTGACTCACAAATAGAACATTGCAATTATAGAGAAATGACATTAACTTCCCCTTTTCAAACCCAGAGCATTCTCTTCCAGACCAATCTACACATGAATACATTGCACAAACACCAATCTTAATTAGTGAGAGTGGGACAGAACTTTGTTAAAGATGGAAAAGCATAAATTGTAAAAAAAAAGGAAAAGGGGGACAGGAGGGGAGGCACAGGTTCACATTGAGCAGGCTGAAGCACATGGGTGCAGAAAGGGAACCCGCTCAATTTAAGTAGGAGAAAAGGGAAATGGGAACATAAGCAAATGTGACCCCCTTTGGGCTATTAGACCAGTTCCAAACCTCCCAATTGTCCTGATTTGTGCAGGACAGTAACGATTTTGACAGTTCAACCCACAACCCCTGGATTTTTATTAAAATGTCCTAAATTCATAGTTACACAGTTATACAAACTTAATTAAGAAAGCCCTGAATACTCAGCACTTGCATTTTGATACAAATGTAAGTAATAAAATAAAAAAGTCTCTGGGGGAAGCTTAGGGGCAGATTTACATAGGGTCGAATATCGAGGGTTAATTAACCCTCGATATTCGACTGTTGAAGTTAAATCCTTCGACCTCGAATATCGAAGTCGAAGGATTTACCGCAAATAGTTCAATCGAACAATCGAACGAAAAATCATTTGTTCAAACGATTAAATCCTTTGAATCGTTCTATTTGAAGGATTTTAATCCATCGATCAAATGATTTTTCTTCGACCTAAAAATTGACAGAAAGCATATGGGGACCTTCCCCATAGGCTAACATGGCACCTCGGTAGGTTTTAGGTGGCGAAGTAGGGGGTCGAAGTTTTTTTTAAAGAGACAGTACTTCGACTATCGAATGGTCGAATAGTCTAACGATTTTTAGTTCGAATCATTCGATTCGAAGTCGAAGTTGTAGTCGAAGGTCAAAGTAGCCAATTCGATGGTCCAAGTAGCCAAAAAAATCATTTGAAATTCGAAGTTTTTTTTATTCTATTCCTTCACTTGAGCAAAGTAAATGGGCCCCTTAGACTCACAGTTTAAAGGGGAATTTCACCTCCATTAGCTTAACTCAAATAACACAAAACATATGGACCAAAAACCCCCAGAAATGTGTTCAGACTTTCCATAACCTGTCAAATTTTGTAAAATGGACATGGCATTTAGAGGGTGTGGCCACAAAAATGGGCATGATATTTTTGTCTCTCTTTCCATTTTCCAAATGTTGGGAGGCATACAGTTCTGGGCAATTGACTGAAAAGATACAGACAATGGAAACAGAAAAAAAACTGGGGAGAGGGGGAATGGAATAACAAACCCTTCCACATTTAGTTTTTGCCAACATGCTTGTTACATCCAAAAAGTTTAAGGAAACAGGAATAAACATGCAGTCATTAAGAGAACCCCCATTTTAATCTTTTCAGGGAACCAGAAAAAATGAAAACTGAAAATCAGTGGATGTAAAATTGAGTTTTCGCTGTACTCCTTGCCAACATGCTGCTGTTTTTGCTTCGGTGGAATTCTTGGCTGTACTTTAATGCTACTGGTCTGACCATTAAATGATATGCCCAATGTGTCCTAGTAAGAAGGCTTTCTACATCATCTTGTATTATCCTAAAAAGATCAGAAAGTGTTCAGTGCATTATTCTGCTTTTCTACTGTATTAAAGGAGAAGGAAAGCTACCAAAGCAGTTTATTGCCAATAGATGAGCCATAATAGTGCAAGCTATATTTATTCTGTAGAATGTTTTACCATACCTGAGTAAACAGCTCTAGAAGCTCTCTGTTTGTTTAGGATAGCAGCTGCCATATTAGCTTGGTGTGACATCACGTCCTGCCTGAGTCTCTCCCTGCTCACTTATAGCTCTGGGCTCAGATTACAGCAGGGATGGGAGGGGGGAAAGGGAGGGGGTGAGTAAGAAAGGAGCAAACTGAGCATGCTCAAGCCCTAGCCCTAGGTTTAAGTAGAAGATGGAGTAGCAATATAAATTGGCAGAAAGATCATACAAAGCTTAAAAGTTTTCAACATAGTTTTTATTTTTACTTCTTTTCCATCCATTATTTTAAATGAAATTCCTTTTTTATTTAAATTAATCATAAGCTGTTCTGAATTGTTTCCCCTTATAAGTATGCCGAAACCCTATTAAAATTATAATGATGTGCACACATTTTAGTACTCTATGAATTTTATAGCATTCATTTCTCCTCCATTGTGGCTAATAAGATGGATGATTAACATATTAACTTGATATGCCACTTACAGAGTCAAATCGATTTGGTTATATATATTAGAATGGGTAGAGTAATTCATTTGAAAATGGGCCTTTGATCAATTCCCTAATCTACAATTGCTGAAAATATTCCTCAGACTTAGAGATGACTAAAAATGTCAAGTTCAGTGTTGTAATAATATCAAACTTACATTTGTGAGCTGTACATCATACTGATAACATTGTCATTTTTAGTTTAAAAAAAGCACAAGGTAATTTTGTGACACTTTTGAACAAAAAACAAAATCATTTCATACACCAGTAGAGAAAAAGAGGACTGAATGAGTAATTCACATTTGAAGGTTTGGTAGCTAAATACTGTATGTTATATATGAGTCACTGTGACCAGGAGAGCGTATAATGTGTAAAAAGGATCAGACCAGATAGGATCAGATAAGATCATCTCAGTTCAACAATTACATTTTATTAATAGATACAACTAAGATTTTAAGCCAAGTTTTGAAAACACTTGCAGAGAAAGCAATGCCAGAGAATTTGGGATTCATGACTACAGATACCTATAACTACGTGAAAATATAGTGAAGAAGATTATAGAAAATCCTTTGTGTCAAAAGAACAGACTATGAAGCTAAATTTATTAGGCTTTGATCAAAATAAAAAGAGAACCTGTAAATACTGTTTAAAGCAACAACATTTTTAAAAATATGGTTTTATAGACACAGCAGTTAAAATGACAACCCGATGCAGTGGGAAGCTACACTGATAATTCAACTAGACAACTAGAAAAATAAATTTCAAAATACTACAAGATGACTGTAAAGCGTCATGATAAGCTGTATTTTGGTAGGCAAAAAGAATGCTAGAGTATGACTCAGGTGTGAATTCTGGATCTGTGAGCAGTTTGAGGGTTTATTATAGGTTTTACATTTTGATGTGTCCTCCTATTAGCTGTCAAGGGATATGTAGACATATGGAATGGTAATATATATATATATATACGCAAACACACACGTATGGTATAGGTACAATTTTCTCATTTTTATTCAATGGACACTCTCCTCACAAGTCACTACCACACTAATATAAACACATACATGCTTTATTAACGTCCATATGTATCAGAATATGGAGTTTGTGGAAAAGCACACAAACATAAAAGTGTGCTGGACTTTTTTGTTTATCGGGAATGCAGAGAAAAGCATGAACAAGGGGGCCAAAAGCAACAGAGTATGTCAGATAATTATGAGCATAAAGATGTCAGATAAAGGATTTTCTTCTTGCAGGGCATGCTGGCACAATGAAATAAGAAAATAGTGACCTTCACTAGCATAATTCGGCTTATAAAAATGTAGGAACAAGGGGTCAAAGCAAGCTGTGAAGTTTGATGGAACCATGACTTTTCGGCTCTCTCCACTGTGAAGATTAAAACGGCACAAAATTACAGTGTTACTGTTACAATGTATTTCTGGAAAATAAGTAAGGCTTCTTTATAAAATATCACTCTATTTGGATACAGAATTGTATTTATATATGTGAGTATGTTACTAGGTCTGTATAGAAATATGCTATATATATATATATATAGTAACTCACAGTATCAGCACTCTCCAGTTGAGGAAAAAGTTTGTGGTGCACAGCCTTTAGGGGGATTGGTAAGGTAGCACTCACTTGATCAGAAAACGTGTACCAAATATAAAACATCAGGCTACGTTTCGGGCATTCATCGTGCCCTTTATCAAGCCAAAGTTACACATATAACTATAACATAATGGCGTAAGAGTGCAGGTACAGTTGGACTTACTATATAACTATATATATATATATATATAGATATATATATATATATAATATATATACACATACAATATATGTTTGTATATGTAAGATTCCCCTTATGATATGTACAACTTTCCCTGCAGTACCATCCACCTCTCTACATATTTTCTCATTCGCTTCTCCGAAAAATTCACGAATTTCATGAAACACGACTTTTGATGCTGGCGTCAATTTGACGCGCATTAAAGTAAATTGCCCAGTGAATTTTTGCTCCAAATTTTCGAATTTATTTGCCGGTTGCAAAACGCAGAAATTCTCAGCGAATTTGCGCCTGGCGAATAAATTCGCCCATCACTACTTATGAGTAATTTGTGCTTGAGTAATGTCTTTTAGCAATTGCTAGGAGCCTTGGGTGCAGTAGCTTACTATGTAAATATTTTCTTTTTATTGTGTAGTATTATCCCATTTGGGTTTCTATGATTATATAGTTATATAGTTATATAGTATATATATATATATATATATATATATATATATATATATATATAGTATAGTTATATATATAGTTGTATGTGTATATATATTATATATATATATATAGTTATATATATATATATATATATATATATATATATATATATATATATATATATATATATATAATATATATACACATACAATATATGTTTGTATATGTAAGATTCCCCTTATGATATGTACAACTTTCCCTGCAGTACCATCCACCTCTCTATATATTTTCTCATTCGCTTCTCCGAATAAATTCGCCCATCACTACTTATGAGTAATTTGTGCTTGAGTAATGTCTTTTAGCAATTGCTAGGAGCCTTGGGTGCAGTAGCTTACTATGTAAATATTTTCTTTTTATTGTGTAGTATTATCCCATTTGGGTTTCTATGATTATGGAATTTTCTGATTTTGCACTATGGATTTACCGATTGTGGAGAGCTGACTGCAGTACCTTATGTGTAGCAGGATTCCGAGGAGACAAAAACATTAACATTCCCCCAAAATGTGCACACTATAATATAGAGTACTATTGGCTCCAATAAACAGCTACTGAATGCAATAGATTTGTGCATCTGCTTTGCTGACTATGTGCCTTGCTCCTGTGCTGTGAAAACAAATAAGATGTTCTTAAGCTTTTAATATTTCCACTACACAAACATAAAGAAAAAATGCAAAATGTTGGTATTATGAGCCTATTACTAACAATAAAGGTGGAGTACATTTTTAGTGAAAACTAAAACTGCACATAATAATTTCACATAGTTTCTAGAAAATGTGTATATGCTTCAGGCCTCAATATATAGGTGGAATATTTCCAGTGCAAAGTGTGTTCTAACACATTTCCATAATTTTATGTCTGTTTAGAGAAACTTACTTAGCTGTGTACTCAAAAGCACCTTTCACACATCTGTTCCAAAAATATCAACTTTGTATTTGCTCAGAGAGATGCAAGATTTTCTAGCAGCATTTCTGTTAGTTATTTCTGTTAAGTGCCTGTAATTTACAGTAGCCCACAGTGAAACGTCTGCATTAAATCTTTATGTAATAAATTATTATAACTTTTAATTTACTGAGCTACACTTATTCCTATTCCCACTGACTGTTGAACGTATATCAAGCTGAACGAGACTTTCTATTCCTACCAATGTTCCATGTCAGCATACCAACGGCTAAACTCAGTTTAGTTGGGGTTAGCTCCCTTGCGGTGATCAAGCCGCCAGACAGGGACGCAAGTGGGTGAGCTCAGGAGCAGTGAGAAGGAGCAAGATCCCCCGAGGAAAACCTAGTGCTGTTGAAAATCGCCAGACAGGCTGCACTACCCCCAGAAAGGGATCTACTGGCAATATCAGAAAGTGAGACGGTTTTCCACTGTGTGTTGTGATTGTATTTGGAGAGCTATACTGCTTGACTGCTGTGAGCCATATCATCTGTCATTGTCCAATAAAGAAGTTATCTGTTTGTAGCAATTAACCTAGACTGCTGTTACTTTCAGCCTGCCCACAGCCTAAGGGTATACAGGGAACACTGTTAGCAAGTCACACTACTCACACCCACAGGTGTGCAATTAATCCCCATAGGATTGCGGCACTTGGTTTTCCGAAGTCGCCTGAAGTTGTCTCACAAGGAAACTTCAGGCGACTTCGGAAATCGAAGCACCGCGAGTGCATTGCCGCAGGCGATTTTTCATTTTAGCAATCGGAAGGCAGTTCGCCCCGAAGAAGAGTCGATTAGTCGCCAGGCGACTAAATCTCCCTGAATCTGCCCTTGTGCCACTGCCCTTAAGGACAGGAGTCTCCTGGCGCACAATCTTTGAAGGGGAGGGATTAGGGAAGGTTATCAGGGGTTACAGGTGGTGCTTCCTGCTGAGAGTGATGATGTGAAGATTAAAGATGCCAACTACTTTCTACTGAAGCTGTCTGCAAGAGGAGTCGGAGACGATGCAGAAGAAAAAGGCTGAGTGACCGTTTTGGACTTATATTGACTATGAAAGGTGAAAAAAAAGAATGCATTGCTAATGATAATAGATTTCAGTACAGAGACACAGTGGGAAGAACTGACCCTGCCCTGTAGAGCTTACAGTCTAAGTGGGTGGGTGGGTGGCTAACATACAGGCCCAAATTGGAGGGGGAAAAGTAAAAAAAGGTAAAGGCATTGTTCAATATCAGGACTAGACTAATGTTCCAGTGCTCCAAAAGATAGACTTTTAGAGGCAGACTCACTAAAGGGTGAATTGTCACCAGCGACCAATTCGCACACATCACATGACTTTGCCAGGCGCAAACTCGATACCACTACGTTAATTCACCTGGGCGCCGAGCACTGCCGACTTCGCTAGCGTTACTTCGGCCGTTGCGAGCATTTCATATAGAAGATGCGCTAGTGTTCGCTTGTGCCCAGTGAAAATTCGCTAGTGATCTTGCACTTAGGTCAATTTGCATACGGAGGGTAATTTAAAGTTGTATGGAGGTCTTTATTATAAATTTTATTATAAATGTTGGTGCAAATGCTTGAAGTTACCACTTTTTATTACAAATATCCAGGGAACCTTGATAAAGACAAGAGAATTTATATAATGCCCTACACATGAGCCCACCGTAAATTTCATACCCTCCAGTACTTAATCATAGGTATTTCTATTAAGTACCGGAGGGTATAAAACTTGTAAGGTGGATCATACGGGGTCAGTATGTATGTATTTTTATTATGATGCTGAGTAAAAAAACTTTTTTGTATTTTACATTTTATGAGCATCGGGCCATTTTGTTTAAAGGAGATTACAATAGTCTAATCAGGACAAGATAAGTGTTTCACATTGATTGGTGCTTCTTCTTTCAGTTTGCGGGTGTGCATGCGCAGTAGAACAAAAAGCCGAACATTAAAGAAAAAGCCATCTGTTTCATTCTACTGCACATGGGTCTGCACCAGGAAATTTGAAGAGAAAAGAAGGAGGAAGACGATCGCTCTGTGGTGCTCGCTGGAAGAACCCTGGGCTGTTTCAGTTTGCTGTTGATAGGAGCACTGGCTCAGAGAATCAACTTTTGGCACCCCCAAGTATAACATGGCTTTCCACATTTGTGTGACATAAAAAATTTGCAGCGCATAGATTAATGCATATAGGCGATTTTTGGCGAAGCAAAATGGGCCAGATTCATCCATCACTAAATTAACAGGGTTAATGGTCATGCCATCAATAGTAATGGTGAGAGGAAGGGAAGGGCTAGGTTTGATTGGAAAGACCATGAGCTCCGTTTTGGCCAAATTGAGATTGAGATGGTGTTGGTTCATCCAGGAGGAGATGCTGTAGCTAGTAAGCAGTTTGCAATCCGGGTCTGAACATCAGCAGTTAGTGAAGGGGTGTCTAAATATATCTGTATGTCATCGGCACACAGTTGATATTTAAATGGGTTGTTCATCTTTAAATTAACTTTTAGTATGACGTATAAGGGATATTCTGAAACAATTTGCGATTGGTTTTAATTTTTTATTATTTCTGTTTTTTTAGTTATTTAGCTTTTTAAGTTACTGCAATCTGGTTGCTAATGTGCAAATTACCCTAGCAACCATGTACTGATTTGAATAAGAGACTGGCCAGAAATCAACCAGTCATGTATGAGAGACACAACGGTAATCTCCACAAAAACGATTAGGACCGATTCAACTCACCACCACTTAGCTGCTCCCCTGTGGTGCCGAGTGCTCAGTCTGCAGTGTCCCCACTGCCAACATAAAATACACGAACAGGAGGACGGCACTCCGGTAAAAAACAGGTTTTTATTGCTGGGTACTGTAAAAATACATAGGCCTATGAGAGACACAACAGCTTTGCCCATTATGTCATAACTCTGTCCCTAATGTTACCCCGACCCATCAAAGTTCCACCCCTGACATCATCCCTCCCATATCCCTACGTCCACCCTCTTTGCCTGGTTTTAACAGGAGGCAAAAGGTATTGTGCATTCTGGAAAGGCAACAAACAAAGTTCCCTTTGAACTAGGGCAGCTTATAGCTCAGGGGTGCCCAAAAGGTAGATCAGGATCTTCCAGTAGACCTTTAGTTGGTGGTCAGTAGATCTCAAGACACTGTCAACAAACAGCTTGTTTAAATCACTCTCCTATTTTTATCTTTTCAGTCAGATATTTATTACGCTAAGGTTACAGAAGAAATAGTTGCTTGTTAAATATAACAATATAAATTTTCCCGTAAATCAATATTTAAGTAATATTTTCCATGGAACAGAGTGCTTACAATGATTTCATGGATATAGATCATAATGGGACAACATCACTAAAAGTAGACCTTGCATTAGTAAAGTATGGGTACTCCTGTTATAGCTACTAAAATGACTTTGCACTCTTCTAAATTCTTAAAGTTTGGTAATATGGTGAGTGATATGCTGTATGGCTGAAAAGGATGTCTGCATAGGGAGGGGTTCCCTTTTACATAGCATAACATTTGCCATTATAGAACATATTTCATATTAGGATTGACCAACCTTTAGAATATTGATCAATATGGTGCGTTCTCTTTGTTTATTGTTTAATATAAATGTATATTACTCTGTTAGGATTGGAATACCTGCAATATATTTTATACCCATTAGCAGCACATTCAACAAATTAGTAGAAGTCTACTGAAACTGAGAGCAACTATAATTACCTTTCCTGCCTTTCATACTAATTAGGGATGGAAAAATACCTTGCTGTTTATGCCTGTAAATTACCCATGCAGAGTGTAAACACTATGGGGCAGATTTACTAAGCTCGAGTGAATAATTCAAATAAAAAAATATTCGAATCTCAAAGTAATTTTTTTGGTCAAATTCGATCGAATGGAATGATTCGAACGATTCGAATTAAACATCGTTGGACTATTCGACCATTCGATAATCGAAGTACTGTCTCTTTAAAAAAAACTTCGGCTTCATACTTCGCCATTTTAAACCTACCGAAGTCCAATGTTAGCTATGGGGACCTTCCCCACTACTTTTCTAAGCTTTTTTAGGTCGAATCAAAAATCCTTTGATCAATCGATTAAAATCTTTAGATTCGAACGATTTTTATTTGAACGTTCGATTGAAGCTTTTGCGGTAAAATCCTTTGAATTCAATATTCGAAATCGAAGGATTTTACTTCGAGGGTCAAATTCTAGGGTTTTTAAACCCTCAAAATTCGACCCTTGATAAATCTGCCTCTACATATCAGGGACCCAGTAGTGCTTAATCTATGTAGATGTTTATATTAATATATTTAAATTGTATTGTTTGTTGCCTCTCTGTATTAGTGTATCGTAAAACTGTGCTTTTGGTTAACTTTATCTAACCTTATTTACTCTGGTAACACACAGTAAAGTGTGCCTTAACAAATATGTTACAAAAAACATGCAGAATAACAGAATGTAATGGATATGCATTTCTCAATTCCTGTCCCAGTGGTAGTTTTACTTGTTAAAGCTTTCATTTAAGGTAGTTTCATATTAAATGTTGGTGCAGTTTGAACTCATCTATAGGCCATAAGAGAACATTCAGAGCCTCATAAAAATAGACTGCTAGAAGACTTGTGTTCTAGAAGAAAATATATTACACACCTTACTGCTTTATTGTCCCCAAGGATACTTCCAAAATATGCACTGTGGCAGCAGTCTCAATTTGCATCGCCTGTGCACCTTTTTTAATATTAGGCTTTATTAAACAAGTTTAGATATCATTTGATACAATCTGTTAAAATGGAAAAAGTAATTTCCCATCCATTGATTTCCATTTTATTTACGGAGACTTCTATACAAAAATTCTAAATATAACAGCAAATATCATGTGAGGTGTATTGCATTTTAGTATCCCATTTAGTAAATGACAAGTTTCCTATTAAACTCTTGCTAAGAAACCTGCTAAGAAAACAAATCATAATGGCAGCCCTTCACAATTCTTTAAAGGAATTGTTCAGTATAAAAATAAAAACTGGGTAAATAGATAGGCTGTGCAAAATAAAAAAATGTTTCTAATATTGTTAGTTAGCCAAACATGTAATGTATAAAGGCTGGTGTGACTGGATGTCTAACATAATAGCCAGAACACTACTTCCTGTTTTTCAGCTCTCTTAGTTTACACTGACTTGTTTCCCTGGTTACCAGGCAGTAACCAATCAGAGACTTGAGGGGGGGCACATAGGTCATTTTTTGTTCGAGTTTTAGACGTTCTATTTTTTTCTTAAATAACCTTCCAGTCGAATTGTGAGTATATTAGAATTTATTAAGAGTAAAAAAAATTCACATGAATTCGAAATTCGACTTTTGATAAATGGGCCTCTTGGTGTTCTTCCTGTCACTTAGCGAACCAGCCCGCATTTATAATGACAATAGTTCAGGGATATATATATATATATATATATATATATATATATATATATATATATATATATATATATATATATATATATATATATATATACATATATATATATATGTGCGCTAACGTTTTGTATTTAATATGGGCGTATATTCGGAACACTATGCTGACTTTATATGACACATATATTGTGTTCCTCTTGTCACCTAGCGAACCAGCCCCTATTTTCTAACTACATATACTTTGCATTTAAAGGGGATGTAAAGGCAAAAAAATAAAATCACACTTTTACTTTATTTAATGAAAAAGAAATCTATCTCCAATATACTTTATTTAAAATGTGTACCGTTTTTATAATAAACCTGACTGTATGCAGTGAAATTCCCCCTTCATTTTACTTGCTCTGACGATCCCTAACTGCTCTGCAGGGAAACTATCATACTTTTAAAACGGCAGGGGGGAGGCCCCCACCATACTTCCAGAACTTGACCAGCTTTGTTTGTTTCCCTGTAAAGCAGCCGGCGACTGTGTAGAGATTTATATCTGCAGACTGCATATTCTGATTATTATATATATGTCTTGCTGATCTATGGCAGATATTATTTGTTTTAATAATTTATGACGATCCCTAAGCTTAACCTCCCAACTGAAGCCCAGACCACACTGAGCATGTGCGTGGTCTTGAAAAGATGTTTCAAAATGACAGCCCCCTGCGGCCAACTTTGAAAACATAAATAATTTGTTTAATTTAGGGATGCACCGAATCCAGGATTCGGTTCGGGATTCGGCCAGGATTCGGCCTTTTTTCTGCCGAATTCCTCTGCCAGGCCGAACCGAATCCTAACTTGCATATGCAAATTAGGGGCGGAGACAAAACAAGGAAGTAAAAAATGTTTGTTTTGCATATGCAAATTTGGATTCAGTTCGGTATTTGGGGGTTAGGCCGAATCCAAAATAGTGGATTCGGTGCCTCCCTAGTTTAATTAGGCTTCTGGTGCAGTAAGTTCATGTTTATATATAGTATACAAAATACAGAATCTGGGTGTCTGTGTTTTGTTTTGTCACTTTGAAAAAAGCTGTGATTATAGATTGGTTAGTTATTTGTACATTTTGGATTGATTGTTTTAGATTTAAATACTGAGTGATGAATGGCACTAATGTAGCCTATGATTAAGTGCCAGGATATCTATAAAACATTTAGAATTAAGAACATGCCAATGTCAGGAAATTTAACATTTATCATATTACACCGAAACCCTGAATATCTATCTATCTATCTATCTATCTATCTATCTATCTATCTATCTATCTATCTATCTATCTATCTATCTATCTATCTATCTATCTAGACAAATACAAGTGTCCTCTGCACCATAATCAGTTGAGTGCAGAAGACTCTTGTATTTGTCTAAATGTATTTTGTGGTCACAGCCTCATTGAACCCCTCCTAATGGTTTTAAAATTTAGTGGTGAGCACAACTTTCCATTGCCCAAATCTCTAGCATCATTGTGGTCACCAGAAAGCCAAAAGATTGATGCAGATGTTAATAATTTCAGGTGTTCACCGTGAGGGTTATGTGTCCTTCTGACTCTTAACTGTAATTTGCACTGCCTTGATTCGCACAGGCTGCTGAGGGAACCCTAGAGCAACTGTCTGATTTGGAGGTGGCTGTATGTCCAGGGTTCCCTAAGCAGCCACAATAGGCTCAACTGTACTTAATTTGGAACAGGAGGCAGAAGGGTGACAGCAGCTATAGCAGTGCAGGGAGCACATGTTGATGCAAATACCTTTAATAAATTAGATTTTGAATGCAACTGACTACAGTCCAAGCACAACTAAAGTGTGTTAAGTAAATTACCCCTTTTGTATTTTTCAGTAAGGAGACGGGAGAGAACTTCAGCTAAGTTGTGAGTAGAAAATACAACTGCATATTGAGCTAGCATAGTTTAAAGAAGGCATTATTAAGCTTTTGTTATTTTACTTTCCGTCCACTTACATTAGAGGTAACGAGTCCCGCCATCTAGCTTTTAAACACAGTCAGTCAGCATACTTCCAAATTGGGCATGCCCATGAAGGCAATTGGCATTTCTTAACAATCAGCTACCAAATGGTTCTGTACTAAAATATGTCTTTACTAGACATTAAGCCCGTTAAATTAACAGGCGCTAGAACATATGTCGTCACATACCTACCAACATTTCAGAATGGGTAACATTAGTAGGCAGGGCCCCCTTTGTAGCACTGGTAGCCAGGGGGTTAATGCTGGTGGCCAGGGGGGTGTTAACATTGGTTGCCAGGGGGGTGTTAACATTGGTGGCCAGGGGGGTGTTAACATTGGTGGCTAGGGGGGTTAACATTGGTGGCCAGGGGGGTTAACATTGGTGGGCAAGGGGGGTTAACATTGGTGGCCAGGGGGGTGTTAACATTGGTGGCCAGGGGGGTTAACATTGGTGGCCAGGGGGGGTTAACATTGGTGGCCAGGGGGGTTAACATTGGCGGCCAGGGGGGTGTTAACATTGGTGGCCAGGGGGGTTAACATTGGTGGCCAGGGGGGTTAACATTGGTGGCCAGGGGGGTTAACATTGGTGGCCAGGGGGGTTAACATTGGTGGCCAGGGGGGTGTTAACATTGGTGGCCAGGGGGGGTTAACATTGGTGGCCAGGGGGCATTGGTGGCCAGGGGGGTTAACATTGGTGGTCAGGGGGGTTAACATTGGTGGCCAGGGGGTGTTAACATTGGTGGCCAGGGGGGTTAACATTGGTGGCCAGGGGGGGTTAACATTGGTGGCCAGGGGGGGTTAACATTGGTGGCCAGGGGGACTTACCTGTCAAGTTCACCGGGGCTCTTTCACGCAGTTTCTCCTTAGTGACGTCTTCTTCCTCGGCGGTGGCTTCTTCTTCTCCTCTGGCAGCGGTGGATCCTCTCTTCAGATGGCGGTGAATCCTCTCTTTAGACGGCATCGGTGGATCTTCTCTTCAGACAGCGGTGGATCCTCTCTTCAGACGCCGGCGGTGGAACCTCTCTTCAGACGCCGGCGGTGGATCCTCTCTTCAGACGCCGGCGGTGGATCCTCTCTTCAGACGCCGGCGGTGGATCCTCTCTTCAGGCGGCGGCGGTGGATCCTCTCTTCAGGCGGCGGTGGATCCTCTTCAGGCGGCGGTGGATCTACTTCAGGCGGCGGTGGATCCTCTTCAGGCGGCGGTGGATCCTCTTCAGGCGGTGGTGGATCCTCTTCAGGCGGCGGTGGATGCTCTTCAGGTGGCAGGCGGTAGATCCTCTCTTCGGACAGGTAATTCCAGCAGCTAACGGTCCTGGGGCACATGCGCAGTTCCAGCAGCCTGTCGCATGGTGCCGAAAAATCGCTAGCGCAGGCTTCGCGAGCACTTCGCCAGGCGAATTTACGCTCTGGTCGGCGTATATCTACTTCGCTAGCGTAAATTCGCCAGAGACGCTACCGTAAATTCGCCAGAGACGCTAGCATAAATTCGCCAGAGAAGGTCCGTGGGGCACATGCGCAGTAGCGCAATTCCACGGACACAGGGACTGGACGCAGAGACACTTGAACTTTATTATATAGGATTGTGGCTTTGTACAGTATTATACAGTATTCTAATAGTTACCACTCCTTGAATAAATTAACTGAATTTCTTTTGTCAACCCTACGATGCAGCAACTTTAAGTCCTTTAATGATGAAAAGAAATCAATATAATCATTTTGGATGCTGGCAGCTTTTCAAGAATCATTTCTGTATTCTGCTGAATCCTTTTGGCCTAGACCCAAGTGCACATTTTATTGTGATTCAATTTGGAGGCATTTCAGGCGCACATTACATGACAATAACCCCTTTCTTTTTCTCTGACATCTGTTGTGATATTTCTTTCATCCACCTATGCAGCAGAAATATATACTTAAATGTAGTTCTCTTACTGAATGGAATATTTTTAGCTTTTTTGTCATCATCTGCCTCTTCCCAGAAAGAATTGGGTTTGCACTGGCACAAACTATGTGATACAAATCTATATATAAGCTATTACACGTCTTTAATTCAAATATGGTTTTTAAGCTGTTATGCATTTGTATCTCACTCCAACAGTTTCTTTTTCTGCTCTACAAAAATAAGCTAAAATTGGATTGCCACATGGGAAAGTGTAATTCAGGTAGATCTACAGAATCTCCCACAATTCTCTGTGGAATAGAGTAGTGAACGTGGGAAAAAGAATAATTTTAACTGTGCATGAGAATTCGCTACAGGGCATCGAGGTGGGGGAGACTTTAAAAATATATTGCATAAAACATATTGCATGTAAAAGCCTGCTTAATGTAAATAATGCATTTTATAATAATATATTACTTTGGTAGTATGTGCCATTGAGTTATCATTAATCGAAATTTTAAGAACTAAGGGTCACCATTCTCGGCGCACACAAACAAGCCATACATGTTAGGTCACATGAGCCAATTAAAAGACAGAGTTGTGTCTTTTGCTTCCACACTTCTTCCTGTTACAGTTAGAGTTGTAGTATTTCTGGTCAGGTGATCTCCGAGGCAGCACAGAGACCATCACAAAATGGGGCTCAAGGTAAAAGATGTAAAAGGGTAATATTTACTTAAATATATATTCTTAATATGATATAAAATATCTGTTGCTTAAGTATTCATTTTGGGGGTATAGTTTTCCTTTAAAGTGGCAGCTCCGAGTGGCTTTGACACCCCAGTCCCACACTGCTCTATGCTGCTGTTGATATCCCTATCTATTAAAGGTATGTAATAAAAGGTACAACATTTGCTACTGGTCTAATCACCAATAGCAACCAGAGGCAGGTTGTATTTTCTGGCCATCTTTGTAAAGAAAAAATATAATCCATTTTTTAACATGAGCTCACTCAGTTGAGATTGTGTTAACACTATGCATAAACACTATTGTAACAGCAAAAAATAAATATAAATGCAATTTATTTCATACAGGCATGCAGTATCTAATACACAGATTATAAAGAAACCATGATAGTCTGTTTCATTGCACTGGAACCAGTCTTAAAGTGATGTATCACTTCAAAATAAAACTAGGTGAGGCAGGGATTGCATTACATTGTGAGCAAAGATAGAATTATTTCTAATCAATATAACATTTATTTTTTGTATATATCTTCATTAAGAAGCTAAGCTTAGTAATTATGCATTTTGATCCATAAATAGCAGAAAGCATCCAATTCCATTGCCTTTTTTCTCTGTGGGGCATTTTTGAATATTTTATTTATTGCTTCACATGAACTCAATCATCTGGTCTAATAAGAGGTTTGAAATTCTTTTTAACAACGGGATGCTAATTCCAACTGTCTCTGCACTGCTTGCAACAATTAGAGCTTATTGCAAGAATTCCACAAGGAAACCCAAGCAATCATTAAAAAGTCATTGATTTAGCAAATAAATTAGGTGTATCTGTTATATTTTATTGTGTATTTTTGCTAGGCAAGATGAAACCTTGTTTAGAATCTTATATTCAGGGATATTTTTACTAACCTCTTGTAAACTTTACTCAGTATTAATCTAAATAACCAACTTTTCTATTTATACCCTTCTATGGACACTCACATCCCACTTGACTGCACAGGTGAGGTGGTTGAAAAAAAATCCCCTTGTGTATATATTTTTTTTCACCAGGAAAAAAAATCACAAATTTCTTGGCAAAGTGAAAAGAGGCAGTTTCACTTATCACTAACAATCTATTATTATGCATACAATTACTGAAACTGCACCTTAGGCAGGACCCACAACTAGGGTTGCCATCTTTTCTGGAAAAAAATACCGGCCTTCCTATATATTTAACTTTTTTCCCTATTAATAACATTGGGATCAACCATGATTTTTGCCTGCAAAGTGGCAACCCTACCCACAACCAATGTTCCATCTAATTTTTTCTTGGTTGTGTATGCAAAAATTTATGTGCACTACCACAGCTTAGAGGGAAAATTGCCCACAACTGGCCCAATATGTTTGGACTTTCCAATCGCTACAGGCTCTGTCTTTAGTGTTCTATCCACTATTTTGTGTAATTTTGAAAAGAAAATGAATTTGACAATTCACACAATTCATCTGCTTATGATATATTTCTGTTTTTCTCCTGGGAGTCTTTGAAGTTTCCTTTGCTTCTGGATTTCAAAACATACTGTACTTGCTGCCATTTTTTCTCTTCACAAGCATGATGGAGTCTCCTTGGCAATAGCTGGCCAGCCCCTAGTTTTTACAGTCAGCTATAAAATATGTAGCTCTTTTTATTCAGAGAGTCACTACAGTTGGTACAGTCTCATTGCTCCATTGATTCTCCATGACTTGTAAAGAAGTATAATTTACATGTTTAAACTTTTAAAGAAAAGATCATGAAGCAAGTGAATATTTTTGGAAATCATTGGAGGTAGAACATGAAATAAAAGTATGAGATCCAGTATACGAAACCCGTTATCTGAATTACGGCATGGCCGTCTCCCATAAGACTCCATTATAAACTTGTACTTGATCCAAGCTAAGATATAATTAATCCTTACTGGAAACAAAATCAGCCTATTAGATTTATTTAATGTTTAAATTATTTTCTAGAATAGAGGCCTTTTTATCAAAATTCGAATTTGTGAGGTTTAGAGTTTTTTTTTTACTTTGAATAAACTCACAAATTAAAACATTTGAATGTTTGCTTATTTATGAAAAATCCTAATGTAAAAAACTTTTCAAATTTATTGTCTTAAAAAACTCAAATTTGTGAGTTTAGAAACTCAAAAACTCAAATTAAAACTTAAAAACTTGCATTTAAAAATTGCTTGAAATGGCCTAGGACAACTCCCATTGACTTCTACATGAACTTGCTAGCTTTTAGATGCTGCTTTTTTTATATTCAATTTATTTTTGCTTAATAAATACCAAACATTCATGTTTTTGAAAATATAATTCAAATTCAAACAAATTCGAATCATGGCAAAAATTCAAATTCAAACTGTGCTAAATCACCCCCTTAATGTATGAAGCTCCAAAATTACTGAAGCATCCATTATTCGGAAAACCCCAGGTCCCAAGCATTCTGGATAGCAGGTCCCATTCCTGTAATAGGGTTTTAATTGATGTGTTAAGCCTTAATTTTTAGTACAGGCAAAAGACATCTCTATATTCGTCTACTGCATATACATGCAACATTTGTGTTTCGCTATAGTGGATTAATAGGTATATGATTGATTGGGTCACAATCTTTTGTTGAATGTGTTTTTTTTTTTGATGTTCTTTTCTTTTCTTGCTCAGAAAAGGTTTTTATTGGTAAGTAAAGCATTCAAACATGGTGAAAGTCAACAGTTTTACAGTCACTTATGCATAGAGGGAATGACAAGAATACAGTATATATAACCTTATTGCTCAGTGATAGTTGACACACATCCTATAGAGTTTATTAACCCTCTTCATCCAAGTCTCCCTCCCACAGACGCCAGATTTGCATAAATTTAAGTAGCTGACCTTTCCTTTCTAGTGCAGCTCTTTCCATTGCAGCCACCTGATCCATAGCTTTTTGCCATTCACTAACTGTTGGTGGAGCGGGGTCTTTCCAGTGCAGGGTTATCACCTTTCGGGCCTGGAATAAGGCTTTTATTATAAAAGTTTTGGTAAACTTGTCCAAATTGTCATCCAAGTCTAAGTTCAAAAGACAGGTTCTCATACCTAAGCCCCCCCAACCAGGGATGGCTTTCGTTAACCAACCCGCCACATCCTGCCAGTAGTGCTGAAGTGCTGCACACTCCCAAATAGTGTGAATCAGGGTAGCCTCCTCTGTCCCACAACGAACACACAAAGGAGAAGGGACCAGCTTCATCTTAAACAACCTGCTTGTGGTATAGTAGGCCCTATGAATGAAGTACAATTGAACCATCCTGTGTCTTTGGGATAAGGAGACCATCAGTGGGGTCCTCAAAGTTTCAGCCCATTGCTCATCGGATATAGCCCCGGCCTCATCCTCCCATCTCGCCCTGGCCGGTACCTCTGAGTCTTGGTATATTGGTTTGTGGAGTATCTTATATAGAATAGATATCATGCCCTTCTGCTTAATAGTAAGTAGTGCATCTATTAGAGGTGAGTTGCCCATCGTAATGAGCTTTGTTGCACATTGTTTTTTTAGGGCCATCCTAAGTGTATGGTGGGTAAACCATTGCGATGAGGGCAGTTGCCTAGTATCTTGGAGGGTTCGTACTGGGATAACCCGGCCCCCATCCCACACATCCTCCAGAGAGGCAATGGTTGAATGTGTTTAGGGAGGATATGTTTTAGTAAAAATAGGGGCATTAGGTGCACTGATGTTTTTGTATCAAGGAATTTGAGATATTTGTTGTTTTAAATCATAATAATGTATGCTGTATTTCCAGTAAACACAATCTTTAGCAATTATTATTGTTATTTTTGTTATTTAATATAGTGAGCCTTGTAATGCCCTAAGTCTACAAGGTTGTCTTATTTAAAGAATGTAAATTTTGCTTTTACACTACATTTTGACTTTGTAAACTGAAGGTTACATTAAGTAGTTTTGGTTG